>NC_092155.1:5432717-5550217 GCF_045791955.1 Oncorhynchus clarkii lewisi | reverse complement strand
ATCAGAACATTAGCATAGAACTCTATGGGTCAACCTGGATCAGAACTTTAGCATGGTACCCTATGGGTCAACCTGGATCAGAACTTTAGCATGGTACCCTATGGGTCAACCTGGATCAGAACTTTAGCATGGTACCCTACGGATCAACCTGGATCAGAACTTTAGCATGGTACCCTACGGGTCAACCTGGATCAGAACTTTAGCATGGTACCCTATGAATCAACCTGGATCAGAACTTTAGCATGGTACCCTACGGGTCAACCTGGATCAGAACTTTAGCATGGTACCCTACGGGTCAACCTGGATCAGAACTTTAGCATGGTACCCTATGGGTCAACCTGGATCAGAACTTTAGCATGGTACCCTATGGGTCAACCTGGATCAGAACTTTAGCATGGTACCCTATGGGTCAACCTGGATCAGAACTTTAGCATGGTACCCTATGGGTCAACCTGGATCAGAACTTTAGCATGGTACCCTATGGGTCAATTGGAAAAGAAAAGGAGAGCCACACACTCTAGGAGCTCAGAAGCAATAATTTAATAATGTGATATCGTTTTTGAAAGACACACTGTCTCCACCCTGATGGAATGTCGGTTATTAGGTTGTTCAATTATTTTATCTGAGGTTCTCATTTTTCTTGTTCAGGTGTTCTACTCTGCTAGCCAACACCTCTCCTAAACAGGTGTTCTACTCTGCTAGCCAGCACCACTCCTAAACAGGTGTTCTAGTCTGCTAGCCAGCACCTCTCCTAAACAGGTGTTCTACTCTGCTAGCCAGCACCTCTCCTAAACAGGTGTTCTACTCTGCCAGCACCACTCATAAACAGGTGTTCTAGTCTGCTAGCCAGCACCTCTCCTAAACAGGTGTTCTACTCCGCTAGCCAGCACCTCTCCTAAACAGGTGGTCTACTCCGCTAGCCAGCACCTCTCCTAAACAGGTGTTCTACTCTGCTAGCCAACACCTCTCCTAAACAGGTGTTCTACTCTGCTAGCCAACACCTCTCCTAAACAGGTGTTCTACTCCGCTAGCCAGCACCTCTCCTAAACAGGTGTTCTACTCCGCTAGCCAGCACCTCTCCTAAACGGGTGTTCTACTCTGCTAGCACCTCTCCTAAACAGGTGTTCTACTCTGCTAGCACCTCTCCTAAACAGGTGTTCTACTCTGCTAGCACCTCTCCTAAACAGGTGTTCTCCTCCGCTAGCCAGCACCTCTCCTAAACAGGTGTTCTACTCTGCTAGCCAGCACCACTCCTAAACAGGTGTTCTACTCTGCTAGCCAGCACCTCTCCTAAACAGGTGTTCTACTCCGCTAGCCAGCACCTCTCCTAAACAGGTGTTATCCTCCGCTAGCCAGCACCTCTCCTAAACAGGTGTGTGTTTATTTCGTCTCCAGATTACCCTATGGGCCAAGCCAGAGTAGAACTTTGGCATGATGATAAAGTAGGTTACGGACAAGCAAACAAGTTTGTGTTGATACGTCTCATAGTCAGCATGCATACATATTGCACAACATGTAAACACATCATCATCATCATCATCATCATCATTTCCTGATAGCTGAGTTAGTACTGTGTCACCCAGTTGACAGAACATGTTGTTTGTTTGATCATGGTGTTTACCTAGATGGGGCCATACCTCCACCACTGAAAACCAAACACACACTCTGGACTGCTGGATCGATGGAGGAGGTGTATTCATTAGGAACCAAACGGAAGCAACAGGGTGAAACTTGATATTTTTACAATAAGAAACTCTCGTGTTTACCCCAAAATGTTGTCCGTTGAGAAGCGTTTTGTTATGGATTTCTACGGTGTGCACTAATGAATACACCCCTGGACTGCCTACTAATGAATACACCCCTGGACTGCCTACTAACGAATACACCCCTGGACTGCTCATGTATAGTCGGCTCACACTCTTCCTGTCTGCAAGAAGGAACCCTGTTGTTTGGACTTGTGTTGTAAGACTGCAATTGGATTTGGTCATAGCGGTCACTCTGTCAATAAAACCTCATCAAAGTAATACATTAGTAAGCAGGTATTACAACAACAACCACTATGCAACTTTAGAAATCATCAATAGAACAGTGTGTTTCATTTATCCAATAGTTCTCTCTCTCTCTCTCTCTCTCTCTCTCTCTCTCTCTCTCTCTCTCTCTCTCTCTCTCTCTCTCTGTCTCTCTCTCTCTCTCTCTCTCTCTCTCTCTCTCTCTCTCTGTCTCTCTCTCTGTCTCTCTCTCTCTCTCTCTGTCTCTCTGTCTCTCTCTCTCTCTCTCTCTCTCTCTCTCTCTCTCTGTCTCTCTCTCTGTCTCTCTCTCTCTTTCTCTGTCTCTCTCTCTCTCTCTCTCTTTCTCTGTCTGTCTGTCTCTCTCTCTCTCTTTCTCTGTGTGTCTGTCTCTCTCTCTCTCTCTCTCTCTCTCATATGATTGAATAATCTGTTCACAAGCACAATTGAATTTATGATTACTGTTCACAGACATAGAGTCATATATTCATTTTCTTCTCCTTTATGAGACAAACAAACAAACAAAGTAAAACTGTTGTTTGGTTTAATTGGATCTGTAGATGATGTTGGAGACCAAACCAACTTATAAACGTGAGGAGGAGCTCCCCCTTGTGGACAAAAATACACACATTTGGGCCCTGTTCAGAAGTAATGCACTTTAACAGGGTGCCTATATAAACACCTTTGGGCCCTGGTCAGAAGTAATGCACTTCAACAGGGTGCCAATATAAACACCTTTGGGCCCTGGTCAGAAGTAATGCACTTCAACAGGGTGCCTATATAAACACCTTTGGGCCCTGGTCAGAAGTAATGCACTTTAACAGGGTGCCTATATAAACACCTTTGGGCCCTGGTCAGAAGTAATGCACTTCAACAGGGTGCCAATATAAACACCTTTGGGCCCTGGTCAGAAGTAATGCACTTCAACAGGGTGCCTATATAAACACCTTTGGGCCCTGGTCAGAAGTAATGCACTTTAACAGGGTGCCAATATAAACACCTTTGGGCCCTGGTCAGAAGTAATGCACTTCAACAGGGTGCCAATATAAACACCTTGGGGCTCTGGTCAGAAGTAATGCACTTCAACAGGGTGCCAAGATAAACACCTATGGGCTCTGGTCAGAAGTAATGCAGTTCAACAGGGTGCCAATATAAACACCTTTGGGCCCTGGTCAGAAGTAATCCACTTCAACAGGGTGCCAATATAAACACCTTTGGGCTCTGGTCAGAAGTTATGCACTTTAACAGGGTGCCATTTGGGATACACACATAGTCAGGTTAATTAATGTATATTAGTCTGTATTAGTGCGTATTAGCGTGTATTAGTGTGTATTAGTGTGTATTAGCATGTATTTGTGTGTATTACTGTGTATTAGCATGTATTATTAGTGTGTATTAGCATGTATTAGTGTGTATTACTGTGTATTAGCATGTATTAGTGTGTATTAAATCAAATCAAATCAAATCAAATGTATTTATATAGCCCTTCGTACATCAGCTGATATCTCAAAGTGCTGTACAGAAACCCAGCCTAAAACCCCAAACAGCAAGCAATGCAGGTGTAGAAGCACGGTGGCTAGGAAAAACTCCCTAGAAAGGCCAAAACCTAGGAAGAAACCTAGAGAGGAACCAGGCTATGAGGGGTGGCCAGTCCTCTTCTGGCTGTGCCGGGTGGAGATTATAACAGAACATGGCCAAGATGTTCAAATGTTCATAAATGACCAGCATGGTCGAATAATAATAATCACAGGCAGAACAGTTGAAACTGGAGCAGCAGCACGGTCAGGTGGACTGGGGACAGCAAGGAGTCATCATGTCAGGTAGTCCTGGGGCATGGTCCTAGGGCTCAGGTCAGTTGAAACTGGAGCAGCAGCACGGCCAGGTGGACTGGGGACAGCAAGGAGTCATCATGTCAGGTAGTCCTGGGGCATGGTCCTAGGGCTCAGGTCAGTTGAAACTGGAGCAGCAGCACGGTCAGGTGGACTGGGGACAGCAAGGAGTCATCATGTCAGGTAGTCCTGGGGCATGGTCCTAGGGCTCAGGTCAGTTGAAATTAGTGTGTATTACTGTGTATTAGCATGTATTAGCATGTATTAGTGTGTATTACTGTGTATTAGAATGTATTATTAGTGTGTATTAGCATGTATTAGTGTGTATTACTGTGTATTAGCATGTATTAGTTTGTATTAGTCAGGTACATCACATGTGTGTCTGTCTGTGTTTGTCAACACTGGTACACCTTTGGGCCTCAAACAGTGTACATTTTAGGAAGGGAATTTTATCCAGAGCCTTTCAGTACACAACAGCATCATCAACACAATGGCTGTTAACTCTGACGGAGTCCAGGTGTCTGTAGGTACAGAATACTGTCTACTGAATGGTTTTAGGAGCACCACGAAATACAGATACACTGCCTTATTTACCCACCACCCTCTCTGTCTCTGTCTCTGTCTCTGTCTCTGTCTCTCTCACTCTCTCCAGAATATGTTTGAATGATTGAATAATCTGTTCACAAGCACAATTTGATTTATGATTGCTGTTCACAGAGACAGAGTCACATATTAATTTTCTTCTCCTTTATGAGGCAAACAAACAAACAAACAAACAAACAAACAAAATCAAACTGTTGTTTGGTTTAATTGGATCTGTAGATGATGTTGGAGACCAAACCAACTTATAAACATGAGGAGGAGCTCCCCCTTGTGGACAAAAATACACACATTTGTGCCCTGGTCAGAAGTAATGCACTTTAACAGGGTGCCAATATAAACACCTTTGGGCTCTGGTCAGAAGTAATGCACTTCAACAGGGTGCCAATATAAACACCTTTGGGCTCTGGTCAGAAGTAATGCACTTCAACAGGGTGCCAATATAAACACCTTTGGGCTCTGGTCAGAAGTAATGCACTTCAACAGGGTGCCAATATAAACACCTTTGGGCTCTGGTCAGAAGTAATGCACTTCAACAGGGTGCCAATATAAACACCTTTGGGCTCTGGTCAGAAGTAATGTACTTCAACAGGGTGCCAATATAAACACCTTTGGGCTCTGGTCAGAAGTAATGCACTTCAACAGGGTGCCAATATAAACACCTTTGGGCCCTGGTCAGAAGTAATGCACTTCAACAGGGTGCCAATATAAACACCATTGGGCTCTGGTCAGAAGTAATGCACTTCAACAGGGTGCCAATATAAACACCTTTGGGCCCTGGTCAGAAGTAATGCACTTCAACAGGGTGCCAATATAAACACCTTTGGGCTCTGGTCAGAAGTAATGCACTTCAACAGGGTGCCAATATAAACACCTTTGGGCTCTGGTCAGAAGTAATGCACTTCAACAGGGTGCCAATATAAACACCTTTGGGCTCTGGTCAGAAGTAATGTACTTCAACAGGGTGCCAATATAAACACCTTTGGGCTCTGGTCAGAAGTAATGCACTTCAACAGGGTGCCAATATAAACACCTTTGGGCCCTGGTCAGAAGTAATGCACTTCAACAGGGTGCCAATATAAACACCTTTGGGCTCTGGTCAGAAGTAATGCACTTTAACAGGGTGCCAATATAAACACCTTTGGGCCCTGGTCAGAAGTAATGCACTTTAACAGGGTGCCATTTGGGATACACACATAGTCACTCTCTCTCTCTGTCTCTCTCTCTTTCTCTCTCTGTCTCTCTCCCTCTCTCTCTCTCTCTCTCTCTCGCTCTCTCTCTCTCCCCTACTCTCTCTCTCTCCCCTACTCTCTCTCTCTCTCCCCCACCCCCTTTCTCTTTCTCTCTCTGTCTCCCACAGCCCCTGTATCTTTCTCTCTCTCGTTCTCTCCCGACTCTTAATTACCTCCCCTCTCTCTCTCTCTTTCTGTCCCCCACCCCCCCTCTCTCTCTATCCACCCCCTGTCTCTCAGAAGTAATGCACTTCAACAGGGTGCCATTATAAACACCTATGGGCTCTGGTCAGAAGTAATGCACTTCAACAGGGTGCCAATATAAACACCTTTGGGCCCTGGTCAGAAGTAATGCACTTCAACAGGGTGCCAATATAAACACCTTTGTGCTCTGGTCAGAAGTAATGCACTTCAACAGGGTGCCAATATAAACACCTTTGGGCCCTGGTCAGAAGTAATGCACTTCAACAGGGTGCCAATATAAACACCTATGGGCTCTGGTCAGAAGTAATGCACTTTAACAGGGTGCCAATATAAACACCTTTGGGCTCTGGTCAGAAGTAATGCACTTCAACAGGGTGCCAATATAAACACCTTTGGGCCCTGGTCAGAAGTAATGCACTTCAACAGGGTGCCAATATAAACACCTTTGGGCCCTGGTCAGAAGTAATGCACATCAACAGGGTGCCAAGATAAACACCTTTGGGCCAGAAGTAATACACGCTAGTACACACTAATACACACTAATACACTACTGGTTATAACTTCCAGCGTGTCCGTGCGGCGGTGCTGTCAGCGAATCAGTGATCTTCACCTGTACAATCACCGCAGACAAAAAACATCAAGGTCTATATGCAAGGATGGTTGATTGGTTGGTTGACTGTTTCTCTGCCTGACTGGCTGCGTGCATCATAAACAAAGTCATTTCACTTCCCTTGTGATGACATCTAGCAGCTACCTACCTATCTCTCCACTCCATTTGGGAATCACCACAGTGTTCCCACCCTCCAATTCGTTAATGTCCATTAGCAGCCTGCGTCATTCTTCAAGGCGGAAGCTAAAGGAGATATTCTGCTATAGGACAGAAATAGAAATGGAACTCTATGGGTCAACCTGGATCAGAACATTAGAATAGAACTCTATGGGTCAACCTGGATCAGAACATTAGAATCAGAACATTAGAATGGAACTCTATGGGTCAACCTGGATCAGAACTTTAGAATGGAACTCTATGGGTCAACCTGGATCAGAACATTAGAATTAGAAAATTAGAATGGCACTCTATGGGTCAACCTGGATCAGAACATTAGAATCAGAACATTAGAATGGAACTCTATGGGTCAACCTGGATCAGAACATTAGAATTAGAACATTAGAATGGAACTCTATGGGTCAACCTGGATCAGAACATTAGAATGGAACTCTATGGGTCAACCTGGATCAGAACATTAGAATCAGAACATTAGAATGGAACTCTATGGGTCAACCTGGATCAGAACATTAGAATGGAACTCTATGGGTCAACCTGGATCAGAACATTAGAATGGAACTCTATGGGTCAACCTGGATCAGAACATTAGAATGGAACTCTATGGGTCAACCTGGATCAGAACATTAGAATCAGAACATTAGAATGGAACAGAGCACTGCCCTCTGCTGGAGGGCCCTGTATTTTCACACCAATGACAGATTGACAGAAATATCTATAATTCTCATCAGACTTGATATTGATTGACTGATTGATAGATTGACTCCATTTGTTTAATAGTGACAGTTGTTTCACCCCCCCCCAAATTAGATGGTCTTTCTTGATACACAAAATCCTTTTTAGAGTGGATGGTACGATATTGTAGTATCATATTATATTTGGAAGTGTAGCAGGAGCATGTAACTTTATGAAGTCCATCAAAATGTTATATTATATATTATATTATGTTATATTATTATTATATTGTCATTCTGAAGAGAATAAATTCCAAGATGATGTCATGTCCCCCCCCCCCCCCCTGGTTTAAACTGGTATTGACTTGGTGTCAAGTATATATCGACATATTTTATTTACGTATTTTATTTAAGCTTTATTTAACTGGGCAAGTCAGTTTAAGAACCAATTCTTATTTACAATGACGGCTTTCACAATAACAATATACTGTTTTGTGAAATGTTGACATAGTGGCCTGGAAATACAATGAAATTACTAACATAGACAAATAATTAACAGAAAACAACTTTGACATCATGCACTGTCGGAGAAAATAATTATTTTTGATGGGTATTATATAGAGCTAGTGTGAGCCAGACCCGAGCTACCCCCAGGACCAGAGCTAGTGTGAGCCAGACCCTAGCTACACCCAGGACCAGAGCTAGTGTGAGCCTGACCCTAGCTACACCCAGGACCAGAGCTAGTGTGAGCCAGACCTAGCTACCGCCAGGACCAGAGCTAGTGTGAGCCAGACCCTAGCTACACCCAGGACCAGAGCTAGTGTGAGCCAGACACTAGCTACACCCAGGACCAGAGCTAGTGTGAGCCAGACCCTAGCTATACCCAGGACCAGAGCTAGTGTGAGCTAGACCCTAGCTACACCCAGGACCAGAGCTAGTGTGAGCTAGACCCTAGCTACACCCAGGACCAGAGCTAGTGTGAGCCAGACACTAGCTACACCCAGGACCAGAGCTAGTGTGAGCCAGACCCTAGCTTTACCCAGGACCAGAGCTAGTGTGAGCTAGACCCTATCAACACCCAGGACCAGAGCTAGTGTGAGCCAGACCCTAGCTACACCCAGGACCAGAGCTAGTGTGAGCCAGACCCTAGCTACACCCAGGACCAGAGCTAGTGTGAGCTAGACCCTAGCTACACCCAGGACCAGAGCTAGTGTGAGCTAGACCCTGGGCATAATTGAACTCCCAATTAACGTTCTGGACACGCCCCTTTCCTGCAAACTCACCACACCTGAACTCACTCTGCTAATCACCAATTCCTCTTCCATTCTTCTGGTATAGAAGCAGCTTGTTCTATTTGGGTTTGTTCAGCATTTGTGGTGTCCCAGTTCCTTTATTGTTCCTGTTGTTGATTGGCTAAAGTAAGTTCCTGCTATTGTAACTTTTCTAGGGTTTTAACTTCCTGCATTGTGGTGTAATATCCTGTTCATCCTAGCAAGTGTATTGTTATGGTGTAGCTGGCCCAGTATTAGACCTTTAATTTAACTGTAAGGGAAGTGTTACAGCTTGTGAGATGAGACGTGGTATAATGATGGTTCCTGCTAGCAGAATGTGTCTTCCATCTATAATCCTGTAGACTGCTCTGATTGGTTGCGTCTCAGTGAACAAGAAACTATGAAATGCTGTTTTTAATTCCCCCCCCCCCCCCCATCAACTTTAAATGGATTCCATGTTGTGCTGAGCTGTTTAGCTAATCACCCTCACAATATGGGCACCATGCCTGGCCAGACTGGAAGTAGGGGAAACATGGCCGTGCAAAGCCAGAACAAAACATTGGCCGCCATAATTGGAAGGGCCTTGTCTAAACTAGATTTAGTTATTGATCACTGCTCAATGCTGTAAATTGTGCTTTATCAGAACCATCTAGTGTATTATGGCTGGATCTTGAGAGGTGGGACCCCAAACTGCTAGTAGGTACTTTATTGAACCATGTCATCTACTAGCAAGCTTTTGCAGTGGAATGTCCTTAGACCTTGCTTTATTAATTATTGGGCTGTGGTGTATTCCCTCCAGTACGACAACATCCTATCACAGCCTTTCCTGGTGGCAAATTCCCCTTACCTGCTGGTGTTACAAGCCACTAAGCCTTACCTGCTGGTGTTACATGCCACTAAGCCTTACCTGCTGGTGTTACAAGCCACTAAGCCTTACCTACTGGTGTTACAAGTCACTAAGCCTTACCTACTGGTGTTACAAGCCACTAAGCCTTACCTGCCGGTGTTACAAGCCACTAAGCCTTACCTACTGGTGTTACAAGCCACTAAGCCTTACCTACTGGTGTTACAAGCCACTAAGCCTTACCTGCTGGTGTTACAAGCCACTAAGCCTTACCTGCTGGTGTTACAAGCCACTAAGCCTTACCTGCCGGTGTTACAAGCCACTAAGCCTTACCTGCCAGTGTTACAAGCCACTAAGCCTTACCTACTGGTGTTACAAGCCACTAAGCCTTACCTGCCGGTGTTACAAGCCACTAAGCCTTACCTACTGGTGTTACAAGCCACTAAGCCTTACCTGCCGGTGTTACAAGCCACTAAGCCTTACCTACTGGTGTTACAAGCCACTAAGCCTTACCTGCCGGTGTTACAAGCCACTAAGCCTTACCTACTGGTGTTACAAGCCACTAAGCCTTACCTGCCGGTGTTACAAGCCACTAAGCCTTACCTGCTGGTGTTACAAGCCACTAAGCCTTACCTGCCGGTGTTACAAGCCACTAAGCCTTACCTACTGGTGTTACAAGCCACTAAGCCTTACCTGCCGGTGTTACAAGCCACTAAGCCTTACCTACTGGTGTTACAAGCCACTAAGCCTTACCTGCCGGTGTTACAAGCCACTAAGCCTTACCTGCTGGTGTTACAAGCCACTAAGCCTTACCTGCCGGTGTTACAAGCCACTAAGCCTTACCTACTGGTGTTACAAGCCACTAAGCCTTACCTGCCGGTGTTACAAGCCACTAAGCCTTACCTACTGGTGTTACAAGCCACTAAGCCTTACCTGCTGGTGTTACAAGCCACTAAGCCTTACCTGCTGGTGTTACAAGCCACTAAGCCTTACCTGCTGGTGTTACAAGCCACTAAGCCTTACCTGCTGGTGTTACAAGCCACTAAGCCTTACCTGCTGGTGTTACAAGCCACTAAGCCTTACCTGCCGGTGTTACAAGCCACTAAGCCTTACCTGCCGGTGTTACAAGCCACTAAGCCTTACCTGCCGGTGTTACAAGCCACTAAGCCTTACCTGCCGGTGTTACAAGCCACTAAGCCTTACCTGCCGGTGTTACAAGCCACTAAGCCTTACCTGCCGGTGTTACAAGCCACTAAGCCTTACCTGCCGGTGTTACAAGCCACTAAGCCTTACCTGCCGGTGTTACAAGCCACTAAGCCTTACCTACTGGTGTTACAAGCCACTAAGCCTTACCTGCCAGCATTTTATACTTTGCTTTTATTTTTGTTGGAAAGTAAAAGAAGCAGAGTTGAATTTTGTTCAATCATAATGCTTGTTTTCTGACAGATTTGGCCATAACCAAACATGAGTGACATTTCTACATTTGGGAATTATAACTTTATTACTTCTGTCTGAGTGGAGAGAATTACCTGCCCAGAAATTCTCCTCGGCCCTGTTTAGGGAATTGGTTGGCATTTAGGAAAGCAGACATATATTCCTGTTCTAATCTGCTGTATGTGGAGTTGAATCTGTTGTTTTGATGGCTTCACTCTGTTTCTCTCAGGAGACTCCATGACCATGTTGACCAGTCTTCTGCTTCTCAGTGCTGCCTTTGCTCTGGGAGATGCAAGTAAGAGTCTACTTTTCTTGACTCGTTCTGTATGTTTATTGTAGCAGAGGTGACTGACTGATCAACAAATAATATTATAGCTCTGTTTTGTGGATCTTTCTCCACTAGCCTTTAAAGCCACATGTAACTTCTCCTTACAGATTCATTGCTAGAAGAAGACTTGTGTCCTTCCGGTTGGACCAAATATGGATCACGCTGTTTAATGTTTGTAAAGACTACAAGGAGCTGGCCTGAAGCAGAGGTATCACCCTTACCATCTACTGTGAATTTGAAGGGGAAGTGTAGTTGAAATTAGCTCTTTGACATTACCTTAAAGGTGATACTTTCTTAAACTGCAACACATGACTGATGTGAAATACTGAACTTCCCTTTAAGATGGGAATTTTCTATACATTTTGAAGATTTAATGTGGAGTCGTGCCTCCTGTATACTGGAACCCACCGGACATGGCTTAAGACTGAGATAAACTAGTATCTTGAAGAGTTTTAAAAAGGAATTAGTTGCGATGGTCAATATTTGGTTGAGTCCAGAAGACAAATTCTCAGCAAGGCTGACTAATACATGAAATGTCTTTTTTCCCCATCTACTGCTTGGCTGTCATTGTAGATAACAATTTTCTTAACTGACTTGCCTAGTTAAATGAATACTTTCTTCTCTAGCGGTACTGTGTGTCCCTTGGTGATCAACTGGTGTCTGTACCCAACGTTGTGAAGTACCTTGGCGCAAACCTGGCATCTGTGCACAGCTCCGAGGAGGACCAATTTCTACAGACGTTGGTCTTGGTCAAGACTGTTGGTTTCCCTCCTACCTGGATTGGCGGATTTTATTCTGTTAAGGTGGGATCATTAACCCTACAGTGTTATATAGAACCATTATTGCAAGAAACTCCATCTCATCTTGCTCAAGTGAACAGCAAACCTCGTTAAAAAAATAGTGTGTTGTGGCATTTAGGCTACCTGTTATGTAGTTGTCTATTTTGTGTGGACCCCAATAAAGTCAAGGCTGCTAGTTTGAATCCCAGAGCTCACTGAGAAATCTGACGTGCCCTTGAGCAAAACCCTTAACCTAATTGATCCTGTAGGTCATGCTAGATGAATCTACTAAATAACGTCAATGTATTTAATTGTTAACTTCCGTGGGATGCTTTTATACATCTGTAAAATGGTTCTAGTTAAGTATAGATGTAATCTATTACATACAGTCTTGTAACCATGTGTATGGGGTTTCTAGCTTCAAAAGTTGTAGACTTGTTATAGTCTTTGAAAGGCATCGGGATGATTGCAAATGTGAGAAGTAGACTGTAGGTTCTTTACACAAGCAACAGTCCCAGTAGGAGGGGTTTTGGAGTAGCTATAACTGTTTCAGGTGTTAGAGGAAAGACTGTACATTGAGTTTATTCTGAACCCCCCCCCCCTTTCAGGACAGGCAATGGTTCTGGAGTGATGGCTATGACTTTGATCACCAGAACTGGGCTGAAGGAAGGCCTGGTGCTGGTGCCAGAGAGACTTGTCTTCATATCAACTTTGGAGGTACAGTAAACCCAGTATCATTCACTGATCCAGTCATCAAATTAAACTTACTCCTAGTTAATTTAACTAATGAATGTCTCCTGTGGACTTTCCTACTGTCTGTACAGCTGAGTATTTCGGTTCTGTGTTTCATCTTCAGGTCAGAAGCGCTGGAACAATGCTTTATGTGGAAGTAGCTTGCCCTCGGTGTGCTCCCTGAGACTCCTGCCTCTCCGCCAGACTATACATTAGAAGTAGCAATGCTATTCCGTAGTGTCTGCACCCTTAATACCTCACGGCAACGTCAAAATACTTTGTTGCTGTTAAATGAAGTTTCAGTTACTACACAAATGTGGAATTGTTTGCAGCCAATAAAATGTGTACACTATTTTGTCTCATGAGTTATTGAACAGGAATGATGCGTTGTAGTTAGTACCATTACTGGTCCTCTGTGGGACTCAAACCCACAACCCTGATGTTACAAGTGCCACCAGGACATAACTGTCATTGTGCTTTACTTTATGTAAATGTTTACCTGTGACGCGACGCAGTATGTTTAGGATACTGAAGGTTCAAAAGACATGTTTAACCTGTCATGAAGTTATTTTGTCTACAAATGTTTGTTTTAAATAACTGAGGTCATTATGCCTCTAAAGAGGTTTATAATGACCTAGAAACTTTCATGTTTATTATGACAACCTACTCCGGATGGTGCTACCGGACTCAATCACAGCTGAATGTGCTGGAGTTGAACCATGAACTGTAGTGAAGCCTCTTGTGCTGAGATGCAGTGTCTTTGACTGCTGTGCCACTCAGGCGCAGGTTCCTGGAGTATCCTTTTAGGGTTTCTTCAAATTGTAACTAGGGGGAACCCCCTATCATCAGAGAACCCCCTTGGCAGTGATCCTTGAAGAAAAAAATGAGGTGAAACGCCAGCGGAGCTTCAAGTCCAATGTTTTATATCTGGGGTGTTGCTGCTCTCTGAACATTTGAATTATACTGATAAACAAAACAAGCTCAGATTTCATACCTTGGTTTTGGTGGTGACAACTTTTGCTAATAGTTTTAATACTTTGTCCATAACGTAGAGGCCCAGGTGGTAGTAATTGAAGAGGTAAAGGAGGTGGATGGTAAATGTGATCTGCATAACATACCAATTGACATGCCTCGTCTGTATACCTGCATACAAGAGAGCAGTTCAGTCTTCTCCACGCAGTACAGCTAACCTTATCCTACCTCATGATTATCCATTGAATTGTGCATATTTTTTTGTTAAGATTGAAAATAGATGGTATCAAACAATATTTAGATCATCCAAAGGACAAACCTCGCCTTGATCTTTCCATTTTTCAGTTAAAATGTCTTATGGCTGAAACCCCGGTAACGGGATCGATATGACAACAGCCAGTGAAAGTGCAGGGCGCCAAATTCAAACACCTCACAATTAAAATTCCTCAAACATACATGTGTCTCATGCCATTTTAAAGGTAATCTTGTTAATCCCACTAAAGTGTCTGATTTCAAATAGGCTTTTCAGCTAAATCACTACAAACGATTGTTAGGTCACCACAAAATCAGTCATTTTGTCAGCCAAAGACAGGAGTCACAAAAAGCAGGAAGGGATAAAATGAATCACTAACCTTGAATCTTCATCAGAAAGCACTCATAGGACTTGATGTTACACAATACATGTTTTGTTTGATAAAGTTAATAAACAAAAACCTCAGTTTACATTAGCACCATGTTCAGAAATACCTCATATCTGGAGAAATTGCAGAAAATCAAGTGAAATAACAAATAGTCATCAACTTTGATGAAACATTTTTTACATCGAACTAAAGATATACTTGTTCTTAATGCAACCGCTTTGTCAGATTTCAAAAAGCTTTACAGCAAAACACAATATTCAATCATCTGAAAACAGGGTTCAGCCACAAAAGGAAGCCATACAGTTACCCGCCAAATTGTGCAGTCAACAAATCTCATAAAAAGCATTATCTTCACTTACCTTTGCTGATCTTTGTCGGAATGCACTCCCAGGACTCCCACAAGAAATGTTTGTTTTGTTCGGTAATATCCAAGTAGCTACTTTTGTTAGCATGAAGCACGTTCACTAAAGGCTGACGAAATGTCCAAAAGTTCCGTAACAGTTAGTAGAAACATGTCAAACGATGTATTGAATCAATCTTTAGAATGTTTTTAACGGAAAATAACTCCCTCTCATGTGAACGCGCATGGTCAGGTCATGGCAGATTCTCCTCTCATTTGGCCCCCCTTTACAGTAGAGGCATCAGACAAAGTTCTACAGACTGTTGACATCTAGTGGAAGCCGTAGGAAGTCAAACTCATCCATATCTCGCTGTGATTTCAATAGGATTTTGGTTGAAAATCTTCTCAGGTTTTTGCCTGCCATATGACTTCTGTTATACTCACAAACATCATTCAAACGGTTTTAGAAACTTCAAAGTGTTTTCTATCCAATGTGAATAATCATATGCATATATTAGCAACTGGGACTGAGAAGCAGGCAGTTTAATATGGGCACCTCTGTGCACCTTTCATCCAAGCAACTCACTGGCCCTTAAGAAGTTAAGCACCTGCTACTGTCCTTTCAAATCTAAATGTTTGTTGGGCAGGTAGGTTCCTGCAAGAACCCCCACCAGCTGAGGTTCCTTGATGACCCCCACCTTCTACGGGGTTCTTAGGAGAACCTTTTGAGGGTCATTTTCAGTTCCAAGAACTGTATGGTTTTAAAGAACAGAACTTTAGAACTCCAGTTGAACCCCACATTTTTAGAGCGCACTTGGACTAGGATTCAAGAGGCACTCTCACATCTGAGCCATCTTTGTTGCAGGTGCATGGTTACAGTTGAGTAAGATGAAGAACACTATTCTTGCTAGTCTCACTGCTCTAAAGCTGTAGGTATCAGCCTCAAAGCCTTCGTCAGAGCTTTCAGTGTTCACAACCTGCACCTCTATGTAGACATGGCTCCACCCACATCCGTTCAATGCATCCAATGGGGTTGGAGTATGTGAGAAAAAAGTGTTACCAAAAATAACTGCATTTCATAAGTATTCTAATAAAGTGTGTAGGTGATGTGTCAAACAAGACACAAATCACACAGAGGACATCGACCTATCAATTAAGTTCTCATAAATCATTGGGTTCCGTACAAGAATAAAACAAGAGTCTAAAGTGGCAGCATTAATTCATGTTCACATTTACAACATAAATAGGCATTTCATACCTTAAGGGAACATTGACATTCGCCATATGGTTAGAGAGAAAGTCCATATTGCAAATGTACAGTCCCTTACTAGACGTCCGAAAACGTTTGTAAAATTCGCGGACGGCGTCGGGCCGTGCGGCAGAGCCGGATCTACCGGGAAGGCATCAAACGAACTCTCGCGGACATTCGGTTTCCGTTTGATAAAATAATCAAATTTGTCATTTTTCCGCTGTCCCGATAAATCGTACAATGTCAAATTGGTGATGTTCAAAAATATATATTTTTAACAGTTACAGATCCAGTTGAAGCGTGGTCATACGAATCTTTTTAAAGTGTGCTTCGGAGCTCTGCGAGATTTCAGTGATTCTGAAATAACACACACTCACTAGACACTCCCTAAATAAGTCAGTTCTTAACATAAAGACTTATAGAATTTAAGTTTTAATTGCCCACCCCAAGGAGGATGTGTGTTCACTTTCAGCTTCCTGTGTAAACCGGAAGTGCCTTAAAATTGTGTCATAGGTGCTGTTTCCAAGGGTTAAAAAAGGTCAGATCTTTCCAAAACTTCATGTGTGATTAGGCAACCCCCATGAACTGTAAATGTCATTTTTCCCATAAATGTTTTAAGAAAAACTAAATCACACACTCAGCTTGGAAGGAGGGACATATTGGGGTGCGTAGAGAGAGTGCCTGCAATAGTTAACTTTGTTAGCGCTAAAAAAGAATCGTCAGACCTAGAGTTCTGAAACCTGTTCTAGACCTCAGGTCGATAGAGCCACGTAACTCACCACGCACTAGAAGGTTCTCGGACCGAGAAACAGCCTCGCACATTTCCAATAACGTCAATTCATTTTTGCCTCACGAAAATTCAGAGATTTTCAGCACCAACTAGGGTCTTGCTCAGGCACCAAATGACCTATCGAGCCGAAACTTGGGATTCGGGGTCTCCTCAGCTAGGCCTACACATATCAGAACTGTACCCGCAGCTAGACTAACTACGTGTTTTACGTTTTTGTTATGGTTTGAACAGAAGGCGTCGTGAATTTCAGGCCAGCTCTGAAGTATGTGATAGTTGGCTACTAAACGAGTTGGAAAAAGTGGGGTTGGTGTAAGTTTGTATCAGTTGTCAGAATGATATCTAATTGACTGATGGATGGTGACTTGTCCATTTGCAATATGTTTAAACAGTGAGGTACCATCACCAAAGTGACATTCTGAAATCAACCCTAACGAGCGATGGAAAGGAACAACTATGACTGCCCAGCCATCCAGAGTTCATCAGGCCAGTCAATTTCTCTCTCCTGCAGTATTTTTGAGCATGCCAAATTTGTGATGGTAAATGGACATAACATCCTGATTTGGCATTTTCCAATCTTTCATATTGCATTTGGCCAAAAAGTGACTTGACTTCCTATGAAATCATATTGCAAATGGACAAAACATGCAATATGCACAAATAATTAAAAATGATAATAAAATTGGACAAAAGTATACATACAGTTCTTACATGTAATTGACAAAAACACAAAAAAAAGTCCAGAAAGCACTTTAAGGGGGTGATAAAAATCTACATTTTGCTTTGATGTTGACGTTTTGCATTTGCAATATGAAAAACCACGGTGGAGTGCGTTCGCCTCCTGTTGGATTTTTAAAGTGTTACACCTGGCATTTGCCATATGGCATTTGCAATCAACTTTGAACAAAACGACGCCGAATTGAGTGGTATTGGACACCGTGTATATGGTTTGTCCGGTGGGGGGGGGGGGGGGGGGGGGGGAGGGTGTTCCCTTACATCATTAAGACCTTTTGGGAATAATGAGGGTGAAAATCCCAGAACATTCAATAGACACAAATATGACCCCACCATCAATACACACTGATATGACCCCACCATCAATACACACTAATATGACCCCACCATCAATACACACTAATATGACCCCACCATCAATACACACTAATATGACCCCACCATCAATACACACTAATATGACCCCACCATCAATACACACTAATATGACCCCACCATCAATACACACTAATATGACCCCACCATCAGACAATATGGCGGTTGTTTTGCTGCACCAACAAGCCTCACAAGACTCGTCTGAAGGTAGACCAGTTTTAAAAAAGACAAGTAGGTATTTGACGAGCAGGTGACCACATACTTTGTCATGTGGTGTGTTTTAGTTATAAAATGACCTAGTTAGGAAATTATAGGCTGAACATTTACCCCACTAAAGTTATTAATTTAACTTCCTGGATGTCCTGTTCACACAGAGCAGTTATGTGTATCACCCACACATTCTAGCTAGCTAATACTGTACTGACCACGTTCATTTTCTGGCAAGTTCTGTCCCTGCCTCCAAATATTGGTATGAACATGAAGTGGACCCAAATCCATAGGCATCGAGGCCTTGCCTGTGCACGTGACTAAACCCCGCAACTCCCTTCTCAGCTGTCCATCTTTCTGATAACCACCAATCAGAGTTGATGTCAGTGTGATTAGAGGGACAATAGTGCTCAGTACCAAGCAGTCTACCAAGTGTGGTAGACTACTAATGACCATCACCAGAGCTTGGAGAAGCCTAACATGGCATTTGACTGTCTTCATTTCCTGTAACAGTCACCATAACAGTCCTACTCCTTCCTCCATTTCCCAGAAATGAACCGGTTCAGATATATTGTTCAACATATCACACCAACAATAACGTAAATAAATCAACACTTTAATCTCTGGATTCCTTCATGTATTTATTTGTATGGGATGTGAATCCGTTCCTGTAGTACAGTAAAGACAACTGTCCGTCTTCTACATCTTACTTCCAACGCCTTTCATCTACAATTAGAAAGAAATACACATCAATAACTAGCTGCAAAGTAGTAACATTTAGTTAATGAGTATGTATACACACACACACACACCTTGGTGGAACAGTTGATAACAGTGCCTGGTGGAGTCTCAGTACCCTGGATCTTCTGTCCAGAAGAGTTCACACACCAACAGTAACCTACCAGAAAGACATGTTAATAACCTGTTAAATATATAATATTTACACATTTTACTGCAACATATTGAATTGTCACGTTCAACTCAATTGGAGCATTTATGGTGTGTGTGTGTTTTAACCTGTAGAGCCCCAACATTGCTCAGGGGTGTATCGTCCAGTGGCGTCACACGTGGGGATGTAGGCTCCAGGCCTGACTTTTTTCAAAGCATTTTCTCTAGCAATCTCACAGGGGGTCTTGGGTCGTATCATACCATCTAAACACACAGATAACATTCTTTGTAACGATGACATTACATAGTAGAACATACATTGCTAGACAAACATCCTGGAAGCTCTGGCTGGATCTGGAATATTGGGTTGAGTCCACTATGGGGCCCTGTTCCCCTATGGGCCCTGGTCAGGAGACTGCATCCTATATGGGACCCTGTTCCCCGAAGGGCCCAGGTCAGGAGACTGCATCCTATATGCGACCCTGTTCCCCGAAGGGCCCTGGTCAGGAGACTGCATCCTATGTGGGACCCTGTTCCCCGAAGTGCCCTGGTCAGGAGACTGCATCCTATATGGGCCCCTGGTCCCCTATGGGCCCTGGTCAGGAGAAGGGCCCTATACAGAATAGGAAGCCATTTCAGATGTACATTTCTGAAATATTCAGTTGTTGCTTCACTCATTCAGAGATATTCACTGGGTCTCTCTCTGTCCTGCCTGTGAGTTAAATTCTCCCTCCTCTCCTTTAAGGACCCATCCAGTCAGAACCCTCCCTCTGGAACCCCGCATGGAGAGTTGGAGGTCCGAAACTACTCGCGGGCGAGTAGTTCAGAAAAATGAAGGAAATTCAGAAATAGTTGGTGAAGCAACAGCTGTGCTGGGATGAGAACAATATAGCTGTCAGTTCTGATGGTATGTAGCGGGAGGATGAGGGTTAATGACCTGAATGGTCAGAAGTGGAACGACCCAGGAAGAGAAAGATATTGACACAGGAAGAAGAGAGATCATGATTCTGAAATCAGTGGAGCATCTTGCAAAGAAAGCATAAAGAGATCCAAGGTAGGAAGCAAGTGTAGTGATGTGTTGGATGAGACCACAGGGCCTCACTTACTCTGGGTGGAACAGTTGATTGGAGCAGTGCCTGGTGGAGTCTCAGTACCCGGGATCTTCTGTCCAGAACTGGTCACACACCAACAGTAACCTACCAGAAATAGACATGTTTCATATACAATGTATACACATTGAATTGTCACATTCAACTGAATTGATAATTGTGCCTGCGTGCGCTCCAGTGTTAACCTGTAGAGCCCCAACATTGCTCGGGGGTGTATTGTCCACTGTCGTCACAACTGGGGATGTAGGCTCCAATTGAGCCATTTAAAGTGGCATCTCTAGCATCCTCACATGGGGTCTTGGGTCGTATCATAGTATCTGGAAACAGGTAACATTTACTGTAATGTGGACATAATATTGCAGGACAATATACATTTCTGGAATCTTGGGGTGCGTCCCATATGGGCCCTATCCAGAAGTAGTTTATACGGAATAGGATTCCATTTCAGATGATACCTAGGTACTTCCTGGCTAAATATTCATTCTGCTACTTGTTTAAAACGCCTGTGGAGTCAAATTCCAGTTTCGTAGAAGAGCTGATGAAACTAAGACTGGAAATTGTATCAGTGTTATTGCTGGAAAATCCAATCATACATCCAGTTGAATGATCAAACCATTCATATCAGAATACCTCAGTCCAGCATCTAGATAATCATCTCTGGAACTACAGGAGTGGCAGGTAGCCTGCTGTTAGAGAGTTGGGCCAGTAGTTCAAGTCAGTGAGCTGACAAGTTGATATATCCGTCTATGTGCCTTTAATAAATCCTCTTGGTGCTAGGGGGCAGTATTTTCATTTTTGGAGAAAAACCATTCGTTTTAAACGGGATATTTTGTCAGGAGAAGATGCTAGAATATGCATATAATTGACAGTTTAGGTTAGAAAACACTAAAGTTTCCAAAACTGTAAAGATATTGTCTGAGTATAACAGAACTGATGTGCAGGCGAAAGCCTGAGAAAAATCCAATCCGGAAGTGCCCCAGGTTTTGAAAGCGCTGCGTTCCAATCAGTCCCTATTCAGCTGTGAATGTACCGTCAACTGGCTTACACTTTCTACGTATTCCCTAAGGTGTCTACAGCATTGTGACGTAGTTTTACGCATTTATGTTGAAGAATACCCGTAGGCGGCCACATTGCGTAAGTGGTCACATGGTGGCTCCGAGAGAGATGAGTAAAATACAGAGGCAGCCATTACTCCAAACGGTCCTCCTGAAAAATTAATTGTCCAGACGGATATATTATCGAATAGATATTAGAGAAACACCTTGAGGATTGATTCTAAACCACGTTTGCCATGTTTGTCGATATTATGCAGCAAATTTGGAATATTTCAGTGTTGGTGACCGCAATTTCCGGGTGATTTCTCAGACAAACGTGAAGAACAAACAAAGCTATTTCGCCTACAAAATTAATATTTTGGGAGAAAATGAACTTCGGCTGTCTACCTGGGCGTCTCGTGAGTGAAAACATCCAAAGTTCAAAGGTAAACGATTTAATTTGATTGCTTTTTTTTCCCGTGACAAGGTTGCCTGTTGCTAGCAAGGCATAATGCTATGCTATGATAAACTTAAACAAATGCTTGTCTAGCATTGGCTGTAAAGCATGTTTTGAAAATCTGAGATGACAGGGTGATTAACACAAGGCTAAGCTGTGTCAATATATTTCACTTGTGATTTTCGTGAATAGGAATATTTATGTCTGTTGCGTTATGCTAATTCGTGTCAGGCGATGATTACACTCCCGGATCCAGGTTTGAGAGTCACTAGAAGTTAATTAAGCAAGGCAAAACCTTCATTTCTCCAGTGTCAATGTTGATAATGGCTGACCTCTCAGAGGGTGTCCCATGGAGAACCGGTTATGAACAGAAACGCATTTCCAATTCACAACTGCATATTAATATCTATGCGTGTGTTTTATGTTTAATTAAGATGTTGGTGAGTAGGTGTGTTATGTTTAATTAAGATGTTGGTGTGACGTATGTCACGCTTACCTCCCAGAGCAAAAGCCGTGCTGACAAGCAGAATGGTCAATATCGCCATGGTTATAGTCTCCTGAGAGAGAGAAAGAGAGAAAGATTAGATTAGAAAGATTAGTTGAGCATTTTTAAGGATCTGGAATGGCTGTGGGTACTAGAGAGGTTAAGGAAACCCACTATTAGGTACAAAACTGAAATAACAGCCAAAGCAGCATTTTCTAAACCCAGTCCTGAGGACCCCAAGAAGAAGTATGGGCAACACGGTGCTACTAGTCTTCTGATGTAACTCAGGTATCACTTCTACCACATACAATAGATTAGCCTGGCACACAGGAATATGTATCCTTCCCAAATGGCTCCTCACTCCTTGTGTAGTGAACTACCTTTGACAAGGGCCTACAATGCACTACATACGGAATGGGAAGCATTATAGATAGTCAGAGACTACCCATTTACTGCAAAGGTAACTAGTAGTCTACACTCCTAAATTCAGGGGGTCACTCCACAAAAATGGCACAACTACATAGTGCACTACATTTGACAAGGGCACATAACATTTAGGTAACATTGGAGATGCAGATAGTCTATTAAATAATGATGCACTCTCACCATCTGCACTCTTCCAAGGGATTCACTGGGTGTCTCTCTGTTGTCTGTAAGCTATGGTCTACCTCTTCCACCTCTTCCACCTCTCCTTTTAAAGGACCTGTCACAGGTGTGACTAGTTTCCTCATTAATCCAACGAGAGATCCCGATGTCGGACATCAGTTAGTGATGTAAAGTACTAAAGTGAAAATATCTGAAAGTACTACTCATGTCGTCTTTGGGGGTATCTTTACTTTACTATTAATATGTTTGGACAACTTTCACTCACTACATTCCTAAAGAAAATAATGTACCTTTTACTCCATACATTTTCCCTGTTGGAGTATGCCCTTGGCTATCCGTAATTATATATTTTTAAATTAAATGGTGCCGTCTGGTTTGCTTAATGTTAGGAATGTTAAATGATTTATACTTTTGCTTTTGATGCTTAAGTATATTTGATCAATTACATTTAACGTTGTTTCTTCAGTATATTTAAAACCAAATGCTTTTAGAACTTTACTCAAGTAACATTTTACTGGGTGACTTTCACTTTTACTTGAGTCATTTTCTATGAATGTATCTTCATAGGCAGTGAAGAGAGTAGTAGAGGTAGATGGGTCCAGGTTCGAGGGATCCTGATAGGCTCCCTGGGAGAATGACGAGGCCAATAGAGAGTGACAGGAATAAGATGTGTTTCAGTATTTATTTACTTTTCTGCTCTTTTGCACACCAATATCTCTACCTGTACATGACCATCTGATCATTTATCACTCCAGTGTTAATCTGCAAAATTGTAATTATTCGCCTACCTCCTCATGCCTTTTGCACACAATGTATATAGACTCTCCTTTTTTCTACTGTATTATTGACTTGTTAATTAATTGTTTACTCCATGTGTAACTCTGTGTTGTCTGTTCACACTGCTATGCTTTATCTTGGCCAGGTCGCACTTGCAAATGAGAACTTGTTCTCAACTAGCCTACCTGGTTAAATAAAGGTGAAATAAAAAATAAATTAAAAAAAGGTTGGTTTCTTAGCATTCATAGCCATGGTTATCAACTGTACTGCAGAAATAGAACATAAATGACAGAAAATAGATGTTGTGGTGGTAGCTGCAGAGAACTCTTTTTATGAGATTTTTACAGCAGAAGTGTTACAAGGTGTGATGAACGATAGTGTCCCGTTCTCCCAGGCTGCCGGCCTGCTGTAGGATCAGATTGGGCCATGTAGTGGAATGGTGGTGAGGATTTAATGGGTCTAGGATCTCACACAAGCACGAGTGCGCGCACACACACACACACACACACACACACACACACACATACTAAATTCTCCAATTCAGTTAACCTAACGTGGCTAATGTGATTAGCATGAGGTTGTAAGTAACAAGAACATTTCCCAGGACATAGACATATCTTTTTCAGGCAGAAATCTTAACTTAATCAAATTGCACTGTCCAATTTACAGTAGCTGTTACAGTGGAAAAAATGCCAGGCTATTGTTTGAGGAGAGTGTACAGTTATCTACTTGAAAATGTATATATTGACCAATAAGGCACATTTGGGCACTGTTGATACAACATTTTGAATAGAAATGCAAATCTTTACACATACACTGCTGCCATCTAGTAGCCAAAATGTAAATTGTGTCTAGAGTCAGATAATGTTTATTAAGTCAGATAATGTATATTAATAAACAAATTAGGCACATTTGGGCAGTGTTGATACATGTTGAACAGAAATGAAATGGTTCATTGGATCAGCGTAAAACTTTGCACATACACTGCTCCCATCTAACCAAAATCTAAATTCACCTGGGCTGGAAGAACACATTATGGCCCCTGTTTGAGACAGATGCATGATAATTGACAATTCTAAATCAAAACACATTTCACACATTTAGTACATGTAAAGACCAGATCAAATCAAGAACAGTCTGATGGGTGACAATATTAGCCCATCAGTTGTGAATGTGTAATTCAAGAAACAACGCATACCTTTTTTTTGGCTACTATTTCAAATCATAGTGTCACACCTCATGTAGCTGAGCTCATAGGCCTGTATTTTTTTATTTTACCTTTATTTAACCAGGCAAGTCAGTTAAGAACAAATTCTTATTTTCAATGACGGCAGAGGAACAGTGGGTTAACTGCCTTGTTCAGGGGCAGAACGACAGATTTGTACCTTGTCAGCTCGGGGACTCGATCCAGCAACCTTTCGGTTACTAGTCCAACGCTCTAACCACTAGGCGATCACCCCATATGTTTTGATAAGGTTTGTATTACAACTAATGCGGCCAATTAACTTCTTAAAAATGAAGCACATTAATCCTCTTTTTTTGTAGAGCCAAACTGGAATATATTTGCTGCGTGTGAGTTTCTCATTTGGGGAAAATATTTTTCACTCTAAAAATGCAGCTTGATAATAAAAGCAAAATGAAAAGCTGAAAAGTCTTCACATTATAAATTGCATGGACTAATAATGTTTGACATGATTTTTGAATGACCTCATCTCTGTACCCCACACATATAATTAATTATCTATACGGTCCCTCAGTCAAGCAATGCATTTCAAACACAGATTCAACCACAAAGACCAGGGAGCTTTCCAGTGCCTTGCAACGAAGGGCACCTATTGATAGATGGGGAAAAATTTACCAAAGCAGACATTGAATATCCCTTTGAGATTGGTATTAATTACATGTTGGATATCAATACACCCAGTCACTACACAGATACAGGCGTCCTTTCTGTCCGGAGACTGAGATGGACATTGAATATCCCTTTGAGATTGGTATTAATTACATGTTGGATATCAATACACCCAGTCACTACACAGATACAGGCGTCCTTTCTGTCCGGAGACTGAGATGGACATTGCAACATATTGATGTTGTGGTCATTTAACCATTTCATTGTGGATTTGGATGTGTGCTCAGGGTTTTTGTCTTGCTTGAAGATCCACTTGCGGCCAATGTCAGCTCTCCCCTCATCCTGTCTTCCCCTAACCTCTCCTCTCTCCCTTCCTCCTCTCTCCCTTCCTCCTCTCTCCCTTCCTCATCTTTCCCTTCCTCATCTCCTCACCAAACCTCTCCCCTCTCCCATACCTCTCTCCCAACAACAAACCCTGGTTCTACTTTCACTCTCTCTCCTCCAGACCTTCAGCTTTCATCATGCTCTGCACCAAGGTATCATCATGGTCTGCACCAAGGTATCATCATGTTCAGTGCCAAGGTATCATCATGGTCTGCACCAAGGTATCATCATGTTCCGTGCGAAGGTATCACCATGGTCTGCACCAAGGTATCACCATGGTCTGCACCAAGTTATCATCATGGTCTGCACCAAGGTATCATCATGGTCCGTGCCATGGTGGAACTGCATTGTATGTCTGAAATAATTGGATGGTGAAGCAATTCCGGTATTCTTGAAAGTCACAATAAACCTTGTCCTGCAAAACAACTATTTGTATATGATGATGAAAAAAATGCATTCAGTGGGCATAATTGAACTCCCAATTACGTTCTGGACACGCCTCTTTCCTGCTAACTCACCACACCTGAACTCACTCTGCTAATCACCAATTCCTCTTCCATTCTTCTGGTATATAAGCAGCTTGTTCTACCTGGGTTTGTTCAGCATTTGTGGTGTCCCAGTTCCTTTATAGTTCCTGTTGTTGATTGGCTAAAGTAAGTTCCTGCTATTGTAACTTTTCTAGGGTTTTAACTTCCTGCATTGGGGTGTAATATCCTGTTCATCCTAGCATGTGTATTGTTATGGTGTAGCTGGCCCAGTATTAGACCTTTAATTGAACTGTAATGAAGTGTTACAGCTTGTGAGATGAGACGTGGTATAATGATGGTTCCTGCTAACAGAATGTGTCTTCCATCTATAATCCTGTAGACTGTTCTGATTGGTTGCCTGTTGCACTGCGTCTCAGTGAACAAGAAAATATGAAATAGAGGAAACATGGATGTGCAAAGCCAGAACAAACATTAGCAGCCATATTTAGCTGGGTAGTGTCTAAACTAGATTGTATTTACACTGAAGTTCTCATTGAATCTGGTTATGATGGCTTCACTCTGTTTCTCTCAGGAGACTCCATGACCATGTTGACCAGTCTTCTGCTTCTCAGTGCTGCCTTTGTTCTGGGAGATGCAAGTCAGAGTCTACTTTTCTTGACTCGTTCTGTATATTTCTTGTAGCAGAGGTGACTGACTGATCAACAAATAATATTATAGCTCTGTTTTGTGGATCTTTCTCCACTAGCTTTTAAAGCCACATGTAACTTCTCCTTACAGATTCATTGCTAGAAGAAGACTTGTGTCCTTCCGGTTGGACCAAATATGGATCACGCTATTTAATGTTTGTAAAGACTACAAGGAGCTGGCCTGAAGCAGAGGTATCACCCTTACCATCTACTGTGAATTTGAAGGGGAAGTGCAGTTGAAATTAGCTCTTTGACATTACCTTAAAGGTGATACTTTCTTAAACTGCAACACATGACTGATGTGAAATACTGAACTTCCCTTTAAGATGGGAGTTTTCTATACATTTTGAAGATTTAATGTGGAGTCGTGCCTCCTGTATACTGGAACCCACCGGACATGGCTTAAGACTGAGATAAACTAGTATCTTGAAGAGTTTTAAAAAGGAATTAGTTGCGATGGTCAATATTTGGTTGAGTCCAGAAGACCAATTCTCAGCAAGGCTGACTAATACATGAAATGTCTTTGTTCCCATCTACTGCTTGGCTGTCATTGTAGATAACAATTTTCTTAACTGACTTGCCTAGTTAAATGAATACTTTCTTCTCTAGCGGTACTGTGTGTCCCTTGGTGATCAACTGGTGTCTGTACCCAACGTTGTGAAGTACCTTGGCGCAAACCTGGCATCTGTGCACAGCTCCGAGGAGGACCAATTTCTACAGACGTTGGTCTTGGTCAAGACTGTTGGTTTCCCTCCTACCTGGATTGGCGGATTTTATTCTGTTAAGGTGGGATCATTAACCCTACAGTGTTATATAGAACCATTATTGCAAGAAACTCCATCTCATCTTGCTCAAGTGAACAGCAAACCTCGTTAAAAAAATAGTGTGTTGTGGCATTTAGGCTACCTGTTATGTAGTTCTGTCTGAGTTGTCTATTTTGTGTGGACCCCAATAAAGTCAAGGCTGCTAGTTTGAATCCCAGAGCTCACTGAGAAATCTGACGTGCCCTTGAGCAAAACCCTTAACCTAATTGATCCTGTAGGTCATGCTAGATGAATCTACTAAATAACGTCAATGTATTTAATTGTTAACTTCCGTGGGATGCTTTTATACATCTGTAAAATGGTTCTAGTTAAGTATAGATGTAATCTATTACATACAGTCTTGTAACCATGTGTATGGGGTTTCTAGCTTCAAAAGTTGTAGACTTGTTATAGTCTTTGAAAGGCATCGGGATGATTGCAAATGTGAGAAGTAGACTGTAGGTTCTTTACACAAGCAACAGTCCCAGTAGGAGGGGTTTTGGAGTAGCTATAACTGTTTCAGGTGTTAGAGGAAAGACTGTACATTGAGTTTATTCTGAACCCCCCCCCCCCCCCCCCCTTTCAGGACAGGCAATGGTTCTGGAGTGATGGCTACGACTTTGATCACCAGAACTGGGCTGAAGGAAGGCCTGGTGCTGGTGCCAGAGAGACTTGTCTTCATATCAACTTTGGAGGTACAGTAAACCCAGTATCATTCACTGATCCAGTCATCAAATTAAACTTACTCCTAGTTAATTTAACTAATGAATGTCTCCTGTGGACTTTCCTACTGTCTGTACAGCTGAGTATTTCGGTTCTGTGTTTCATCTTCAGGTCAGAAGCGCTGGAACAATGCTTTATGTGGAAGTAGCTTGCCCTCGGTGTGCTCCCTGAGACTCCTGCCTCTCCGCCAGACTATACATTAGAAGTAGCAATGCTATTCCGTAGTGTCTGCACCCTTAATACCTCACGGCAACGTCAAAATACTTTGTTGCTGTTAAATGAAGTTTCAGTTACTACACAAATGTGGAATTGTTTGCAGCCAATAAAATGTGTACACTATTTTGTCTCATGAGTTATTGAACAGGAATGATGCGTTGTAGTTAGTACCATTACTGGTCCTCTGTGGGACTCAAACCCACAACCCTGATGTTACAAGTGCCACCAGGACATAACTGTCATTGTGCTTTACTTTATGTAAATGTTTACCTGTGACGCGACGCAGTATGTTTAGGATACTGAAGGTTCAAAAGACATGTTTAACCTGTCATTAAGTTATTTTGTCTACAAATGTTTGTTTTAAATAACTGAGGTCATTATGCCTCTAAAGAGGTGGTTTACAATGACCTAGGAACTTTCATGTTTATTATGACAACCTACTCCGGATGGTGCTACCGGACTCAATCACAGCTGAATGTGCTGGAGTTGAACCATGAACTGTAGTGAAGCCTCTTGTGCTGAGATGCAGTGTCTTTGACTGCTGTGCCACTCAGGCGCCGGTTCCTGGAGTATCCTTTTAGGGTTTCTTCAAATTGTAACTAGGGGGAACCCCTATCATCAGAGAACCCCCTTGGCAGTGATCCTTGAAGAAAAAAATGAGGTGAAACGCCAGCGGAGCTTCAGGTCCAATGTTTTATATCTGGCGTGTTGCTGCTCTCTGAACATTTGAATTATACTGATAAACAAAACAAGCTCAGATTTCATACCTTGGTTTTGGTGGTGACAACTTTTGCTAATAGTTTTAATACTTTGTCCATAACGTAGAGGCCCAGGTGGTAGTAATGGAGGTGGATGGTAAATGTGATCTGCATAACATACCAATTGACATGCCTCGTCTGTATACCTGCATACAAGAGAGCAGTTCAGTCTTCTCCACGCAGTACAGCTAACCTTATCGTACCTCATGATTATCCATTGAATTGTGCATATTTTTTTGTTAAGATTGAAAATAGATGGTATCAAACAATATTTAGATCATCCAAAGGACAAACCTCGCCTTGATCTTTCCATTTTTCAGTTAAAATGTCTTATGGCTGAAACCCTGGTAACGGGATCGATATGACAACAGCCAGTGAAAGTGCAGGGCGCCAAATTCAAACACCTCACAATTAAAATTCCTCAAACATACATGTGTCTCATACCATTTTAAAGGTAATCTTGTTAATCCCACTAAAGTGTCTGATTTCAAATAGGCTTTTCAGCTAAATCACTACAAACGATTGTTAGGTCACCACAAAATCAGTCATTTTGTCAGCCAAAGACAGTCACAAAAAGCAGGAAGGGATAAAATGAATCACTAACCTTGAATCTTCATCAGAAAGCACTCATAGGACTTCATGTTACACAATACATGTTTTGTTTGATAAAGTTAATAAACAAAAACCTCAGTTTACATTAGCACCATGTTCAGAAATGCCTCATATCTGGAGAAATTGCAGAAAATCAAGTCAAATAACAAATAGTCATCAACTTTGATGAAACATTTTTTACATCGAACTAAAGATATACTTGTTCTTAATGCAACTGCTTTGTCAGATTTCAAAAAGCTTTACAGTATAACACAATATTCAATCATCTGAAAACAGGGTTCAGCCACAAAAGGAAGCCATACAGTTACCTGCCAAATTGTGCAGTCAACAAATCTCATAAAAAGCATTATCTTCACTTACCTTTGCTGATCTTTGTCGGAATGCACTCCCAGGACTCCCACAAGAAATGTTTGTTTTGTTCGGTAATATCCAAGTAGCTACTTTTGTTAGCATGAAGCACGTTCACTAAAGGCTGACGAAATGTCCAAAAGTTCCGTAACAGTTAGTAGAAACATGTCAAACGATGTATTGAATCAATCTTTAGAATGTTTTTAACGGAAAATAACTCCCTCTCATGTGAACGCGCATGGTCAGGTCATGGCAGATTCTCCTCTCATTTGGCCCCCCTTTACAGTAGAGGCATCAGACAAAGTTCTACAGACTGTTGACATCTAGTGGAAGCCGTAGGAAGTCAAACTCATCCATATCTCGCTGTGATTTCAATAGGATTTTGGTTGAAAATCTTCTCAGGTTTTTGCCTGCCATATGACTTCTGTTATACTCACAAACATCATTCAAACGGTTTTAGAAACTTCAAAGTGTTTTCTATCCAATGTGAATAATCATATGCATATATTAGCAACTGGGACTGAGAAGCAGGCAGTTTAATATGGGCACCTCTGTGCACCTTTCATCCAAGCAACTCACTGGCCCTTAAGAAGTTAAGCACCTGCTACTGTCCTTTCAAATCTAAATGTTTGTTGGGCAGGTAGGTTCCTGCAAGAACCCCCACCAGCTGAGGTTCCTTGATGACCCCCACCTTCTACGGGGTTCTTAGGAGAACCTTTTGAGGGTCATTTTCAGTTCCAAGAACTGTATGGTTTTAAAGAACAGAACTTTAGAACTCCAGTTGAACCCCACATTTTTAGAGCGCACTTGGACTAGGATTCAAGAGGCACTCTCACATCTGAGCTATCTTTGTTGCAGGTGCATGGTTACAGTTGAGTAAGATGAAGAACACTATTCTTGCTAGTCTCACTGCTCTAAAGCTGTAGGTATCAGCCTCAAAGCCTTCGTCAGAGCTTTCAGTGTTCACAACCTGCACCTCTATGTAGACATGGCTCCACCCACATCCGTTCAATGCATCCAATAGGGTTGGAGTATGAGAGAAAAAAGTGTTACCAAAAATAACTGCATTTCATAAGTATTCTAATAAAGTGTGTAGGTGATGTGTCAAACAAGACACAAATCACACAGAGGACATCGACCTATCAATTAAGTTCTCATAAATCATTGGGTTCCGTACAAGAATAAAACAAGAGGAGTCTAAAGTGGCAGCATTAATTCATGTTCACATTTACAACATAAATAGGCATTTCATACCTTAAGGGAACATTGACATTCGCCATATGGTTAGAGAGAAAGTCCATATTGCAAATGTACAGTCCCTTACTAGACGTCCGAAAACGTTTGTAAAATTCGCGGACGGCGTCGGGCCGTGCGGCAGAGCCGGATCTACCGGGAAGGCATCAAACGAACTCTCGCGGACATTCGGTTTCCGTTTGATAAAATAATCAAATTTTGGTCATTTTTCCGCTGTCCCGAAAAATCGTACAATGTCAAATTGGTGATGTTCAAAAATATATTTTTTTAACAGTTACAGATCCAGTTGAAGCGTGGTCATACGAATCTTTTTAAAGTGTGCTTCGGAGCTCTGCGAGATTTCAGTGATTTTCTGAAATAACACACACACTCACTAAACACTCCCTAAATAAGTCAGTTCTTAACATAAAGACTTATAGAATTTAAGTTTTAATTGCCCACCCCAAGGAGGATGTGTGTTCACTTTCAGCTTCCTGTGTAAACCGGAAGTGCCTTAAAATTGTGTCATAGGTGCTGTTTCCAAGGGTTAAAAAAGGTCAGATCTTTTCAAAACTTCATATGTGTGATTAGGTAACCCCCATGAACTCTAAGTCTGTCATTTCTCCCAAAAGATGTCAAAGAAAACATACATATTGCAAGTAAGATGTAGAAGACGGACAGTTGTCTTTACTGTACTACAGGAACGGATTCACATCCCATACAAATAAATACATGAAAGAATCCAGAGGTTAAAGTGTTGATTTACTTACGTTATTGTTGGTGTGATATGTTGAACAATGCATCTGAACCGGTTCATTTCTGGGAAATGGAGGAAGGAGTAGGACTGTTATGGTGACTGTTACAGGAAATGAAGACAGTCAAATGCCACGTGACCATGTTAGGCTTCTCCAAGCTCTGGTGATGGTCATTAGTGTCTCCTGACCCCTCCTGTCTCAGCCTCCAGTATTTATGCTGCAGTAGTTTATGTGTCGGGGGGCTAGGGTCAGTTTGTTATATCTGGAGTACTTCTCCTGTCCTATTCTGTGTCCTGTGTGAATCTAAGTGTGCGTTCTCTAATTCTCTCCTTCTCTCTTTCTTTCTCTTTCTCGGAGGACCTGAGCCCTAGGACCATGCCCCAGGACTACCTGACATGATGACTCCTTGCTGTCCCCAGTCCACCTGGCCGTGCTGTTGCTCCAGTTTCAACTGTTCTGCCTTATTATTATTGGACCATGCTGGTCATTTATGAACATTTGAACATCTTGGCCATGTTCTGTTATAATCTCCACCCGGCACAGCCAGAAGAGGACTGGCCACCCCACATAGCCTGGTTCCTCTCTAGGTTTCTTCCTAGGTTTTGGCCTTTCTAGGGAGTTTTTCCTAGCCACCGTGCTTCTACACCTGCATTGCTTGCTGTTTGGGGTTTTAGGCTGGGTTTCTGTACAGCACTTTGAGATATCAGCTGATGTACGAAGGGCTATATAAATACAGTGCCTTGCGAAAGTATTCGGCCCCCTTGAACTTTGCGACCTTTTGCCACATTTCAGGCTTCAAACATAAAGATATAAAACTGTATTTTTTTGTGAAGAATCAACAACAAGTGGGACACAATCATGAAGTGGAACGACATTTATTGGATATTTCAAACTTTTTTAACAAATCAAAAACTGAAAAATTGGGCGTGCAAAATTATTCAGCCCCCTTAAGTTAATACTTTGTAGCACCACCTTTTGCTGCGATTACAGCTGTAAGTCGCTTGGGGTATGTCTCTATCAGTTTTGCACATCGAGAGACTGACATTTTTTCCCATTCCTCCTTGCAAAACAGCTCGAGCTCAGTGAGGTTGGATGGAGAGCATTTGTGAACAGCAGTTTTCAGTTCTTTCCACAGATTCTCGATTGGATTCAGGTCTGGACTTTGACTTGGCCATTCTAACACCTGGATATGTTTATTTTCGAACCATTCCATTGTAGATTTTGCTTTATGTTTTGGATCATTGTCTTGTTGGAAGACAAATCTCCGTCCCAGTCTCAGGTCTTTTGCAGACTCCATCAGGTTTTCTTCCAGAATGGTCCTGTATTTGGCTCCATCCATCTTCCCATCAATTTTAACCATCTTCCCTGTCCCTGCTGAAGAAAAGCAGGCCCAAACCATGATGCTGCCACCGTCATGTTTGACAGTGGGGATGGTGTGTTCAGCTGTGTTGCTTTTACGCCAAACATAACGTTTTGCAATGTTGCCAAAAAGTTCAATTTTGGTTTCATCTGACCAGAGCACCTTCTTCCACATGTTTGGTGTGTCTCCCAGGTGGCTTGTGGCAAACTTTAAACAACACTTTTTATGGATATCTTCAAGAAATGGCTTTCTTCCTGCCACTCTTCCATAAAGGCCAGATTTGTGCAATATACGACTGATTGTTGTCCTATGGACAGAGTCTCCCACCTCAGCTGTAGATCTCTGCAGTTCATCCAGAGTGATCATGGGCCTCTTGGCTGCATCTCTGATCAGTCTTCTCCTTGTATGAGCTGAAAGTTTAGAGGGACGGCCAGGTCTTGGTAGATTTGCAGTGGTCTGATACTCCTTCCATTTCAATATTATCACTTGCACAGTGCTCCTTGGGATGTTTAAAGCTTGGGAAATCTTTTTGTATCCAAATCCGGCTTTAAACTTCTTCACAACAGTATCTCGGACCTGCCTAGTGTGTTCCTTGTTCTTCATGATGCTCTCTGCGCTTTTAACGGACCTCTGAGACTATCACAGTGCAGGTGCATTTATACGGAGACTTGATTACACACAGGTGGATTGTATTTATCATCATTAGTCATTTAGGTCAACATTGGATCATTCAGAGATCCTCACTGAACTTCTGGAGAGAGTTTGCTGCACTGAAAGTAAAGGGGGCTGAATAATTTTGCACGCCCAATTTTTCAGTTTTTGATTTGTTAAAAACGTTTGAAATATCCAATAAATGTCGTTCCACTTCATGATTGTGTCCCACTTGTTGTTGATTCTTCACAAAAAATACAGTTTTATATCTTTATGTTTGAAGCCTGAAATGTGGCAAAAGGTCGCAAAGTTCAAGGGGGCCGAATACTTTCGCAAGGCACTGTACATTTGATTTGATTTGATTTGATTAGTAGTCTACCACACTTGCTAACTGCTTGGTACTCAGCACTATTGTCCCTCTAATCACTCTTATTACAGAGAGGGTCCAGATTGTCTAGCCCGGCTGATTCGTAGGGGTCCAGATTTCAGCTGGGAGGAGGTGCTGTTATTCTCCATGGACTTTACAGTGTCCCAGAACTTTTTTGAATTAGTACTACAGGATGCAAATTTCGGTTTGAAAAAGCTTGCCTTAGCTTTTCTAACTGCCTGTGTATATTTGTTCTTAACTTCCCTGAAAAGTTGCATATCACTGGGGCTATTCGATGCTAATGCAGAACGCCACAGGATGTTTTTGTGCTGGTCAACGGCAGACAGGTCTGGAGTGAACCAAGGACTATATCTGTTCCTAGTTCTACATTTTGAGAAGGGCATACTTATTTAAAGGCACTTTTAAAGAATAGCCAGGCATCATCTACTGACGGGATGAGGTCAATGTCATTCCAGGATACCCCCGGCCAGGTGGATTAGAAAGGCCTGCTCGCAGAAATCTTTCAGGGAGCGTTTGAAAGTGATGAGGGGTGGTCGTTTTGTCGCAGACCCATTACGGATGCAGGCAATGAGGCAGTGATCGCTGAGATCTTGATTGAAAACAGCAGAGGGTTATTTGGAGGGTGTGTTAGGTTGACATCTATGAGGGTGCCCGAGGGCACAGCTGGGGGCAGAGGGAGGTCTATAGCAAGCGGCAACAGTGAGAGACTTGTTTCTGGAAAGGTTCATTTTTAGAAGTAGAAGCTCGAATTGTTTGGGTACAGACTTGGATAGTAATACAGAACTCTGCAGGCTCTCTCTGCAGTAGATTGCAACACCGCCCCCTTTGGCAGTTCTATCTTAGCGGAAAATGTTATAGTTAGCGATGGAGATTTCAGGGTTTTTGGTGGTTTTCCTGAGCCAGGATTCAGACACGGCTAAGACATCTGGGTTGGCAGAGTGTGCTAACGCAGTGAGTAAAACACACTTGGGGAGTAGGCTTCTAATGTTAACATGAATGAAACCAAGGCTTTTATGGTTACAGAAGTGAACAAATGTGAGCACCTATGGGAGTGGGAGTGGAGCTATCCAGGACAGTAATGGACGAGGCATATTGATATTAGAGAGAGGCATGTGTAGCCAAGTGAATATATGGATCCAGTGAGTGGTTGGGCTGACTGGGGACACGGCGATTCCGACAGTTAGCAGGCCGATGCTAACAAGCTAACAGTTAGTAGGCCGGGGCTAAACAAGCTAGCAGTTAGCAGGCCGATGCTAACAAGCTAACAGTTAGTAGGCCGGGGCTAAACAAGCTAGCAGTTAGCAAGCCGGGTTAGCAAGAAAGCAAGCAGTTAGCAGCGGCTAAAAGATACAGACCGGGCAGGCAAGCTAGCAGTTAGCAGGCCGGGGGAAGGAAACCTAGCAGTTAGCAGGCCGGGGTCTGCAAGCTAGCAGTTAGTAGACCGGGGCAAGCTAGCAGTTCGCAGGCCGGGTTAGCAAGCAGTTAGCAGACTGGGTTAGCTAGCAGTTAGCAGACTGGGTTAGCTAGCAGTTAGCAGGGGCTAGCAGTTAGCAGACCGGGCAAGCTAGCAGTTAGCAGACCGGGGCCGGCAAGCTAGCAATTAGCAGACCGGGTTAGCCAGCAAGCAGATAGCAGGGGCTAGAAAGTTAGCCTTTGGGGGACGTTGCGATGGGGGTAAGTCTGTTTTAGCCTCTTCGTGAGGTGACGTCGATAGACCAGTCGTGGAATTACTTGGGTTCCAAGTAGTTCTAGGTGGTTAGCTGGTTAGCAGAATGGGCCTTCAGCGGGCGTCGCGCCTGAGGGGCCTGTTGGAGTCCTCGGGCAGATTATGTCGATATTCAAGTCGTAGGGGATCTGCGGGGTTCCGTGCCCCGTACCGGCTGTAGAAGGGGTCCGGATATTGTAGCCCAGGAGTATGCTTCGGTGGTAGCACAGGATCCCTGACCGGGCTAGCTTCAAGCTAATTGGTTCTTGGTCTGGGATGGAAATGCTAGCCAGGAGTAGTGATCCGGGATTGCGGTTAGCTAGTTGTGAAGATCCAGATGAAAATGTTCAGTTTGTGGTAGGAATCAGGGGATAAAAGTAATAGAGAATTTAGAAGTTGAAGTTTAGCAAATGATTTTAAATGATAGATATATGAAAAAAAATATGTAAAACGATATATGCAAGAGACACAACAGGACAAAGACATCTGACTGCTACGCCATCTTGGATTCATAGGGTCTGAGCCATATCTCTATATAACAGGGTCTGAGCCATATCTCCATACAACAGGGTCTGAGCCATATCTCCAGATAACAGATTCTGAGCCATATCTCCATACAACAGGGTCTGAGCCATATCTATATATAACAGGGTCTGAGCCATATCTCTATAAAACAGGGTCTGAGCCATATCTCCAGATATCAGGGTCTGAGCCATATCTCTGTATAACAGGGTCTGAGCCATATCTCTGTATAACAGGGTCTGAGCCATATCTCTGTATAACAGGGTCTGAGCCATATCTCTGTATAACAGGGTCTGAGTCATATCTCTGTATAACAGGGTCTGAGCCATATCTCTGTGTAACAGGGTCTGAGCCATATCTCTGTATAACAGGGTCTGAGCCATATCTCTATGTAACAGGGTCTGAGCCATAACTCTATATAACAGGGTCTGAGCCGTATCTCTATATATCAGGGTCTGAGCCGTAACTCTATACATCAGGGTCTGAGCCATATCTCCAGATAACAGGGTCTGAGCCATATCTCCATGTAACAAGGGCTGAGCCATATCTCTATATAACAGGGGCTGAGCCATATCTCTATATAACAGGGGCTGAACAGTATCTCTATATAACAGGGGCTGAGCCTTAGCTCTATATAACAGGGGCTGAGCCGTATCTCTATATAACAGGGTCTGAGCCGTATCTCCATGTAACAGGGTCTGAGCCGTATCTCTATATAACAGGGGCTGAGCCGTATCTCTATGTAACAGGGTCTGAGCCATATCTCTATATAAAGGGGTCTGAGCCGTATCTCTATATAACGGTTGGCTGAGCAGATCTCATAACAGGGTCTGAGTCTTATCCCTATATAACAGGGTCTGAGCCATATCTCCATATAACAGGGTCTGAGCCGTATATCTATATAACAGGGTCTGAGCCGTATCTCCATATAACAGGGTCTGAGCCGTATCTCCATATAACAGGGTCTGAGCCGTATCTCTATATAACAGGGGCTGAGCCGTATCTCTAACAGGGTCTGAGCCGTATCTCTGTATAACAGGGTCTGAGCCATATCTCTATATAACAGGGTCTGAGCCATATCTCATAACAGGGTCTGAACCATATCTCTATATAACGGGGTCTGAGCCGTATCTCTATATAACGGGGTCTGAGCCGTATCTCTAACAGGGTCTGAGCCGTATCTCCATATAACAGGTTCTGAGCCATATCTCTATATAACAGGGTCTGAGCCATATCTCTATATAACAGGGTCTGAGCCATATCTCTATATAAAGGGGTCTGAGCCATATCTCTAAATAACAGGGTCTGAGCCATATCTCCATATAAAGGGGTCTGAGCCGTATCTTTATAACAGGGTCTGAGCCATATCTCTATATAACAGGGTCTGAGCCATATCTATATAACAGGGTCTGAGCCATATCTCTATAACAGGGTCTGAGCCATATCTCTATATAACAGGGTCTGAGCCATATCTCTATATAACAGGGTCTGAGCCATATCTCATAACAGGGTCTGAGCCATATCTCTATATAACAGGGGCTGAGCCGTATCTCTATATAACAGGGGCTGAGCCGTATCTCATAACAGGGTCTGAGCCGTATCTCTATATAACAGGGCCTGAGCCGTATCTCTATATAACAGGGTCTGAGCCGTATCTCCATGTAACAAGGGCTGATACACTAATACACTAGTATGACCCCACCATCAATACACTAACATGACCTCACCATCAATACACTAATATGACCCCACCATCAATACAGTAATATGTCCAGAAATGTATATTGTCCTTCAATATTATGTCCAAATTACAGTAAATGTTACATGTTTCCAGATACTATGATACGACCCAAGACCCCATGTGAGGATGCTAGAGATGCCACTTTAAATGGCTCAATTGGAGCCTACATCCCCTGGTGTGACGACAGTGGACAATACACCCCCGAGCAATGTTGGGGCTCTACAGGTTAACAACGACGCACATGCAGGCACAATTATCAATTCAGTTGAATGTGACAATTCAATGTGTATATATTGTATATGAAACATGTCTATTTCTGGTAGGTTACTGTTTGTGTGTGACCAGTACTGGACAGAAGATCCCGGGTACTGAGACTCCACCTGGCACTGCTCCAATCAACTGTTCCACCCAGAGTAAGTGAGGCCCTGTGGTCTTATCCAACACCATCACCACTTTAAACTCCAACACATCACTACTCTTGCTTCCTACCTTGGATCTCTTTATGCTTTCTTTACAAGATGCTAAACTGATTTCTGTATCATGATCTCTCTTCTTCCTGTCTTTCTGTATCATGATCTCTCTTCTTCCTGTGTCAATATCTTTCTCTTCCTGGGTCTTTCCACATCCGACCATTCAGGTCATTAACCCTCATCCTCCCGCTACACACCATCAGATCTGACAGCTATATTGTTCTCATTCCAGCACGTCTTTTTCTTCACCAACTCATTCTTAATTTCCTGCATTTTTTCTTCACTACTCGCCACCATTTCGGACCTCCAACTCTCCGTGCGGGGTTCCAGAGGGAGGGTTCTGACTGGACGGGTCCTTAAAAAGGAGAGGAGGGTGAATTTAACTCACAGGCCGGACAGAGAGGGACCCAGTGAAGACCTTTGAAGATCTCTGAAGGAGTGAAGCAACAACTGAATATTTCAGAAATGTACATCTGAAATGGCTTCCTATTCCGTATAGGGCCCTTCTCCTGATCAGGGCCCTTCGGGGAACAGGGTCCCATATAGGATGCAGTCTCCTGACCAGGGCCCTTCGGGGAACAGGGTCCCATATAGGATGCAGTCTCCTGACCAGGGCCCAAAGGGGAACAGGGTCCCATATAGGATGCAGTCTCCTGACCAGGGCCCATAGGGGACCAGGGGCCCATATAGGATGCAGTCTCCTGACCAGGGCCCATAGGGGAACAGGGTCCCATATAGGATGTAGTCTCCTGACCAAGGCCCTTCGGGGAACAGGGTCCCACATAGGATGCAGTCTCCTGACCAGAGCCCTTCGGGGAACAGGGCCCCATAGGGTTACAGGGCCCATAGGGGACTCAACCCAAGATTCCAGATCCAGCCAGAGCTTCCAGGATGTTTGTCCAGCAATGTATGTTCTACTATGTAATGTCATCGTTATAAAGAGTGTTATCTGTGTTTAGATGGTAAGATACGACCCAAGACCCCCTGTGAGATTGCTAGAGATACTGCGATGAAAAGTCAGGCCTGGAGTCTACGTCCCCACGTGTGACAACGATGGACAATACCAACCTGAGCAATGTTCAGGCTCTACAGGTTACCACACACACCATAAATGCTCCAATTCAGTTTAACGTGACAATTCAATATGTTACAGTAAAATGTATATTTGTGTAAATATTGTATTATGTAACAGGTTATTAACATGTCTCTTTCTGGTAGGTTACTGTTGGTGTGTGAACAGTTCTGGACAGAAGATCCAGGGTACTGAGACTCCACCAGGCACTGCTATCAACTGTTCCACCAAGGTGTGTGTGTATATACATATTCACTAAATGTTACTACTTTGCAGCTTGTTATTGATGTGTATTTCTTTCTAATTGTAGATGAAAGGCGTTGGAAGTAAGATGTAGAAGACGGACAGTTGTCTGTCTACTGTACTACAGGAACGGTTTCACATCCCATACAAATAAATACATGAAGGAATCCAGAGATTAAAGTGTTGATTTACTTACGTTATTGTTGGTGTGATATGTTGAACAATGTATCTGAACCGGTTCATTTCTGGGAAATGGAGGAAGGAGTAGGACTGTTATGGTGACTGTTACAGGAAATGAAGACAGTCAAATGCCATGTTAGGCTTCTCCAAGCTCTGGTGATGGTCATTAGTAGTCTACCACACTTGGTAGACTGCTTGGTACTGAGCACTATTGTCCCTCTAATCACGCTGACATCAACTCTGATTGGTGGAAATCAGAAAGATGGACAGCTGAGAAGGGAGTTGCGGGGTTTAGTCACGTGCACAGTCAAGGCCTCAATGCCTATGGATTTGGGTCCACTTCATGTTCATACCAATATTTGGAGGCGGGGACGGAACTTGCCAGAAAATGAACGTGGTCAGTACAGTATTAGCTAGCTAGAATGTGTGGGTGATACACATCATTGCTCTGTGTGAACAGGACATCCAAGAAGTTAAATTAATAACTTTAGTGGGGTAAATGTTCAGCCTATAATTTCCTAACTAGGTAATTTTATAACTAAAACACACCACATGACAAAGTGGTCACCTGCTCATCAAATACCTACTTGTCTTTTTTAAGGCTTGTGAGGCTTGTTGGTGCAGCAAAACAACCGCCATATTGTCTGATGTGGGGTCATATTTGTGTGTCTTGATGGTGGTCATATTTATGTCTATTGAATGTTCTGGGATTTTCACCCTCATTATTCCCAAAAGATCTCAATGATGTAAGGCAGGGGTGTCAAAGTCAAATGGACGGAGGGCCAAATAAAAAAATCAGCTACAAGACGAGGGCCGGACTGTTCGAATGTTCATTGAAAAATTTTTAAATGACGCATATAGTCTAGTGAACCTAATTGAACCTACTGAAAACCTAACAAATATATTACAATATGATCAGATAAATAAAGCAATATTTTCTTATGGCTCTGTCAGTAATCTTTAATTTTCAACAGACACAAAAGACAAATTTCCTTTATATAAATATCCCCATAACATGAACATTAAATGAAAGAAACCGGTATTCAAGGCACCATCAGTAGACTATATTTTCTATTTTAGCAAAAGTGGGCTAAATTTACTTCAAAGAAAAAACAATAATAGCAATTTTCTATCATCCACTCAACTGAAATATTTTTAAAATATAATTGGATTGAAATACAAAAAAATAAAGTGCAAAAATCTATTAATCAAAAACAACACTTTGTTTAAGGAGAAGTAACATGCAGTGAAAACAAATATTAAATTTTAACTTTTAAACTTGAACTGAGTAAAAACTCTAAATATGTGATTGCACAGTAATGTTCACTTGTTTGAGGTTGAGGGTGATACTTGGTGGTGTCCCATCTTTTCCACAAGTTCATCAATGTTCGGGGTAAGGCTCTGAGCTGAAGAAATCCTCAGAATTGAGTGGAGGTGTTCAGCAGTAAGTCGACTTCTGTGTGATGTTTTGTTCAGGTTCATCAAAGAAAACAGTTGTTCACACAGGTATGTGCTGCCAAACATAGACAACGTTTGAGCAGCCTGGATGCGCAGCTGGGGCATTGTGCCGGGGAGGAAACGGGCAAACTCCGCAGCACCCACTGCCGCATATTTTTCCCTCAGTGCATCATTGCATTGGAGGTCAATCAACTCCATTTGGAGGTTTGGTGGTGAGCTTTCCACGTCAACAGCAAATGGGTTACCGAGCAGTTCCAACCTGCTTTTTTGTGCTTCAAAGTCAGCAAATCGGCGTCGAAAGTCAGTGGTAAGCATACCTATTTTATCAGCCAACTGTGTGCTCGGGAACGCACTGGTAGAGAGCTTCTCTTTCATGGTCTGGCAGCTGGGAAAGTGGCTCAAATTTTCTTTCCGCATCTGCGTCTCCCACAGAGTCAGTTTGGTTTTAAATGCCTTCACTGTACTGTACATATCAGAGATGACACGATCCCGACCCTGCAGCTGCAAGTTTATTGCATTCAGATGACTCGTAATGTCACACAGAAAAGCCATTTCACACAGAAACATTTCGTCTCGGAGTTGTGTTGTGTCTTTCCCTTTGCTGTCCAAGAATAGACAAATCTCCTCACGAAGCTCGAAACATCTTTGAAGCACCTTTCCCTGGCTTAGCCATCGCACCTCTGTGTGATAAGGCAAATCACCATGCTCCGTTTCTAACTCCGTCAGAAATGCCTTGAACTGGCGGTGATTCAAACCTTTGGCTCTGATAAAGTTAACTGTGCGCGTGATGATGCTCATTACATGCTCCATTTTCAAGGCTTTACCGCACAACGCTTCCTGGTGTATGATACAATGATAAGCTGTCAGCTCACCTGTCGCGTTTTCCTCTTGCATCTTTTCCCGTATCTTCGCCACCAGTCCGCTCCTGTGTCCACACATCGCAGGTGCTCCGTCGGTTGTCAAACCCACGAGTTTTTCCCAAGGCAGCTCCATCTCATTTACACATCTTGACACCTCTTCATACAAATCATGCCCCGTAGTTGTGCCATGCATAGGACGTAAAGCCAAAAACTCCTCTGTCACGCTTAGGCTGGAGTCCACTCCGCGGATGAAAATTGACAACTGGGCAATGTCAGAAATGTCGGTGCTCTCATCCACAGCCAAGGAATATGCAATAAAATCTTTTCCCTTTTTCACAAGCTGCTCTTTTAGATTGATGGACAACTGGTCTACTCTCTCGGCAATGGTGTTTCTGCTCAGACTCACATTTAAAAAGAGTTGCCTTTTTTCTGGGCAAACTTCGTCACAAACTTTAATCATGCAGTTTTTGATGAAATCCCCCTCCGTAAATGGCCGGGCTGATTTAGCGATCTCTTCTGCCAAAATAAAACTGGCCTTGACAGCAGCCTGGCCTTGTGATTTGGCTTTTTTGAACAGAGCCTGTCGAGATTTGAGGCCTCGTTTTAATTCCTCTGCCTTTTGTAGCCTTTGTTCCATGTCCATATTCTTGTTTTTGTCCGCGTGTTTCGTTTCATAATGTCGTCTCAGATTATACTCTTTCAGTACCGCCACACTTTCTCCACACAGAAGACACACAGGTTTTCCAGCTACCTTCGTGAACATATACTCCGACTCCCACCTTGTTTGAAACCCCCGGTTCTCAGTATCCACCTTCCGTTTTGCCATTTTTGATGGGTATCTGAAAGTTAATTTTACTGTGATGCTGACGACTGCTGTGCCAATAAATATTGAAATGAAGCAGCCTACTGCTCGGTGCGTCACCTTTGCATTGTGGGAAATGTAGTATTGGTGCGTGTAAAAGATCTGCGGGCTGCCGGCTTGCTGCGGGCCGGTTCTAATAATAAATCAAGATCATCCCAGGGGCCGTAAAAAACCTTCTTGCGGGCCGGATGTGGCCCGCGGGCCTTGACTCTGACATATGTGATGTAAGGGAACAAATGCAAATGTTGCAAATGCAACACGTCAACATCCAAAAGCAAAATGTAGATTTTTATCACCCCCTTAAAGTGCTTTCTGGACTTTTTTTTTTTTTTTTGTCAATTACACATGTAAGAACTGTATGAGTATACTTTTGTCCAATTTTATTATCATTTTTAATTACTTGCGCATATGGCATGTTTTGTCCATTTGCAATATGATTTCATAGGAAGTCAAGTCACTTTTTGGCCAAATGCAATATGAAAGATTGGAAAATGCCAAATCAGGATGTCATATCCATTTACCATCACAAATTTGGCATGCTCAAAAATACTGCAGGAAAGAGAAATTGACTGGCCTGATGAACTCGGGATGGCTGGGCAGTCATAGTTGCTCCTTTCCATCGCTCGTTAGGGTTGATTTCAGAATGTCACTTTGGTGATGGTACCTCACTGTTTAAACATATTGCAAATGGACAAGTCACCAGCAAGTCACCATCCATCAGTCAATTAGATATCATTCTGACAACTGATACAAACTTACACCAACCCCACTTTTTCCAACTCGTTTAGTAGCCAACTATCACATACTTCAGAGCTGGCCTGAAATTCACGACGCCTTCTGTTCAAACATAACAAAAACGTAAAACACCTAGTTACAGTCTAGCTGCGGGTACAGTTCTGATATGTGTAGGCCTAGCTGAGGAGACCCAGAATCCCAAGTTTCGGCTCAATAGGTCATTTGGTGCCTGAGCAAGACCCTAATTGGTGCTGAAAATCCACTTTTTTCCATGACTTGCTACGGGGTCCTTGAATGAGCTATCGGACAAACGTTGGGGTCCGTCTATATGGGCTGAGGCGGTCGCAATGCACCTAGTCTTGCGACTCTGGGACATTTCTAAACGTCGTCATTTTCGTGAGGCAAAAATGAATTGAAGTTATTGGAAATGTGCGAGGCTGTTTCTCGGTCCGAGAACCTTCTAGTGCGTGGTGAGTTACGTGGCTCTATCGACCTGAGGTCTAGAACAGGTTTCAGAACTCTAGGTCTGACGATTCTTTTTTAGCGCTAACAAAGCTAACTATTGCAGGCACTGTCTGTCTCTACGCACCCCAATATGTCCCTCCTTCCAAGCTGTGTGTGTGATTTAGTTTTTCTTAAAACATTTATGGGAAAAATGACTGATTTACAGTTCATGGGGGTTGCCTAATCACACATATGAAGTTTTGGAAAGATCTGACTTTTTTAACCCTTTGAAACAGCCCCTGTGACACCAAGTATGGCACTTCCGGTTGGCACAGGAAGCTATAGGTAACCACATATCCTCATTGTGGTATGCCTTTACAGAATCCTGAGTTGTAAGTCTTTATGTTAAGAACTGACTTATTTAGGGAGTGTTTAGTGAGTGTGTGTTATTTCAGAAAATCACTGAAATCTCGCAGAGCTCCGAAGCACACTTTTAAAAAGATTCGTATGACCACGCTTCAACTGGATCTGTAACTGTTAAAAAAATATATATATTTTTGAACATCACCAATTTGACATTGTACGATTTATCGGGACAGCGGAAAAATGACCAAAATTTGATTATTTTATCAAACGGAAACCGAATGTCCGCGAGAGTTCGTTTGATGCCTTCCCTGCCGCACGGCCCGACGCCGTCCGCGAATTTTACAAACGTTTTCGGACGTCTAGTAAGGGACTGTACATTTGCAATATGGACTTTCTCTCTAACCATATGGCGAATGTCAAAATGTTCCCTTAAGGTATGAAATGCCTATTTATGTTGTAAATGTGAACATGAATTAATGCTGCCACTTTAGACTCCTCTTGTTTTATTCTTGTACGGAACCCAATGATTTATGAGAACTTAATTGATAGGTCGATGTCCTCTGTGTGATTTGTGTCTTGTTTGACACATCACCTACACACTTTATTAGAATACTTATGAAATGCAGTTATTTTTGGTAACACTTTTTTCTCTCATACTCCAACCCCATTGGATGCATTGAACGGATGTGGGTGGAGCCATGTCTACATAGAGGTGCAGGTTGTGAACACTGAAAGCTCTGACGAAGGCTTTGAGGTTGATACCTACAGCTTTAGAGCAGTGAGACTAGCAAGAATAGTGTTCTTCATCTTACTCAACTGTAACCATGCACCTGCAACAAAGATAGCTCAGATGTGAGAGTGCCTCTTCAATCCTAGTCAGGGTGCGCTCTAAAAATGTGGGGTTCAACTGGAGTTGTAAAGTTCTGTTCTTTAAAACCATACAGTTCTTGGAACTGAAAATGGCCCTCAAAAGGTTATTCTAAGAACCCTGTAAAAGGTGGGAGTCATCAAGGAACCTCCTTAGCTGGTGGGGGTTCTTGCAGGAACCTACCTGCCCAACAAACATTTAGATTTGAAAGGACAGTAGCAGGTGCTTAACTTCTTAAGGGGCAGTGAGTTGCTTGGATGAAAGGTGCACAGAGGTGCCCATATTAAACTGCTTGCTTCTCAGTCCCAGTTACTAATATATGCATATGATTTTTTCACATTGGATAGAAAACACTTTGAAGTTTCTAAAACCGTTTGAATGATGTTTGTGAGTATAACAGAACTCATATGGCAGGCAAAAACCTGAAATGTTCAACCAAAATTCTATTGAAATCACAGCGAGATATGGATGTTTGCACTTCCTACGGCTTCCACTAGATGTCAACAGTCTGTAGAACTTTGTCTGATGCCTCTACTGTCAAGGGGGGCCAAATGAGAGGAGAATTAGTCAGGTCTGCCATGACCTGACCATGCGCGTTCACATGAGTGTGAGCTCTTTTCCATCGCTCATCTGAAGTCCATGTAATTCTCAGATTGGAACTTTATTCAGGATTTATGTTAACTTTCTAAAGATTGATTCAATACATCATTTGACATGTTTCTACTGACTGTTACGGAACTTTTGGACATTTCGTCAGCCTTTAGTGAACGCGCTTCATGCTAACAAAAGTAGCTACTTGGACATAACCGAACAAAACAAACATTTCTTGTGGGAGTCCTGGGAGTGCATTCCGACGAAGATCAGCAAAGGTAAGTGAAGATTTATGAGTTTTGTTGACTGCACAATTTGGCAGTGAACTGTATGGCTTCCTTTTGTGGCTGAACCCTGTTTTCAGATGATTGAATATTGTGTTTTGCTGTAAAGCTTTTTGAAATCTGACAAAGCGGTTGCATTAAGAACAAGTGTCTCTTTAGTTCTATGTAAAACATGTATCTTTCATCAAAGTTGATGACTATTTGTTATTTGACTTGGTTCTCTGCAATTTCTCCAGATATTTTGGAGGCATTTCTGAACATGGTGCCAATGTAGAGGTTTTTGTATATAAATATTAACTTTATCGAACAAAACATTTGTATTGTGTAACATGAAGTCCTGAGTGCCATCTGATGAAGATCAAAGGTTAGTGATTAATTTTATCCCTTTCTGCTTTTTGTGACTCCGGTCTTTGGCTGAAAAAAGGACTGATTTTGCAGTGGCCTAACAATCGTTTGTGATTTCGCTGAAAAGCCTATTTGAAATCGCACACTTTAGTGGGATTAACAAGATTACCTTTAAAATGGTATGAGACACATGTATGTTTGAGGAATTTTAATTGTGAGATGTTTGAATTTGGCGCCCTGCACTGTCACTGGCTGTTGTCATATCGATCCAGTTACCGGGATTTCAGCCATAAGACATTTTAACTGAAAAATGGAAAGATCAAGGTGAGGTTTGTCCTTTGGATGATCTAAGTATTGTTTGATACCATCTATTTTCACAATCTTAACAGAAAATATTCACAATTCAATGGATAATCATGAGGTACGATAAGGTTAGCTGTATTGCGTGCCAAAGACTGAACTGCTCTCTTGTATGCAGGTATACAGACGAGGAATGTCAATTGGTATGTTATGCAGATCGCATTTACCATCCACCTCCTTTACCTCTTCAATTACTACCACCTGGGCCTCTACGTTATGGACAAAGTATTCAAACTATTAGCAAAAGTTGTCACCACAAAAACCAAGGTATGAAATCTGAGCTTGTTTTGTTTATTAATCAGTATAATTCAAATGTTCAGAGAGCAGCAACACGCCAGATATAAAACATTGGACTTGAAGCTCCGCCGGCGTTTCACCTCATTTTTTTCTTCAAGGATCACTGCCAAGGGGGTTCTCTGATGATAGGGGTTCCCCCTAGTTACAATTTGAAGAAACCCTAAAAGGATACTCCAGGAACCTGCGCCTGAGTGGCACAGCAGTCAAAGACACTGCATCTCAGCACAAGAGGCTTCACTACAGTTCATGGTTCAACTCCAGCACATTCAGCTGTGATTGAGTCCGGTAGCACCATCCGGAGTAGGTTGTCATAATAAACATGAAAGTTCCTAGGTCATTGTAAACCTCTTTAGAGGCATAATGACCTCAGTTATTTAAAACTAACATTTGTAGACAAAATAACTTCATGACAGGTTAAACATGTCTTTTGAACCTTCAGTATCCTAAACACACTGCGTCACTTCATGTCTACATTTACATAAAGTAAAGCACAATGACAGTTATGTCCTGGTGGCACTTGTAACATCAGGGTTGTGGGTTTGAGTCCCACAGAGGACCAGTAAGAGTACTAACTACAACGCATCATTCCTGTTCAATAACTCATGAGACAAAATAGTGTACACATTTTATTGGCTGCAAACAATTCCACATTTGTGTAGTAACTGAAACTTCATTTAACAGCAACAAAGTATTTTGACGTTACCGTGAGGTATTAAGGGTGCAGACACTACAGAATAGCATTGCTACTTCTAATGTATAGTCTGGCGGAGAGGCAGGAGTCTCAGGGAGCACACCGAGGGAAAGCTCCTTCCACATAGAGCATTGTTCCAGCGCTTCTGACCTGAAGATGAAACAGAACCGAAAAACTCAGCTGTACAGACAGTAGGAAAGTCCACAGGAGACATTCATTAGTTAAATTAACTAGGAGTAAGTTTAATTTGATGACTGGATCAGTGAATGATACTGGGTTTACTGTACCTCCAAAGTTGATATGAATACAAGTCTCTCTGGCACCAGCACCAGGCCTTCCTTCAGCCCAGTTCTGGTGATCAAAGTCGTAGCCATCACTCCAGAACCATTGCCTGTCCTGAAAGGGGGGGGGGGGGGGGGGGTTCAGAATAAACTCAATGTACAGTCTTTCCTCTAACACCTGAAACAGTTATAGCTACTCCAAAACCCCTCCTACTGGGACTGTTGCTTGTGTAAAGAACCTACAGTCTACTTCTCACATTTGCAATCATCCCGATGCCTTTCAAAGACTATAACAAGTCTACAACTTTTGAAGCTAGAAACCCCATACACATGGTTACAAGACTGTATGTAATAGATTACATCTATACTTAACTAGAACCATTTTACAGATGTATAAAAGCATCCCACGGAAGTTAACAATTAAATACATTGACGTTATTTAGTAGATTCATCTAGCATGACCTACAGGATCAATTAGGTTAAGGGTTTTGCTCAAGGGCACGTCAGATTTCTCAGTGAGCTCTGGGATTCAAACTAGCAGCCTTGACTTTATTGGGGTCCACACAAAATAGACAACTACATAACAGGTAGCCTAAATGCCACAACACACTATTTTTTTAACGAGGTTTGCTGTTCACTTGAGCAAGATGAGATGGAGTTTCTTGCAATAATGGTTCTATATAACACTGTAGGGTTAATGATCCCACCTTAACAGAATAAAATCCGCCAATCCAGGTAGGAGGGAAACCAACAGTCTTGACCAAGACCAACGTCTGTAGAAATTGGTCCTCCTCGGAGCTGTGCACAGATGCCAGGTTTGCGCCAAGGTACTTCACAACGTTGGGTACAGACACCAGTTGATCACCAAGGGACACACAGTACCGCTAGAGAAGAAAGTATTCATTTAACTAGGCAAGTCAGTTAAGAAAATTGTTATCTACAATGACAGCCAAGCAGTAGATGGGAAAAAAGACATTTCATGTATTAGTCAGCCTTGCTGAGAATTTGTCTTCTGGACTCAACCAAATATTGACCATCGCAACTAATTCCTTTTTAAAACTCTTCAAGATACTAGTTTATCTCAGTCTTAAGCCATGTCCGGTGGGTTCCAGTATACAGGAGGCACGACTCCACATTAAATCTTCAAAATGTATAGAAAATTCCCATCTTAAAGGGAAGTTCAGTATTTCACATCAGTCATGTGTTGCAGTTTAAGAAAGTATCACCTTTAAGGTAATGTCAAAGAGCTAATTTCAACTACACTTCCCCTTCAAATTCATAGTAGATGGTAAGGGTGATACCTCTGCTTCAGGCCAGCTCCTTGTAGTCTTTACAAACATTAAACAGCGTGATCCATATTTGGTCCAACCGGAAGGACACAAATCTTCTTCTAGCAATGAATCTGTAAGGAGAAGTTACATGTGGCTTTAAAGGCTAGTGGAGAAAGATCCACAAAACAGAGCTATAATATTATTTGTTGATCAGTCAGTCACCTCTGCTACAATAAATATACAGAACAAGTCAAGAAAAGTAGACTCTTACTTGCATCTCCCAGAGCAAAGGCAGCACTGAGAAGCAGAAGACTGGTCAACATGGTCATGGAGTCTCCTGAGAGAAACAAAGAGTGAAGCCATCAAAACCACAGATTCAACTCCACATACAGCAGATTAGAACAGGAATATATGTCTGCTTTCCTAAATGCCAACCAATTCCCTAAACAGGGCCGAGGAGAATTTATGGGCAGGTAATTCTCTCCACTCAGACAGAAGTAATAAAGTTATAATTCCCAAATGTAGAAATGTCACTCATGTTTGGTTATGGCCAAATCTGTCAGAAAACAAGCATTATGATTGAACAAAGTTCAACTCTGCTTCTTTTACTTTCCAACAAAAATAAAAGCAAAGTACAAAATGCTGGCAAGTAAGGCTTAGTGGCTTGTAACACCAGCAGATAAGGCTTAGTGGCTTGTAACACCAGCAGATAAGGCTTAGTGGCTTGTAACACCAGCAGGTAAGGCTTAGTGGCTTGTAACACCAGCAGATAAGGCTTAGTGGCTTGTAACACCAGCAGGTAAGGCTTAGTGGCTTGTAACACCAGCAGGTAAGGCTTAGTGGCTTGTAACACCAGCAGGTAAGGCTTAGTGGCTTGTAACACCAGCAGGTAAGGCTTAGTGGCTTGTAACACCAGCAGGTAAGGCTTAGTGGCTTGTAACACCAGCAGGTAAGGCTTAGTGGCTTGTAACACCAGCAGGTAAGGCTTAGTGGCTTGTAACACCAGCAGGTAAGGCTTAGTGGCTTGTAACACCAGCAGGTAAGACTTAGTGGCTTGTAACACCAGCTGGTAAGGCTTAGTGGCTTGTAACACCAGTAGGTAAGGCTTAGTGGCTTGTAACACCAGCAGGTAAGGCTTAGTGGCTTGTAACACCAGCTGGTAAGGCTTAGTGGCTTGTAACACCAGCTGGTAAGGCTTAGTGGCTTGTAACACCAGTAGGTAAGGCTTAGTGGCTTGTAACACCAGCAGGTAAGGCTTAGTGGCTTGTAACACCAGCAGATAAGGCTTAGTGGCTTGTAACACCAGCAGGTAAGGCTTAGTGGCTTGTAACACCAGCAGATAAGGCTTAGTGGCTTGTAACACCAGCAGGTAAGGCTTAGTGGCTTGTAACACCAGCAGATAAGGCTTAGTGGCTTGTAACACCAGCAGGTAAGGCTTAGTGGCTTGTAACACCAGCAGGTAAGGCTTAGTGGCTTGTAACACCAGCAGGTAAGGCTTAGTGGCTTGTAACACCAGCAGGTAAGGCTTAGTGGCTTGTAACACCAGTAGGTAAGGCTTAGTGGCTTGTAACACCAGCAGGTAAGGCTTAGTGGCTTGTAACACCAGCTGGTAAGGCTTAGTGGCTTGTAACACCAGCAGGTAAGGCTTAGTGGCTTGTAACACCAGTAGGTAAGGCTTAGTGGCTTGTAACACCAGCAGGTAAGGCTTAGTGGCTTGTAACACCAGTAGGTAAGGCTTAGTGGCTTGTAACACCAGCAGGTAAGGCTTAGTGGCTTGTAACACCAGTAGGTAAGGCTTAGTGGCTTGTAACACCAGTAGGTAAGGCTTAGTGGCTTGTAACACCAGTAGGTAAGGCTTAGTGGCTTGTAACACCAGTAGGTAAGGCTTAGTGGCTTGTAACACCAGCAGGTAAGGCTTAGTGGCTTGTAACACCAGCAAGTAAGGCTTAGTGGCTTGTAACACCAGCAGGTAAGGCTTAGTGGCTTGTAACACCAGTAGGTAAGGCTTAGTGGCTTGTAACACCAGCAGGTAAGGCTTAGTGGCTTGTAACACCAGTAGGTAAGGCTTAGTGGCTTGTAACACCAGCAGGTAAGGCTTAGTGGCTTGTAACACCAGCAGGTAAGGCTTAGTGGCTTGTAACACCAGTAGGTAAGGCTTAGTGGCTTGTAACACCAGTAGGTAAGGCTTAGTGGCTTGTAACACCAGCAGGTAAGGCTTAGTGGCTTGTAACACCAGTAGGTAAGGCTTAGTGGCTTGTAACACCAGCAGGTAAGGCTTAGTGGCTTGTAACACCAGTAGGTAAGGCTTAGTGGCTTGTAACACCAGTAGGTAAGGCTTAGTGGCTTGTAACACCAGTAGGTAAGGCTTAGTGGCTTGTAACACCAGCTGGTAAGGCTTAGTGGCTTGTAACACCAGCTGGTAAGGCTTAGTGGCTTGTAACACCAGCAGGTAAGGCTTAGTGGCTTGTAACACCAGTAGGTAAGGCTTAGTGGCTTGTAACACCAGTAGGTAAGGCTTAGTGGCTTGTAACACCAGCTGGTAAGGCTTAGTGGCTTGTAACACCAGCTGGTAAGGCTTAGTGGCTTGTAACACCAGCTGGTAAGGCTTAGTGGCTTGTAACACCAGCAGGTAAGGCTTAGTGGCTTGTAACACCAGCAGGTAAGGCTTAGTGGCTTGTAACACCAGTAGGTAAGGCTTAGTGGCTTGTAACACCAGCAGGTAAGGCTTAGTGGCTTGTAACACCAGTAGGTAAGGCTTAGTGGCTTGTAACACCAGCAGGTAAGGCTTAGTGGCTTGTAACACCAGCAGGTAAGGCTTAGTGGCTTGTAACACCAGCAGGTAAGGTGAAATGGCCACCAGGAAAGGCTGTGATGGGATGTTGTCGTGCTGGAGGGAACACACCACAGCCCAATATTAGACCTATTAATTAATGAAGCAAGGTCTAAGGACATTCCACAGCAAAAGCTTGCTAGTAGATGACATGGTTCAATAAGGTACCTGCTAGCAGGAACCATCATTATACCGTGTCTCATCTCACAAGCTGTAACACTTCCCTTACAGTTAAATTAAAGGTCTAATACTGGGCCAGCTGCACCATAACAATACACATGCTAGGATGAACAGGATATTATGAAACAATGCAGGGAATTAAAACTCTAGAAAAGTTACAATAGCAGGAACTTACTTTAGCCAATTAACAACAGGAACAATAAAGGAACTGGGACACCACAAATGCTGAACAAACCCAAGTAGAACAAGCTGCTTATATACCAGAAGAATGGAAGAGGAATTGGTGATTAGCAGAGTGAGTTCAGGTGTGGTGAGTTAGCAGGAAAGGGGCGTGTCCAGAACGTAATTGGGAGTTCAATTATGCCCACTGAATGCATTTTTTTAATGATCATATACAAATAGTTGTTTTGCAGGACAAGGTTTATTGTGACTTTCAAGAATGCCGGAAATGCTTCCCCTTGCCCTTCTGGTAGGCTCGATGCAAGTTTCACCATCCAATTATTTCAGACATACAATACAGTTCCACCATGGCACGGACCATGATGATACCTTGGTGCAGACCATGATGATACCTTGGCGCAGACCATGGTGAAACCTTGGCACGGACCATGGTGATACCTTGGCGCGGACCATGGTGATACCTTGGCGCGGACCATGGTGATACCTTGGCACGGAACATGGTGATACCTTGGCGCAGACCATGGTGATACCTTGGCGCAGACCATGGTGATACCTTGGCGCAGACCATGGTGATACCTTGACGCAGACCATGATGATACCTTGGTGCAGACCATGATGATACCTTTGCACGGACCATGATGATACCTTGGTGCAGACCATGGTGATACCTTGGCACGGAACATGATGATACCTTGGCGCAGACCATGATGATACCTTGGTGCAGACCATGGTGATACCTTGGCACGGACAATTTGTTTATTCTACACTCTAGGTACATTTTGTTTTTGTTGGGCGGGTGGGTGTAGTTATTACCTCCAGTTGTTTTTATTGACACAACAGTTCAACGGAATCTCACTGTAGCAGGCAATTCTTACATCTATTTTCTATGCAAACTTTCTAAATGTCAACAAAAAAATGAAAGCTGAAGGTCTGGAGGAGAGAGTGAAAGTAGAACCAGGGTTTGTGTTGTTGGGAGAGAGGTATGGGAGAGGGGAGAGGTTTGGTGAGGAGATGAGGAAGGGAGAGAGGAGGAAGGGAGAGAGGAGGAAGGGAGAGAGGAATATGGGAGAGGTGAGGAAAGGAGGAGGGGAGAGAGGTATATGAGAGAGGAGAGGTTAGGTGAGGAGAAGAGAGGAGGAAAGATGATGGATCAAGGTGTTAAAGGGATGTTGTGGGATTTTGTCAATTTAGCCCTCTTTCATTAGTTTTGAAGGAAGTTTTGAAATGAACTACAATAGCTTCAGCACAATTTCTAATTATGAGAGCAGATCCCAAAGACTTCCAGTCATTGCGCTGACGCTAGTTAGCGATCGCTGGAAAAACTACCTTCAAAGTCCTTCAAATGGCATGCAGAGACAAAATCTGACTCTGGGTAAGAAGAAAAGTGTTTTAATTTGCCAAAATATTGCAATATCCCTTTTTCAGTTCAACGGCATCATAAACTTTACCAAGTACCAGGTTATTCTAGTTCCAAAAAACCTAGTTATCTCTGCTGACAAGTGGATCTTCAAGCAAGACAAAACACATCCAAATCCACAATGAAATGGTTAAATGACCACAACATCAATATGTTGCAATGTCCATCTCAGTCTCCGGACAGAAAGGACGCCTGTATCTGTGTAGTGACTGGGTGTATTGATATCCAACATGTAATTAATACCAATCTCAAAGGGATATTCAATGTCTGCTTTGGTAAATTTTTCCCCATCTATCAATAGGTGCCCTTCGTTGCAAGGCACTGGAAAGCTCCCTGGTCTTGGTGGTTGAATCTGTGTTTGAAATGCATTGCTTGACTGAGGGACCGTATAGATAATTATATGTGTGGGCTACAGAGATGACGTCATTCAAAAATCATGTCAAACATTATTATTGAACACAGAGTGAGTCCATGCAATTTATAATGTGACTTGATAAGAAAATCTTACCTCCTGATCTTGTTTAGGTTTGCCTTTACATAGAGGTTGAATACTTATTGACTCAAAGACTTTTCAGCTTTTCATTTTGCTTGAGTGAAAATTATTTTCCCCAAATGAGAAACTCACACGCTGCAAATATATTCTATTTCTATTCAAAATGTTGTATCAACAGTGCCCAAATGTGCCTAATTGGTCAATATATACATTTTCAAGTAGATAGCTGTACACTCTCCTCAAACAATAGCATGGCATTTTTTCCACTGTAACAGCTACTGTAAATTGGACAGTGAAGTTTGATTAAGTTAAGATTTCTGCCTGAAAAGATATGTCTATGTCCTGGGAAATGTTATTGTTACTTACAACCTCATGCTAATCACATTAGCCATGTTAGGTTAACTGAATTGGAGAATTTAGTATGTGTGTGTGTGTGTGTGTGTGTGTGTGTGTGTGTGCACGCACTCGTGCTTGTGTGAGATCCTAGACCCATTAAATCCTCACCACCATTCCACTACATGGCCCAATCTGATCCTACAGCAGGCTGGCAGCCTGGGAGAACGGGACACTATCGTTCATCACACCTTGTAACACTTCTGCTGTAAAAATCTCATAACCCAATGAGTTCTCTGCAGCTACCACCACAACATCTATTTTCTGTCATTTATGTTCTATTTCTGCAGTACAGTTGATAACCATGGCTATGAATGCTAAGAAACCAACCTTACTGAAACACGTTATTCCTATCACTCTCTATTAGCCTCGTCATACTCCCAGGGAGCCTATCAGGATCCCTCGAACCTGGACTCATATACCTCTACTACTCTCTTCACTGCCTATGAAGATACATTCATAGAAAATGACTCAAGTAAAAGTGAAAGTCACCCAGTAAAATGTTACTTGAGTAAAGGTCTAAAAGTATTTGGTTTTAAATATACTGAAGAATCAACGTTAAATGTAATTTATCAAATATACTTAAGCATCAAAAGCAAAAGTATAAATCATTTAACATTCCTAACATTAAGCAAACCAGTCGGCACCATTTAATTTATAAAAATATAATTACGGATTGCCAAGGGCATACTCCAACAGGGAAAATGTATGGAGTAAAAGGTACATTATTTTCTTTAGGAATGTAGTGAGTGAAAGTTGTCAAACATATTAATAGTAAAGTAAAGATACCCCCAATAAGACGACATGAGTAGTACTTTCAGATATTTTCACTTTAGTACTTTACATCACTAACTGATGTCCGACATCGGGATCTCTCGTTGGATTAATGAGGAAACTAGTCACACCTGTGACAGGTCCTTTAAAAGGAGAGGTGGAAGAGGTAGACCATAACTTACAGACAACAGAGAGACACCCAGTGAATCCCTTGGAAGAGTGCAGAAGGTGAGAGTGCATCATTATTTAATTGACTATCTGCATCTCCAATGTTACCTAAATGTTATGTGCCCTTGTCAAATGTAGTGCACTATGTAGTTGTGCCATTTTTGTGGAGTGACCCCCTGAATTTTAAGCGCGTAGACTACTAGTTACCTTTGCAGTAAATGGGTAGTCTCTGACTATCTATAATGCTTCCCAGTCCCTATGTAGTGCATTGTAGGCCCTTGTCAAAGGTAGTTCACTACACAAGGAGTGAGGAGCCATTTGGGAAGGATACATATTTCTGTGTGCCAGGCTAATCTATTGTATGTGGTTGAAGAAGTGATACCTGAGTTACATCAGAAGACTAGTAGCACCGTGTTGCCCATACTTCTTCTTGGGGTCCTCAGGACTGGGTTTAGAAAATGCTGCTTTGGCTGTTATTTCAGTTTTGTACCTAATAGTGGGTTTCCTTAACCTCTCCTCTAGTACCCACAGCCATTCCAGATCCTTTAAAATGCTCAACTAATCTCTCTTTCTCTCTCACAGGAGACTATAACCATGGCGATATTGACCATCATTCTGCTTGTCAGCACGGCTTTTGCTCTAGGAGGTAAGCGTGACATACGTCACACCTACTCACCAACATCTTAAATAAACATAACACACACATAGATATTAAGATGCAGGTGTGAATTGGAAAATGCGTTTCTGTTCAATACCGGTTCTCCATGGGACACCCTCTGAGAGGTCAGCCATTATCAACATTGACACTGGAGAAATTAAGGTTTTGCCTTGCTTAATTAACTTCTAGTGACTCTCAAACCTGGATCCGGGAGTGTAATCATCGCCTGAAACTAATTAGCATAACGCAAAGGACATAAATATTCATATTCAAGCAAATCACAAGTGAAATATATTGCAACCCAGCTTAGCCTTTTGTTAATCACCCTGTCATCTCAGATTTTCAAAATATGCTTTACAGTCTACGCTAGACAAGCATTTGTAAGTTTATCGATAGCCTAGCATAGCATTATGCCTTGCTAACAGCAGGCAACCTTGTCACGGAAATCAGAGGCAATCAAATTAAATCGTTTACCTTTGAACTTCGGATGTTTTCACTCACGAGACGCCCAGGTAGACAGCCAAAGTTCATTTTCTCACAAAATATTATTTTGTAGGCGAAATAGCTCTTTGTTCTTCACTTTTGGCTGAGAAATCGCCCGGAAATTGCGGTCACCACAACACTGAGAAATATTCAAAATTTGCTCCATAATATCGACAAACATGGCAAATGTTATTTATAATCAATCCTCAAGGTGTTTCTCTATCTATTCGATAATATATCTGTCGGGACAATACATTTTTCAGGAGGACCGATTGGAGTAATGGCTACCTCTGTATTTTACTCGAATCTCTCTCGGAGCCACCATGTGACCACTTGCATGCATCTTCTCCTGACAAAATATGAAAATACTGCCCCCTAGCACCAAGAGGATTTATTAAAGGCACATAGACGGATATATTAACTTGTCAGCTCACTGATTTGAACTACTGGCCCAACTCTCTAACCGCAGGCTACCTGCCACTCCTCTAGTTCCAGAGATGATTATCTAGATGCTGGACTGAGGTATTCTGATATGAATGGTTTGATCATTCAACTAGATGTATGATTGGATTGTCCAGCAATAACACTGATACAATTTCCAGTCTTAGTTTCATCAGCTCTTCTACGAAACTGGAATTTGACTCCACATGCGTTTGTAACAAGTAGCAGAATTAATATTTAGCCAGGAAGTACCTAGGTATCATCTGAAATGGAACCCTATTCCGTATAAACTACTTCTGAATAGGGCCCATATGGGACGCACCCCAAGATTCCAGAATGTATGTCCAGAAATGTATATTGTCCTGATATATTATGTCCACATTAAAGTAAATGTTACCTGTTTCCAGATACTATGATACGACCCAAGACCCCATGTGAGGATGCTAGCGATGCCACTTTAAATGGCTCAATTGGAGCCTACATCCCCACGTGTGACGACGATGGACAATACACCCCCGAGCAATGTTGGGGCTCTACAGGTTAACACTGGCGCACACGCAGGCTAAATTCAGTTGAATGTGACAATTCAATGTGTATATATTGTATATGAAACATGTCTATTTCTGGTAGGTTACTGTTGGTGTGTGACCAGTACTGGACAGAAGATCCCGGGTACTGAGACTCCACCAGGCACTGCTCCAATCAACTGTTCCACCCAGAGTAAGTGAGGCCCTGTGGTCTCATCCAACACCATCACCACTTTAAACTCCAACACATCACTACACTTGCTTCCTACCTTGGATCTCTTTGTTTCTTTACAAGATGCTCCACTGATTTCAGAATCATGATCTCTCTTCTAAGTGTCTTCCTGTGTCAATATCTCTTCCTGGATCTTTCCACTTCCGACCATTCAGGTCCTTAACCCTCATCCTCCCGCTACACACCATCAGAACTGACAGCTATATTGTTCTCATTCCAGCACATCTTTTTCTTCACCAACTCATTCTTAATTTCCTGAATTTTTTCTTCACTACTCGCCGCCATTTCGTACCTCTAACTCTCCGGACGGGGTTCCAGAGGGAGGGTTCTGACTGGACGGGTCCTTAAAAAGGAGAGGAGGGAGAATTTAACTCACAGGCAGGACAGAGAGAGAGACCCAGTGAAGATCTCTGAAGGAGTGAAGCAACAACTGAATATTTCAGAAATGTACATCTGAAATGGCTTCCTATTCAGTATAGGGCACTTCTCCTGACCAGGGCACTTCTCCTGACCAGGGCACTTCTCCTGACCAGGGCACTTCACCTGACCAGGGCACTTCACCTGACCAGGGCACTTCACCTGACCAGGGCACTTCACCTGACCAGGGCACTTCACCTGACCAGGGCACTTCTCCTGACCAGGGCCCATTAGTGGACTCAAGCCAAGATTCCAGATCCAGCCAGAGCTTCCAGGATGTTTGTCCAGCAATGTATGTTCTACTATGTCATGTCATCGTTACAAAGAATGTTATCTGTGTTTAGATGGTAAGATACGACCCAAGACCCCCTGTGAGATTGCTAGAGAAAATGCTTTGAAAAAAGTCAGGCCTGGAGTCTACGTCCCCACGTGTGACGCCACTGGACGATACACCCCTGAGCAATGTTCAGGCTCTACAGGTTACCACACACACCATAAATGCTCCAATTGAGTTGAACGTGACAATTCAATATGTTGCAGTAAAATGTTTAAATATTATATATGTAACAGGTTATTAACATGTCTTTCTGGTAGGTTACTGTTGGTGTGTGAACAGTTCTGGACAGAAGATCCCGGGTACTGAGACTCCACCAGGCACTGCTATCAACTGTTCCACCAAGGTGTGTGTATATACATATTCACTAAATGTTACTACTTTGCAGCTTGTTATTGATGTGTATTTCTTTCTAATTGTAGATGAAAGGCGTTGGAAGTAAGATGTAGAAGACGGCCAGTTGTCTTTACTGTACTACAGGAACGGTTTCACGTCCCATACAAATAAATACATGAAGGAATCCAGAGATTAAAGTGTTGATTTACTTACGTTATTGTTGGTGTGATATGTTGAACAATGTATCTGAACCGGTTCATTTCTGGGAAATGGAGGAAGGAGTAGGACTGTTATGGTGACTGTTACAGGAAATGAAGGCAGTCAAATGCCACGTGACCATGTTAGGCTTCTCCAAGCTCTGGTGCTGGTGATGGTCATTAGTAGTCTACCACACTTGGTAGACTGCCAGGTACTTTTTTATAACTAAAACACACCACATGACAAAGTATGGTCACCTGCTCATCAAAAATACTTACCTACCTTTTGTAAAACTGGTCTACCTTCAGACGAGGCTTGTTGGTGCAGCAAAACAACCTCCATATTGTCTATTGATGGTGGGGTCATATTTGTGTCTATAGAAGAATGTGCTGGGATTTCCACCCTCATTATTCCCAAAAGGTCTTAATGATGAAATGCCTATTTGTTGTGAACATGAATTAATGCTGCCACTTTAGACTCCTTGTTTTATTCTTGTACGGAACCCAATGATTTGAGAATTTTAATTGATAGGTCGATGTCCTTTGTGTCTTGTTTGACACATCACCTACACACTATTAGAATACTTATGAAATGCAGTTATTTTTGGTAACACTGTCTCTCATACTCCAACCCTATTAGATGCATTGACTGGATGTGGGTGGAGCAATGTCTACATAGAGGTGCAGGTTGCGAACACTGAAAGCTCTGACGAAGGCTTTGAGGCTGATACCTACAGCTTTAGAGCAGTGAGACTAGCAAGAAAAGTGTTCATCTTACTCAAATGTAACCATGCACCTGCAACAAAGATGGCTCAGATGTGAGAGTGCCTCTTGAATCCTAGTCCAAGTACGCTCTAAATGTGGGGTTCAACTGAAGTTCTGTTCTTTAAAACCATACAGTTCTTGGAACTGAAAATGGCCATCAAAAGGTTAATCTAAGAACCCTGTAGAAGGTGGGGGTCATCAAGGAACCTCCTTAGCTGGTGGGGGTTCTCGCAGGAACCTACCTGCCCAACAAACATTTAGATTTGAAAGGACAGTAGCAGGTGCTAAACTTCTTAAGGGGCAGTGAGTTGCTTGGATGAAAGGTGCAGAGGTGCCCATATTAAACTGCCTGCTTCTCAGTCCCAGTTGCTAATATATGCATATGATTATTCACATGGGATAGAAAACACAAGTTTCTAAAACCGTTTGAATGATGTGAGTATAACAGAACTCGTATGGCAGGCAAAAACCTGAAGATTTTCAACCAAAATCCTATTGAAATCACAGCGAGATATGGATGAGTTTGCACTTCCTACGGCTTCCACTAGATATCAACAGTCTGTAGAACTTTGATGCCTCTACTGTAAAGGGGGGTCAAATGAGAGGAGAATCAGTCAGGTCTGCCATGACCTGACCATGCGCGTTCACATGAGTGTGAGCTCTTTTCCATCGCTCATCTGAAGTCCATGTAATTCTCCGATTGGAACTTTATTCAGGATTTATGTTAACTTTCTAAAGATTGATTCAATACATCATTTGACATGTTTCTACTGACTGTTACGGAACTTTTGGACATTTCGTCAGCCTTTAGTGTACGCTCTTTGTGCTAACGCGCTAACAAAAGTAGTTACTTGGACATAACCGAACAAAAACATTTCTTGTGGGAGTCCTGGGAGTGCATTCCGACGAAGATCAGCAAAGGTAAGTGAAGATTTATAATGCTTTTTCTGAGTTTTGTTGACTGCACAATTTGGCAGTGAACTGTATGGCTTCCTTTTGTGGCTGAACCCTGTTTTCAGATGATTGAATATTGTGTTTTGCTGTAAAGCTTTTTGAAATCTGACAAAGTGGTTGCATTAAGAACAAGTGTATCTTTAGTTCTATGTTAGGTCTAGGTGACCTAACAATCGTTTTCGCTGAAAAGCCTATTTGAAATCGGACACTTTAGTGGGATTAACAAGATTACCTTTTAAAATGGTATAAGACACATGTATGTTTGAGGAATTTTAATTATGACATTTGTTTGAATTTGGCGCCCTGCACTTTCACTGGCTGTTGTCATATCGATCCCGTTACCGGGATTTCAGCCATAAGACATTTTAACTGAAAAATGGAAAGATCAAGGTGAGGTTTGTCCCTTGGATGATCTAAATATTGTTTGAGACCATCTATTTTCCAATCTTAAACAGAAAATATTCACAATTCAATGGATAATCTTGAGGTAGGATAAGGTTAGCTGTACTGCGTGCAGAAAACTGAACTGCTCTCTTGAATGCAGGTATACAGACGAGGCATGTCAATTGGTATGTTGTGCAGATCACATCCACCTCCTTTACCTCTTCAATTACTACCACCTGGGCCTCTACGTTATGGACAAAGTATTAAAACTATTAGCAAAAGTTGTCACCACAAAAACCAAGGTATGAAATCTGAGCTTGTTTTGTAAATCTGTATAATTAAAATGTTCAAGGATCAGATTTCATTCCTCCCTACACCGCTGATGACTAACTGGAATCCTGTTGGATGTGGCAGTGCTTGGTGAGCATTCTGGCTGTGGATAGAGATCATCAACACCCCAGATATAAAACATTGGGCTTGAAGCTTTGCTGGCATTTTACCTCATGATTTTATTTTATCTTCAAGGATCACTTACAAGGGGTTCTCTGAACATAGGGGCTCCCTGTAGTTACATTGGCACGTTACGGTCAGTAGTTCCAAAACATCCGGTGATTTTGCAGAGCCCCATCAATTTAAATAAATACTCAAACAATGCTAAGATACAAATGTCATGCATGGAATTTTAGATCCACTTCCTTAATGCAACCGCTGTCAGATATAAAAAGCTTAACCGAAAAAGCACACCATGCAATATTCTGAGTACAGCGCTCAGACAAAGCAAGCCATACAGATATCCGCCATGTGGAGTCAGAGATACATTATAGTCACTTACCTTTGATCGTCATCAGAATGCACTCCAAGGATTCATAGTTCCACAATAAAGGTGTCATTTGTTTGATCAAGTCCATCATTTACGTCCAAATACCTGTTTACGCATTTAGTACACAATCCAAACTCACGGGCAAGTCCAGGCCAAAGTTCAGATGAAGTCATTAGTTTGTAGAAACGTGTCAAATGAAGTATTGAATTCTTCAATGTTTCAACCGGAGAATTCCTTGGTCTGTAGAAATGCGATTGAACTCAGCTACCTCACGTGATCAGCTGCCACTCTGGCAGACCGCAGACTTATTCAGCGCCCATGCCCCCCTTCACAGTAGAAGCAGCAAACAAGGTTCTAAAGACTGTAGACAGTGGAAGCGTTAAGAATTTCAATATGACCCAATGGCCACTGTATCCTGGGTAGGCAAAGAATGTAAAACTACAAACCTCAATTCCCACTTCCTGGTTGGATTTTCTCAGGTTGCTGCCTGCCATATGAGTTCTGTTATACTCAGACATCATTCAAACAGGTTTAGAAACTTCAGTGTTTCCTATCCAAATCTACTAATTATATGCATATTCTAGCTTTAAGGACTGAGTAGCAGGTAGTTTACTCTGGGCACATTTTTAGCCAAGCTACTCAATACTGCCCCCCTGTCCTGACAAAGTTAAACATACTGCATCTTGGCACAGGTGTTCATCTACCAAAAGTTAAGCACGATGACAGTCCTGGTCCTGGTGGCACATGCAACATTAGGGTTGTGGGTTTGAGACTCAGAGGACCAGTAAGAAAAAGTACTAACTACAAAGTTCAATAACTCATGAGACAAAATAGTGTCCACATTTTATTGGCTGCAAACAATTCCTCAACATTTGTGTAGTAACTGAGACTTCATTTAACAGCAACAAAGCTTCCCATGAAGTATTAAGGACAAAGACGCTACGGAATAGCAATGCTGCTTTTAATGGATACTCTGGCGAAGCGGAAGGAGCCTCAGGGAGCACACAGAGGGCAAGCTCCTTTCACATAATGCATTGTTCCAGAGCTGTTGACCTGAAGACAAAACCAGAATATTCAGCTGCACACACAGTAGGAAAGTTAAATAAACTAGGAATAAGTTTAATTTGATGACTGGATCAGTAATGATACTGGGTTTACTATACCTCCAAAGTTGATATGAACACAAGACTCTCTGGCACCAGCATCAGGCCTTCCTTCAGCCCAGTTCTGGTGATCAAAGTCGGAGCCATCACTCCAGAACCACCGCCTGTCCTGAGGGGGGGAAAGTGGGGTTTGAGAATAGAAACTAAATGTAGTCCTTCCTCTACCACCTGAAACCAAACAGTTTAAGCTACCACTACTTCAAAACCCACCGACTGGGACTGTTGCTTGTGTAAAGATCGTACAGTCTACTCCTCACATTTGCAATCATCCCGATGCCTTTCAAAGACTATAACAAGTCTACAACTTTTGAAGCTAGAAACCACACACAAGAATGTATGGAAGAGGTTACTTTGATCAAATTTATACTTACCTAGAAACATTTTACATGAGTATAAAGGCCTCCTGAAGTTCACAGTAAAATAATTTAGCAGACTCATCTAGAATGACCTACAGGGTCAATTAGGATTAAGGGCATTGCTCAAGGGCACATCAGATTTCACGGAGTGAGCTCTGGGATTCAAACTAGCCTTTATTGGCCAATGGCGAGGCTACCTGTCGCCTGGCAACTCTTGATATTTTATATGGAAACCATTACAATAGCTGTTAAAAAGCAGCAGCCCCTCTTCCTGGGGTCCACACAAAATGACATCAGAACATTAGACAACTCAGACAGAACTACATAAACAAGTTACAGGTAGCCTACATGCCAAATGTCCCGTTTTTAACCAGGTTTGCTGTTCACTTGAGCTATACGAGATGGAACGGCGTTCCTTGCAATAATGGCTCTATATAACACTGTAGGCTTAATGGTCCCACCTTAACAGAATAAAATCCACCAATCCAGGTAGGAGGGAAACCAACAGTCTTGACCAAGACCAACGCCTGTAGAAACTGGTCCTCCTCAGAGCTGTGCACAGATGCCAGGTTTGCGCCAAGGTACTCCACAACGTTGGGTACAGACACCAGTTGATCACCAAGGGACACACAGTACCGCTAGAGAAGAAAGTATTAATTTAACTAGGCAAGTCAGTTAAGAAAATTATTATCTACAATGACAGCCAAGCAGTAGATGGGAACACAGACATTTCATGTATTAGTCAGTCAGCCTTGCTGAGAATTTGTCTTCTGGACTCAACCAAATATTGACCATCGCAACTAATTCCATTTTAAACTCCTCAAGATAGTAGTTTATCTCAGTCTTAAGCCATGTCCGGTGGGTTTCAGTATACAGGAGGCACGACTCCACATTAAATAGTCAAAATGAATAGAAAATTCCCATCTTGAAGGGAAGTTCAGTATTTCACATCAGTCATGTGTTGCAGTTTAAGAAATCATCACCTTTAAGGTAATGTCAAAGAGCTAATTTCAACTACACTTCCCCTTCAAATTCACAGTAGATGGTAAGGGTGATACCTCTGCTTCAGGCCAGCTCCTTGTAGTCTTTACAAACATTAAACAGCGTGATCCATATTTGGTCCAACCGGAAGGACACAAGTCTTCTTCTAGCAATGAATCTGTGAAGAGAAGTTACATGTGGCTTTAAAGGCTAGTGGAGAAAGATCTACAAAACAGAGCTACAATATTATTTGTTGATCAGTCAGTCACCTCTGCTACAATAAACATACAGAACGAGTCAAGAAAAGTAGACTCTTACTTGCATCTCCCAGAGCAAAGGCAGCACTGAGAAGCAGAAGACTGGTCAACATGGTCATGGAGTCTCCTGAGAGAAACAGAGTGAAGCCATCATAACCAGATTCAATGAGAACTTCAGTGTAAATACAATCTAGTTTAGACACTACCCAGCTAAATATGGCTGCCAATGTTTTGTTCTGGCTTTGCACATCCATGTGTCCTCTATTTCATATTTTCTTGTTCACTGAGACACAGTGCAACAGGCAACCAATCAGAACAGTCTACAGGATTATAGATGGAAGACACATTCTGCTAGCAGGAACCATCATTATACCACGTCTCATCTCACAAGCTGTAACACTTCCCTTACAGTTCAATTAAAGGTCTAATACTGGGCCAGCTACACCATAACAATACACATGCTAGGATGAACAGAATATTACACCCCAATGCAGGAAGTTATAACCCTAGAAAAGTTACAATAGCAGGAACTTACTTTAGCCAATTAACAACAGGACCTATAAAGGAACTGGGACACCACAAATGCTGAACAAACCCAAGTAGAACAAGCTGCTTATATACCAGAAGAATGGAAGAGGAATTGGTGATTAGCAGAGTGAGTTCAGGTGTGGTGAGTTTGCAGGAAAGGGGCGTGTCTAGAGGGTAATTGGGAGTTTGTGGAAATAGCATTCTCCTTCAAAACAAGTGCACTACATTTGTTCTGAGCAACATATTCACTACGGGCTCTGGTCAAAAGTAGTGCACTTCATAGGGAATAGAGGGCTATTTGGGATGCATGCACATACAGTATTAGATGAACAGATGTTGAAATGTCACTTTCTGAAATCCTGCTATGAGTTGAGTCCTACGTCTCCCTCCTCTCCTTTTTAAGGACCCATCCAGTCAGACCTCTCCCTCCTCTCCTTTTTAAGGACCCATCCAGTCAGACCTCTCCCTCTCGAGTTTTGTGAGCAGGTTGGTGGAGATGGCGGAAGCAAAAGGGTCATTTGAAGTTGAAAGCAGGTTGAGTACAGTTAGCGAGAAAGATGAGTGGAGAACAGTGAAATCCAAGAATGGAACAAAAACGGGTTAAAATTGTTGTGGAAAGTGAGTCTGATTAATCGTTGTTTGTTGGGGTACGTGATGTCATCACATAACTATAAATCTTCAATCCTTTAATTATAAAAGCAAAGTGATTTATTTAGACTTTTATTATGCCCACTGCATTTAATTTTTTTAAATCAAATATAATAATAGATTTTTCCATGACAGGGATTCTCTTGACTTTCAGCTCGTGAGTTCAATTATGCCCACTGAATGCATTTTTTAAATGATCATATACAAAGTTGTTTTGCAGGACAAGGTTTATTGTGACTTTCAAGAATGCCGGAAATGCTTCCCCTTGCTCTTCTGGTAGGCTCGATGCAGGATTCACCATACAATTATTTCAGACATACCATGCAGTTCCACCATGGCACGGACCATGATGATACCTTGGTGCAGACCATGATGATACCTTGGAGCAGACCATGATGATACCTTGGAGCAGACCATGATGATACCTTGGAGCAGACCATGATGATACCTTGGTGCAGACCATGATGATACCTTGGAGCAGACCATGATGATACCTTGGAGCAGACCATGATGATACCTTGGTGCAGACCATGATGATACCTTGGAGCAGACCATGATGATACCTTGGTGCAGACCATGGTGATACCTTGGTACAGACCATGATGATACCTTGGTACAGACCATGATGATACCTTGGAGCAGACCATGGTGATACCTTGGTGCAGACCATGGTGATACCTTGGAGCAGACCATGGTGATACCTTGGTGCAGACCATGATGATACCTTGGTACAGACCATGATGATACCTTGTTGCAGACCATGATGATACCTTGGTGCAGACCATGGTGATACCTTGGTGCAGACCATGGTGATACCTTGACACAGACCATGATGATACCTTGGTGCAGACCATGGTGATACCTTGACACAGACCATGATGATACCTTGGTACAGACCATGATGATACCTTGGTACAGACCATGATGATACCTTGGAGCAGACCATGATGATACCTTGGTGCAGACCATGGTGATACCTTGGTGCAGACCATGGTGATACCTTGGCACCTACCATGGTGATACCTTGGTGCAGACCATGGTGATACCTTGGTGCAGACCATGATGATACCTTGGTGCAGACCATGGTGATACCTTGGTGCAGACCATGATGATACCTTGGTGCAGACCATGATGATACCTTGGTGCAGACCATGGTGATACCTTGGTGCAGACCATGATGATACCTTGGTGCAGACCATGATGATACCTTGGTGCAGACCATGGTGATACCTTGGTGCAGACCATGATGATACCTTGGTGCAGACCATGATGATACCTTGGTGCAGACCATGGTGATACCTTGGTGCAGACCATGATGATACCTTGGTGCAGACCATGATGATACATTGGTGCAGACCATGATGATACCTTGGTGCAGACCATGGTGATACCTTGGTGCAGACCATGATGATACCTTGGTGCAGACCATGATGATACCTTGGTGCAGACCATGATGATACCTTGGTGCAGACCATGATGATACCTTGGTGCAGACCATGATGATACCTTGGTGCAGACCATGATGATACCTTGGTGCAGACCATGATGATACCTTGGTGCAGACCATGATGATACCTTGGTGCAGACCATGATGATAGCTTGGTGCAGACCATGGTGATACCTTGGTGCAGACCATGATGATACCTTGGTGCAGACCATGATGATACCTTGGTGCAGACCATGATGATACCTTGGTGCAGACCATGATGATACCTTGGTGCAGATGATGGTGATATGTTTTTTTTGCGGGGTAAAGTTTTTTTACCTCCAGTTGTTTTTAATCGACAGAATCTCACTGTAGCAGACAATTGTTACATCTATTTTCTGTGCAAACTTTCTAAATGTTGACAACAACAACAAAAAAATCACTGGACAAGTTAATGGGTACATAGTTACTGTAATAAAGCTGAAGGTCTGGAGGAGAGAGAGAGTGAAAGTAGGACCAGGGTTTGTGTTAGGACAAGAGGAGGAGAGAGAGTTATGGGAGAGATGAGAGGAGGGAGGAGTGAAGGGAAGAGAGGAGAGGTTAGGGGAGGAGAGGAGAGGAGGAGGAGTGGAGAGTCGAGAGGTTAGGGGAGGAGAGAAGGAGGGGAGAGGTTAGGGGACGAGAGGAGGAGGGGAGAGGTTAGGGTATGAGAGGAGGAGGGGAGAGAGGTATGGGAGAGGGGAGAGGTTATGGGAGGAGAGGAGGAGGGGAGAGATTAGGGTATGAAAGGAGGAGTGGAATAACTGAATGGAATAACTGATTTTTTTTGTCAATTATCTTTTTGTCAATGATGATAATATGTCATCTTAAAGTGGAAGAACAGGGAAGACATCCTCCTCCCTCATGTAGTACCCTTCCTGCAGGCTCATCCTAACTACCCTCCAGCTTGACAAAGCCACCAGCCATACTGCACAGAACGAGTGTGATTTCCTGCAATACAGGAATGTCAGTATTCTGCCATGGCCAACGAGGAACCCGGATCTCAATCCCATTGAGCACGCCTGGGACATGTTGGATCGGAGGGTAAGGGCAAATCTGGTGCAGTCCATGAGGAGGAGATGCACTGCAGTACTTAATGCAGCTGGTGGCCACACCAGATACTGACTGTTACTTTTGATTTTGACCCCTCCCCCTTTGTTCAGGGACACATTATTCAATTTCTGTTAGTCACATGTCTGTGGAACTTGTTCAGTTTATGTCTCAGTTGTTGGATCTTGTTTTGTTCATACAAAAATGTACACATGTTGAGTTTGCTGAAAATAAACACAGTTGACAGTGAGAGGACGTTTATATTTTTGCTGAGTTTATATGTAACATGTTTTTAACTTGTCCATTTCTGGTAGGTTACTGTTGGCGTGTGTCCAGTACTGGACAGAAGATCCCGGGTACTGAGACTCCACCAAGATCAACTGTTTCACCAAGGTACACAGTCACTCATTCGCTAAATGTTAGTCCTTTGCAGCAGATTCTAAATGTTGTTTTTGTCTGTAATTGTAGATGAAAGCAGTTGGAACGAAGATGTTGAAAATACACAGTTGTCTTTACTGTACTACAGGAACTGATTCACGTTCCATTAAAAATAAATGAAGAAATCCAGAGATTAAACTGTCGATTTTACTTTCTTTATTGTCGTTTTGATATGCTGAACAATTCATCTGAACCTGTCCATTTCTGGGAGATGGAGGAAGGAGTTGGACTCTTTTAAATTTTTAAGACAACATATTTTGCTACAGGGGTACCATAAGAACCATCTTACACAATAAACCTGTTTCAAGACATTCCCTACATAGTACACTGCTTTTGACCGGGGCCTATAGGGTCACAACTAGTCCACTATGTAAGGAACGGGGCTCTATTTGGGACATACCTCATCCATCTATTCCATCGTCCTGTTCTTCCAGAAATACAGAAAGTCACCTTGATGACAAGGTTTGGTGAAAGAGCGGCTTGACCCTCGCAAAGAAAAGGCACGCTAGCTGTTTACCCTCTCCCACCTTCTCTCCTCCTCACAAAGGAATGTTGCTGGTCCTACGGCATATCTCTCTTCCAATACTTTAGCCTTAAGACATTGATCTATCACCTCTCCTCTCATCTTGCAGACTGTTTTAAATTAAAATCACACTGAGATGATGTGGTTTATGGTATTTTTTTGCGCAATACTTTTGCACTACGATTATGTAAAAACCCACTACAAACTTCTGCTAACATTAGACACCGCTAGCTGAGAATCATTGGTAGCAGTGGGGCAGGCTGTAGGTGTCCTCTCTTTGTTTTGCATTTTCAATGGTCTGAAAGATGCTGGAAATGAATATCTTGTTAATGCAAAGACCAGGAAACTCTGGAAAAAAAATTAAAGTTGATTATTTAAATGAATGGCTCGGCATGCAGCCAAAAGTTACCAACCACTTTTGGAGCTAACTAGCTGGTGCTCATAACATGGCTAACATTACCTAGCTAACATTACCTAGCTAACAAAACAAGTTATATTAACAGGATAGATAGCTGGCCATTAGCAACATTGGGTTGTCAATGAGACAGAGCTCGCTAACCAGCTGAGCCAGCAAACAATATAACAAAATAATAATTTTGTATTTGAAAAAACTCCAGGAAGGAATCACAGGAATCACAGTAGCAAGTATCCCTGGTGCACTGTTAAAATATTTAGCAATTTAAACTATTAGTTTTTCAATGAAAACTCTACTTACTTTTTTTTGTAATCCTCTCAATGGATTTCATGTCTCATGAGCTTGTCCAAGGTGTTGGACTTGACGACAGTTGCTACGTCAGTTGCTACGATCAGTTGCCCAACATTCTGGGGCAAAAGATCGATGAGACAGACAGCAGTTAATTCAAATAAATTTAACATTCCAGAACTTATAGTTAAAATGATGCTGCATCTAAAGTCTATCTGGTGACATCACAATGATGACAAAAGGTTTTCCTGCTCATTATTTATCTCCTTCTGAAATAGCATTGTGTTTCCAAGACATTGTAATGCACTTCAGACTACATCTTCATCAGCTTCAATTAGGTAGAATTAAGTCTCTTCATAACAATATTGTGACCCGATATGCAACACCTGAATGTGTTACAAAAGTTGAATACCTTCACTTTGAATTGACCCCAACCCTGTCAAACAGGTAGATGTCAGACAGGTCCAGCAGGGTTTGGGCTGGACAGAAAGTATGTGGAGGGTTGAACGATGAGAGCGAGCGAGAGAGAGTGAGTGAGAGCAAGAGAGAGAGAGCAAGAGAGAGAGAGCGAGAGAGAGAGAGCGAGAGAGAGAGAGAGCGAGAGAGAGAGCGAGGGAGAGAGAGAGTGAGAGAGAGAGTGAGAGAGAGAGAGGTAGAGCGAGAGAGAGAGTGAGAGAGCGAGAGAGCGAGAGAGAGAGAGAGAGGTAGAGAGAGAGCGAGAGAGCGAGAGAGAGAGTGAGAGAGAGAGAGTGAGGGAGAGAGCGAGGGAGAGAGCGAGAGAGAGAGCGAGAGAGAGAGCGAGAGAGAGAGAGGGAGAGAGAGAGAGTGAGAGAGAGAGATGTAGAGAGAGAGTGAGAGAGAGAGAGCGAGAGAGAGAGCGAGAGAGAGAGAGTGAGAGAGAGAGAGAGAGAGGTAGAGAGAGGTAGAGAGAGAGCGAGAGAGAGAGCGAGAGAGAGAGTGAGAGAGAGAGAGAGAGGTAGAGAGAGAGAGAGAGAGCGAGAGAGAGAGCGAGAGAGAGCGAGGGAGAGAGAGAGAGTGAGAGAGAGAGATGTAGAGAGAGAGCGAGAGAGAGAGAGCGAGAGAGAGAGCGAGAGAGAGAGAGTGAGAGAGAGAGAGAGAGAGGTAGAGAGAGGTAGAGAGAGAGCGAGAGAGAGAGCGAGAGAGAGAGTGAGAGAGAGAGAGAGAGGTAGAGAGAGAGCGAGGGAGAGAAATTTTGAAAAATAGAGGGATGTGTCTGACTGGACGGGTCCTTAAAAAGGAGTTGAGGGAGAGGTAGAACTCAACTCACAGGCAGGACAGAGAGAGAGAGAGACCCAGTGAAGACCTTTGAAGAAGTGAAGCTACAACTGAAGACTTCAGAAGGTGAGATTTCAACATCTGTTCATCTAATATCTGTCTAAGGGACCTCCCATTCCCTTTGTAGTGCACTACTTTAGACAAGGGTCCATATTACCTTTGTGGCCATGAGCTATTCTCTATTTAGTTCACTGTGGGCCCTGGTCCAAAGGAGTGCACTACATAGGGGATAAGAAGCCATTTGGGAGGCATCCATGTTCCAATGTCCGTTGGTCGTATGAGTACCTGTGCCTTGTTGTTTTGGCTTTCGTGCCACTTGTATTGTGCATAGATGATTAGGGGTCTCGTCCCGTGTTGTATCATTGTGTGCTTGTGTTTTCGGATCTCCTCCTGTGTATTATTCGAGGTACTCCTCTCTCTTTTGAATGGGTTTCAGCCCTGTGTTTTGTATATGTGTTTGCTTGGTCTTCGTCCCCATGCCTTTACATGGCACACTGTAATTTGGGAAAATAAAAAAACCCTATTACGCATTCCTGTCTCCTTTATGACAATGTGACACTCTCCTCCAGTACCCCCAGCTATACAGTAGGTTATGTACAACACAGTGTCTCCTATCCTCTCCTCTAGTACACCCAACTATTCCAGTGATTTGTAGTGTTCCAGTACAATCACAGCTGATTCTAATGCTCATCTCTCTCTCTCTCCAGACTATCACCATGGTGACATTGACCATCATTCTGCTTGTCAGCACAGCTTTTGCTCTGGGAGACACCTTTGTTCCCATAGGTAAGAGTGACACACCTCACACTGACAGTTGAAGTCTGAAGTTTACATTCAGTTACATACGTTTTTCAACCACTCCACAAATGTATTGTTAACAAACTATCGTTTTGGCAAGTCGGTTAGGACATCTACTTTGTGCATGACACAGGTCATTTTTCCAACAATTGTTAACAGACAGATTATTTCACTTATAATCCACTGTATCACAATTCCAGTGGGTCAGAAGTTTACATACACTAAGTTGACTGTGCCTTTAAACAGCTTGGAAAATTCCAGAAAATGATGTCATGGCTTTAGAAGCTTCTGATGGGCTTATTGACATCATTTGAGTCAATTGGAGGTGTACCTGTGGATGTATTTCAAGGCCTACCTTCAAACTCAGTGCCTCTTTGCTTGACATCATGGGAAAATCAAAATAAATCAGCCAAGACCTCACAAGTCTGGTTCATCCTTGGGAGCAATTTCAAAATGATAAATAAAAGCTGAAATAAATCATTCTCTCTACTATTATTCTGACATTTCACATTCTTAAAATAAAGTGGTGATCCTAACTGACCTAAAACATGGAATTGTTACTCTGATTAAATGTCAGGAATTGTGAAAAAACTGAGTTTAAATGTATTTGGCTAAGGTGTATGTAAACTAACAACTTCAACAAGTCAACAATTTTATAAATATAAACATTACTGGGTGTTTATCTGTCCCATGTCACACAAGTATTAATACATATTAATATATATTCCTTGGGACACCCTCAGAGAGGACAGCCTCTATTTAACCTTTAGTTAAGAACACATTCTTATTTACAATGATGGCCTACCAAAAGGGATTCAAAATAAACACTATAGGACAAAACACACAAGAGAGACAACGCTACACTACATAAAGAGAGCTCTAAAACAACAACACAGCATGGTAGCAACACATGACAACACACAGCATGGCAGCAACACATAACAGCATGGTAGCAACACATGACAACACACAGCATTGCAGCAACACATGACAACACACAGCATGGCATCAACACATGACAACACAGCATGGCAGCAACACATGACAACACAGCATGGTAGCAACACATGACAACACAGCATGGTAGCAACACATGACAACACACAGCATTGCAGCAACACATGACCACACAGCATGGCAGCAACACTTGATAACACAGCATGGCAGCAACACATGACAACACAGCATGGCAGCAACACATGACAACACAGCATGGCAGCAACACATGACAACACAGCATGGCAGCAACACATGACAACACAGAATGGCAGCAACACTGCATGGCAACAACACAACATGACAACAGCATGGCAGCAACACATGACAACACAGTGTGGTAGCAACACATCATGACAACACAGCATGGTAGCAACACTTCATGAAAACAACATGGTAGCAGCACAACATGGCAGCAGAACATCATGACAACAACATGGTAGCAGCACAACATGGTAGCAGAACATCATGACAACAACATGGTAGCAGCACAAAACATGGTGCAACGTTATTGGGCCCAGACAACAGCACAAAGGGCAAGAAGGTAGAGACAACAATACATCACACAAAGCAGCCACAACAGTCAGTAAGAGTGTCCATGACTGAGTCTTTGAATGAAGAAATTGAGATGAAACTGTCCAGTTTGAGTATTTGTTGCAGCTCGTTTCAGTCACTAGCTGCAGCAAACTGAAAAGACGAGCGACCCAGGGATGTGTGTGCTTTGGGGACCTTTAACAGAATGTGACTTAACACAAAATCCAGGGAGGGGCCAGCTGAGTATAAGACTCTATCATCTGCATATAAATGGATGAGAGAGCTTCCTACTGCCTGAGCTATGTCATTTGAGGTAAATTGAGAAGAGCGTGGGGCCTAGGATTGAGCCTTGGGGTACACCCTTGGTGACAGGCAGCAGCTGAGACAGTAGATGTTCTGACATTATACACTGCACTCTTTGAGAGAGGTAGTTAGCAAACCAGGCCAACAACACCTCAGAGACACCAATACTCCTTCACCGGCCCACAAGAATGGAATGGTGTACTGTATCAAAAGCTTTGGCCAGGTCAATAAAAATATCAGCACAGTATTGCTTAGAATCAAGGGCAATGGTGACGTCATTGAGGACCTTTAAGGTTGCAGTGACACATGCATAACCTGAGCGGAAACCAGACTGCATACCATAGAGAACACTATAGACATCAAGAGAGCCAGTCAGTTGATTATTGACAAGTTTTTCAAAACTTTTGATAAACAGGGCAAAATAGAAATAGGCCTATAACAGTTAGGATCAGCTTGATCTCCCCCTTTAAAAAAAGGACGAACCGTGGATGTCTTCCAACCAATGGGAACCTCCCTAGAGAGGAGAGACAGGTTCAAAAGGTCAGCCGTGACACCAGATAAATTAAGGTTGTGCCCAAGGGCATAGACAGACATTTCAACTTCTCATCTCAGGGATTCAAACTAGCAACCTTTGTGTTACTGGCCCAACTCTCTAACCGCTAGGCTACCTGAGACTCCTCTTGTTCCAGAGATGTATGTTGATGTATAAGATTGAGATTGACAGCCCAAGCTTCCAGAATGTATGTCCAGAAATGTATCATGTGTCCATACATTGTCCAGCAATGTTATGTCATGTCCACATTACAATGTATGTTACCTGTCTATCAAGATGGCATCTTCCACCTCAAGACCCGTTGTGAGCGTGCTAGAGATGCCGCGACACACGGCCCAATTGGAGCCTTCATCCCCACTTGTGACGACGATGGACAATACACCCCTGAGCAATGTTCAGGCTCTACAGGTTAACATGCACACACAAAGAAGCACACAGTAAATTCTCCAATTGAGTTGAACGTGACAAATTCAGTGTGTTAGTCAAATGTGTAAATATATATTTAACAGGTTATTAACATGTCTTTCTGGTAGGTTACTGTTGGTGTGTGACCAGTTCTGGACAGAAGATCCCGGGTACTGAGACTCCACCAGGCACTGCTAGCAACTGCTAGCAACTGTTCCACCAAGGTATATACACACACAACACTCATTCATTAAATCTTATTTCTTTGCAGCTGGTTCTGGATGTTCTTGTTTATGTTGTTTTGTCTGTAATTGTAGATGTGGACATAGATGAAAAGCGTTGGAACGAAGATGTTGAAGACTTGACAGTTGTCTTTGCTCTACTACAGGAACTAATTCACTTTCCATACAAATAAAAGCCAGAGATTAAACAGATTTTTTTGGTGTGATATGCTGAACAATTTATATGAACCTGTCAAATTAATCGTTTACCGTCGATCGGATGTTTTCACTCACGAGACTCCCAGTTGTACAATAAATGTTCCCATTTGTTTGGCAGATTATGTTCAGAAATCCACAGAAGTGGCACGACAAATTACAAATAGTTTCCGTAATGTCCACAGAAACATGGCAAACTTTTTTTTTGTTTTTCATAATCAAGCCTCAGGATAAAATATATTATCGATAATATCAACCGCAACGGTCTCGTTCAGTAGGAGGGAACGGCAATGGCTTCCCAAACTCTGTTGCGCGAGCGGAACTCATGCGAACACTTGACGGATGTTGTTCTGGCTCATTTTTCAAAATAAAACCCTGAAACTGGCTGAAGTTTGGTTGATATCCCTTTAAACTGCACAAAGGGAGGCTATGGAACATGGAGTTAAAATAGAAGCCACTTCCTGGTTTGATATTACTCAGGGTTTCACCTGCAATAGCAGTTGGTTTATACACAGACAATATTTTGACAGTTTTGGAAACTTGAATGTTTTCTATCCAATACTAATATGCATATATTAGCAACTGAGACTGAGGAGCTGGCCGTTTACAATGGTCACCTTTTCATCCAAGCTACTCAATACTGCCCCTGCAGCCATAAGAAGTTAAACATGTCTTTTGGACCTTCAGTATCCTAAACATACTGTGTCATTTCACAGGTCTACATTTACAAAGTTAAGCACAGTGACAATTATGTCCTGGTGGCACAGTCAAGCATGGCACTTGCAACATAAAGGTTGTGGGTTTGAGTCCCACAGGGGAAGAATGAGTACCAACTACAACATGTTTTATGATGCAGAGTTTCAGGTGAAGTGTTAATATCTATTTGACAAATCCATTTTGGGATGCGAATGTACCTTTTAGAAAACTCAAAACATGGGACAATTTTGGCAGTATGATTCATAGGCATCTCTTGAGACAAAAAAAGTGTACATATTTTATTGGCTGCAAACAATTCCTCAACATTTGTTTAGTAACAGACTTAATTTAACAGCAACAAAGTATTTGACTTTCCCATTAAGTATTAAGGGAGCAGACACTGGAATAGCATTGCTGCTTCTAATGTATAGACATTACCATGAAGTATTAAGGACAAAGACACTACGGAATAGCATTGCTGCTTTCAATGGATACTCTGGCGAAGCGGCAGGAGCCTCAGGGAGCACACAGAGGGCAAGCTCCTTTCACATAATGCATTGTCCCAGCGCTGTTGACCTGAAGACAAAACCAGAATATTCAGCTGTACACACAGTAGGAAAGTTAAATAAACTAGGAATAAGTTTAATTTGATGACTGATACCGAGTTTACTGTACCTCCAAAGTTGATATGAACACAAGACTCTCTGGCACCAGCACCAGGCCTTCCTTCAGCCCAGTTCTGGTGATCAAAGTCGGAGCCATCACTCCAGAACCACCGCCTGTCCTGAGGGGGGGAAAGTGGGGTTTGAGAATAAAGACTAAATGTAGTCCTTCCTCTACTCCCTGAAACCAAACAGTTTAAGCTACCACAGCTTCAAAACCCACCGACTGGGACTGTTTGTGTAAAGAACCTACAGTCTACTCCTCACATTTGCAATCATCCCGATGCATTTCTAAGACAATAACAAGTCACTTTTGAAGCTAGAAACCCCACACATGTTTAACAAGACTGTATGGAAGAGATTACTTTGATCAAATTTATACTTACCTAGAAACATTTTACATGAGTATAAAGGCCTCCTGAAGTTGACAGTAAAATAATTTAGCAGACTCATCTAGAATGACCTACAGGGTCAATTAGGATTAAGGGCATTGCTCAAGGGCACATCAGATTCCACGGAGTGAGCTCTGTGATTCAAACTAGCCTTTATTGGCCAACAGCGAGGCTACCTGTCGCCTGGCAACTCTTGATATTTTATATGGAAACCATTACAATAGCTGTTAAAAAGCAGCAGCTCCTCTTCCTGGGGTCCACACAAAATGACATCAGAACATTAGACAACTCAGACAGAACTACATAAACAAATTACAGGTAGCCTACATGCCACATCTCCCGTTTTTAACCAGGTTTGCTGTTCACTTGAGCAATAGGAGATGGAACGGCATTCCTTGCAATAATGGCTCTATATAACACTGTAGGCTTAATGGTCCCACCTTAACAGAATAAAATCCGCCAATCCAGGTAGGAGGGAAACCAACAGTCTTGACCAAGACCAACGCCTGTAGAAACTGGTCCTCCTCAGAGCTGTGCACAGATGCCAGGTTTGCGCCAAGATACTCCACAACGTTGGGTACAGACACCAGTTGATCACCAAGGGACACACAGTACCGCTAGAGAAGAAAGTATTAATTTAACTAGGCAAGTCAGTTAAGAAAATTATTATCTACAATGACAGCCAAGCAGTAGATGGGAACAAAGACATTTCATGTATTAGTCAGTCAGCCTTGCTGAGAATTTGTCTTCTGGACTCTCAACCAAATATTGACCATCACAACTAATTCCTTTTTAAAACTCTTAAAGATACTAGTTTATGTCAGTCTTAAGCCATGTCCGGTGGGTTCCAGTATACAGGAGGCACGACTCCACATTAAATATTCAAAATGTATAGAAAACTCCCATCTTAAACCTGTTGCGACTCTAGGGGCAGTATTTTCATTTTTGGAAAAAACGTTCCCGTTTTAAAAACAGGATATTTTGTCAGGACAAGATGCTAGAATATGCATATAATTGACAGCTTTGGATAGAAAACACTCTAACGTTTCCAAAACCGTAAAGATATTTTCTGCGAGTATAACAGAACTGATGTTGCACGCGAACGCCTGAGATAACGCCAGTCCGGAAGTGCCCCATATTTTGAAAGCGCTGCGTTCCAATGAGTCCCTATTGAGCTGTGAATGTCCTATCAACGAGCTTACGCTTTCTACGAATTCCCCAAGGTGTCTACAGCATTGTGACGTAGTTTTACGCATTTATGTTGAATACCCGTAGGCGGCTATATTGCGTAAGTGTTCACATGATGGCTCCCAGGGTGACTCTCGCGTAAAATACAGAGGTAGCCATTACTCCAATCGGTCCTACTGAAAAACTAATTGTCCCGACGGATATATTATCGAATAGATATTAGAAAAACACCTTGAGGATTGATTATAAACAACGTTTGCCATGTTTGTCGATATTATGGAGTTAATTTGGAATATTTTGCACCGTTTTCATGACTGGAATTTCCAGGCGATTTCTCAGCCAAACGTGAAGAACAAACGGAGCTATTTCACCTACAAAAATAATATTTTGGGAAGAAATGAACTTTGGCGATCTACCTGGGCGTCTCGTGAGTGAAAACATCCGAAGCGCAAAGGTAAACGATTTAATTTGATTGCTTTTCTGATTTCCGTGACCAAGTTACCTGCTGCTAGCTGGACAAAATGCTATGCTAGGCTATCGAAAAACTTACACAAATGCTTGTTATGCTAATTAGTTTCAGGCGAAGATTGCGCTCCCGCATGCGGGTTTGGGAGTCACAAGAAGCATCTTAAAGGGAAGTTCAGTATTTCACATCAGTCATGTGTTGCCGTTTAAGAAAGTAGCACCTTTACGGTAATGTCAAAGAGCTAATTTCAACTACATTTCCCCTTCAAAGTCACAGTAGATGGTAACGGTGATACCTCTGCTTCAGGCCAGCTCCTCATAGTCTTTACAAACATTAAGCAGCGTGATCCATATTTGGTCCAACCGGAAGGACACAAGTCTTCTTCTAGCAATGAATCTGTAAGGAGAATTTACATGTGGCTTTTAAGGCAAATGGAGACAGTTGTACTAATCACAGCTACAATATTTGTTGATCAGTCAGTCACCTCTGCTACAAGAAAAATACAGAACGAGTCAAGACACTCTTACTTGCATCTCCTAGAGCAAAGGCAGCACTGAGAAGCAAAAGACTGGTCAACATGGTCATGGAGTCTCCTGAGAGAAACAGAGTGAAGCCATCAAAACCAGATTCAACTCCACATACAGCAGATTAGAACAGGAATATGGCTGCTTTCCTAAATGCCAGCCTATTCCCTAAACAGAGCCGAGGAGAATTTCTGGGCAGTTATTCCTCTCCACTCATACAGGAATAGAGGCCTAGTTCCCCAATGTAGAAATGCCCTGCAACTTTGGCTACTGACAAAGGTGTCAGAAATCAGGCATTATGGTTGAACCATATTCAATTGGTTATTTTATTATCCCCCAAAAAATAAAAGCACAGTACAAAAGGCTGGCAGGTAAGGCTTAGTGGCTTGTAACACCAGTGGGAAAGGCTTAGTGGCTTGTAACACCAGTGGGAAAGGCTTAGTGGCTTGTAACACCAGTGGGAAAGGCTTAGTGGCTTGTAACACCAGTGGGAAAGGCTTAGTGGCTTGTAACACCAGTGGGAAAGGCTTAGTGGCTTGTAACACCAGTGGGAAAGGCTTAGTGGCTTGTAACACCAGTGGGAAATGATAAGTGGCTCGTAACACCAGTAGGTAATTTAGAATGGCCATCAGGAAAGGCTGTGATATGTTGTCATGCTGGAGGGAATACACCACATTAACATACAACTGACCAGTAAGTTCCGCCACAGCCCAATATTAGATTAATCAATGAAGCAAGGTCTGAGGATATTCCATAGCAACAGCTTGCTAGATGACATGGTTCAATAAGGTACCTGCTAGCACAATGGGGTCCCACCGCTGAAGATCCAGCCATAATACACTAGATGGTTCTGATAAAGCACCATTTACAGCACTGAGCAGTGATCAATAACTAAATCTAGTTTAGACAAGGCCCATCCAAATATGGCGGCCAATGTTTTGTTCTGGCTTGGCACGTACACGTCTCCTCTACTTCCAGTCTGGCCCTGCATGGTTCCCATAGTGTGTGAGATGGATTAACTGACCACAACATGGAACCCATTTTTAAAAAAAAAAAAATTGGGGGGGGGGGGGCTACTGGATTTCATAGTTTCTTGTTCACTGAGACGCAGTGCAACCAATCAGAACAGTCTACAGGATTAGAGATGTAAGACACATTCTGCTAGCAGGAACCATCATTATACCATGTCTCATCTCACAAGCTGTAACACTTCCCTTACAGTTCAATTAAAGGTCTAATACTGGGCCAGCTACACCATAACAATACACATGCTAGCAGGAACCATCATTATACCATGTCTCATCTCACAAGCTGTAACACTTCCCTTACAGTTCAATTAAAGGTCTAATACTGGACCAGCTGCACCATAACAATACACATGCTAGGACGAACAGGATATTACACCCCAATGCAGGAAGTTAAAACCCTAGAAAAGTTACAATAGCAGGAACTTACTTTAGCCCATTAACAACAGGAACAATAAAGGAACTGGGACACCACAAATGCTGAACAAACCCAAGTAGAACAAGCTGCTTATATACCAGAAGAATGGAAGAGGAATTGGTGATTAGCAGAGTGAGTTCAGGTGTGGTGAGTTAGCAGGAAAGGGGCGTGTCCAGAGGATAATTGAGAGTTTGTGGAATTAGCATTATCCTTCAAAACAAGTGCACTACATGTGTCCAGGGCAACATATTCACTATGGGCTCTGGTCAAAAGTAGTGCACTTCATAGAAAATAGAGGGCTATATGGGATACATTCACATACAGAATTAGATAAACAGATGTTGAAATCTCACTTTCTGAAGTCCTGCCTGTGAGTTGAGTTCTACCTCTCCCTTTGGCTGAGATTGAGTTCTACCTCTCCCTTTGGCTGAGATTGAGTTCTACCTCTCCCTCTTCTCCTTTTTAAGGACCCATCCAGTCAGACCCCTCACTCTCGAGTTTTGTGAGAAAGTTGGTGGAGATGGCGGAAGCAAAAGTGTCATTTGAAGTTGAAAGCAGGTTGAGTACAGTTAGCGAGAAAGATGAGTGGAGAACAGTGAAATCCAAGAATGGAACAAAAAAGGGTTAAAATTGTTGTGGAAAATGAGTCTGATTAATCATTGTTTGTTGGGGTACGTGATGTTATCACATAACTATAAATCTTCAATCCTTTAATTATATAAGCAAAGTGATTTATTTTGACGTTTATTATGCCCATTGCATGCCATTTTTTAAATAATCAACTATAAAAAAAAAAATTGCATTAAAATTACTATCGTGACTTTCAAGAATGCCGGAATTGCTTCACCTAGCTCTTCTGGTAGGCTCGATGCAGGATTCACCATCCAATTATTTCAGACATACAATGCAGTTCCACCATGGCACGGACCATGATGATACCTTGGTGCAGACCATGGTGATACCTTGGTGCAGACCATGATGATACCTTGGTGCAGACCATGATGATACCTTCGCACGGAACATGGTGATACCTTGGTGCAGACCATGATGATACCTTGGCGCAGACCATGGTGATACCTTGGCGCAGACCATGATGATACCTTGGTGCAGACCATGGTGATACCTTGGTGCAGACCATGGTGATACCTTGGTGCAGACCATGATGATACCTTGGTGCAGACCATGGTGATACCTTGGTGCAGACCATGGTGATACCTTGGTGCAGACCATGATGATACCTTGGCGCAGACCATGGTGATACCTTGGTGCAGACCATGATGATACCTTGGTGCAGACCATGGTGATACCTTGGTGCAGACCATGGTGATACCTTGGCGCAGACCATGATGATACCTTGGTGCAGACCATGATGATACCTTGGTGCAGACCATGGTGATACCTTGGTGCAGACCATGGTGATACCTTGGCGCAGACCATGATGATACCTTGGCGCAGACCATGATGATACCTTGGCGCAGACCATGATGATACCTTGGTGCAGACCATGATGATACCTTGGTGCAGACCATGGTGATACCTTGGCGCGGACAATTTGTTTATTCTACACTCTAGGTACATTTTGGTTTTGTTGGGGGGGGGGGGGGGGGTAAAGTTATTACGTCCAGTTGTTTTTATCGACACAACAGTTCAACGAAATCTCACTGTAGCAGGCAATTCTTGGGTATTAGAGTAGTATTCAGATGATTTACAAGAACACAACATGTACACTGAATTCTATAGTGTTATTCAGATGATTTACATGAAAACAACATGTACGATGGGTAACATAATAGTATTCAGATGATTTACATGAAATCAACATGTACAATGGGTACTATAGTAGTATTCAGATGATTTACATGAAATCAACATGTACAACGGGTACTAGAGTAGTATTCAGATGATTTACATGAAAACAACATGTACAACGGGTACTATAGTGGTATTCAGATGATTTACATGAAAACAACATGTACAACGGGTACTATAGTGGTATTCAGATGATTTACATGAAAACAACATGTACAATGGGTACCATGGTAGTATTCAGATGATTTACATGAAAACATAAAAACATATATACATACATTATTCCATAATACATAAATAAATAGCATTATAAACACCCCAAAATTATTATTTTTAAATGATGTTTTATTGTTACATACACCATAGTAGTATTATAGAAGCATGATAGGTGTTGTTTTACAGGGTCAGTAGTATGATAGGTGTTGTTTTACAGGGTCAGTCATAGTAGTGTGATAGCTGTTGTTTTACAGGGTCAGCCATAGTAGTATGATAGGTGTTGTTTTACAGGGTCAGTAGTATGATAGGTGTTGTTGTACAGGGTCAGTCATAGTAGTATGATAGGTGTTGTTTTACAGGGTCAGTCATAGTAGTATGATAGGTGTTGTTTTACAGGGTCAGTCATAGTAGTATGATAAGTGTTGTTGTACAGGGTCAGTCATAGTAGTATGATAGGTGGTGTTTTACAGGGTCAGCCATAGTAGTATGATAGGTGTTGTTTTACAGGGTCAGTAGTATGATAGGTGTTGTTTTACAGGGTCAGTCATAGTAGTATGATAGGTGTTGTTGTACAGGGCCAGTCATAGTAGTATGATAGGTGTTGTTCTACAGGGTCAGTAGTATGATAGGTGTTGTTTTACAGGGTCAGCCCATAGTAGCATGATATGTCCAGGAATAAATAACCCCAAATAATGAATAATAACATAAATACATTCAGAATGTGAACCGAAATGTTCTTCAGTATTGTTGGGGTCACTTCCTATAAGTGTTGGAAATGTAGGGTAGACATTTGTTTGATAGTCAGTATTCTACTTAGCACCCTTTCGTGCCTAACTTCGACCAAGGTCCACAGGGCTCTGGGAAACAGGTATCCATTTGGCACACAACCCCCTGATTCCTCATCCAATCCTTCCCATTAGCCTACAGATGTTACAGTATTGTATATTTATTCACCATTATTTAACGAGGCAAGTCAGTTAAGAAACAATTCTTATTTTCAATGACGGCCTAGGAACAGTGGGGTTAACTGCCTGTTCAGGGGCAGAACGACAGATTTTTTACCTTGTCAGCGCAGAGATTCGATTTTGCAACCTTTCGATTACTAGTCCAATGCTCTAGCCACTAGGCTACCCCATGGTATGGATACAGGTTTGAAAAGTGCTTTTCATTTTCCCATATTTCCATGCAGACTTTCCAAAAATCCAAGTTATAAAATTCTAGGATTTCCTGCATATTCCTTCCTGATTCCGGGAATCTTACAACCAGGATTTCTGAGAAACCTGCATTGAATTTTTAGGGAACTTAGCAGAATTTTGGAACTCTGAATATGATTCTAACAGAACACTGTTTGATCCTAACAGATAGATGCGGTAAAGGAGTCAATGGAACACAGACGTTCCGTTGACCAGATTGGCGCACATTCAACAAATTCTGATGTAACCGAGAGGATATTTGTCAAATCCATCATGATTTATGTATTGTAAGAGGCCCACAATGTGGTTACTGAAGTCCAAATTGGATATATTTGTCTGTTTTCGCTGCATGATAAATGGAAGTTGTCCCTTTTTTAGATTTAAGAAATGACTGCTAAATGTGAACTCCCGTTCGTATAAGCTGGTTAGCATCGTTAGCATACAGAAATTGGTGGTGGAAGTTTTTTTTAACTGTAATGCGGTTGATTGGTAATGATGACGTGTTGGGGTTGACATCCATACAAGCATTATACTCTGATTTTTACCTCAACATACCGTGAAATACAAATGTTAACAATAGCCTAAATGTAGGCTAATTTTGCTGGGGGGGCAATGAAGAGATTCAGGATCTTTCCCCCATGGCCGTTTCCATGGCAATTCCATTGTTTCGGTGTAGTTCCGTTGAGATCTATTGATACAGTGACTAAAAACAAAAAGCATGCTAGAATACAATGTTTTTTTTCTTCTAGAAAACACTGGAATTGTTCTAGAATACTCTGGTATTCCGTTATGAGTGATATATTACTGTACTGACAAGCAACAGCAAACTTAATCATAAAGAAACTCATTTGGAATCCTTAACAAGAAAATTATTAATCAAATATTAAGGGCTCAATTCATGAAGATCTACGCTATAGCGTAATAGAAATTTAAAAGCAATGTTCCCGCGTTCCTGGAGACTGCATTCACGGTTCAATCAGAAAGGACCTTTGAATTTAAATCGTGCTGAGCCCTACTTCTAAAATTGTATATATATATTTTTTTTTTCTAATGAGGGGGTGAGAAACAGCATTGATGAGAGTTAGTTTGCAAATGGTTATTGATCGGTATTAATAATAAGGATAAGTCCCAAATATATATACTCTTCCATGTTATCTTTCAACTGTGTCCGTCTCCCAAATAGCACTTTGTTCCCTACGTAGTGCACTACATAGGGAAGCAATTTGGAAAGCACCCAGTATTTTATTTTCTTCTGAAAAATTGTACTGTTTGAATAAATACCTCATCCAAGTGTAAAGTCGCAAGTTGCCTTTTAGCTCAATCAATCAAATCAACCAATCATCAATAATGAATGAATAGATTGATTTATTAATATATCTGTGGAGTTTTAGAATAACCATAGCCACGTTCTTGAACATTACTGAGCATTCCTTATTGATTTTGCACACAATGATCCTCGAACGAACCATAAATATTATTATTCTATAGAACATACATTTATCAGTATTGTTCTCTAGAACCCATATGAACAATTTGTATCGTTCTCTAGAACATATACGTACAAATTATATATTGTTCTGTAGACTCCATAGGTTTAAGAACAGATAAACAGGTTGAGATTAGTTTGATATTGAGTCAGATTAACAGGTTGAGATTAGTTTGATATTGAGTCAGATTTACAGGTTGAGATTAGTTTGATATTGAGTCAGATTAACAGGTTGAGATTAGTTTGATATTGAGTCAGATTAACAGGTTTCCACGGTGGGATGGGGAGCTGTGACATCATTTTGGCAAGCCGAGAGCTAGGTCTCAGGACCAATGCTCTCACTGTGCAGCTCTGGCCAATAGTAAGGCAGATGAGTGACGTGTCGTCAGTGCAAAGAGAGGAGCAGATTTGATTGGTCGTCATTTAAATTCACACCAGGAAGTGGTAGACCTTGAAACGGTGATTCTGTCCATCCATCTCTCCATATCTCTTCTCCCTCCATCCATTATCCCATACCTCCCTCCCTCTATTACTGTAGGTATCTGTAGACCTTGAAACAGTGGTTCTGTCCATCCATCTCTCCATCTCTCTTCTCACTCCCTCTATTACTGTAGGTATCTGTAGACCTTGAAACAGTGGGTCTGTCCATCCATCTCTCCATCTCTCTTCTCACTCCCTCTATTACTGTAGGTATCTGTAGACCTTGAAACAGTGGTTCCCAGAGTCGGCCACCACCACGTGTCCATCAGAGGTGAGAGCCAGACCCTGAGGTCCGTAGAGAGGGTCAGCTGATGTGTTGATATACGACAGGAAGGAGCCACTACCGTCAAACACCTGGAGAGGAGAGGGGGAGGATACTTATGTAAATTAACACTTGGAGAGGAGAAGGGGAGGATACTTATGTAAATTAACACCTGGAGAGGAGAGGGGGAGGATACTTATGTAAATTAACACCTGGAGAGGAGAGGGGGAGGATACTTATGTAAATTGCTTGCCTGCTTATATGTCGCCTGTATGTCACCTGTATGTCACCTGTATGTCACCTGTATGTCTCCTGTATGTCTCCTGTATGTCTCCTGTATATCACACAGCGGGTTTGGAATCAAAAATCTCAAATTTGGACTCATCAGACCAAAGGACAGATTTCCACCGGTCTAATGTCCATTGCTCGTGTTTCTTGGCCCAATCAAGTCTCTTCTTCTTATTGGTGTCCTTTAGTAGTGGTTTCTTTGCAGCAAAGGCACACCTGTTAATTTAAATGCTTTCCAGGTGTTTACCTCATGAAGCTGGTTGAGAGAATGCAAAGAGTTTGCAAAGCTGTCATCAAGGCAAAGGGTGGCTACTTTGAAGAATCTAAACAATATACTGATTTGTTTAACACTTTTTTGGTTACTACATGATTCCGTATGTGTTTTTTCATAGTTTTGATGTCTTCACTATTATTATACAATGTAGAAAATAGTAAAAAGAAAAACCCTTGAATGAGTGGGTGTGTCCAAACTTTTGACTGGTTCTGTATATCTACATATCTATATATCTATATATATATATATCTATACCTGTATGCGGCTGTTGCCCCAGTCGGCTACAATGATGTTCCCGTTCACGTCAACAGCCACGCCCGTAGGAGCATTAAACTGACCGTTTCCCTCTCCGTTAGATCCAAACTTTAACAGTAGCTCTCCCTCTGGGGTGAACACCTGATGGGAGGGAGGAACATGGGGACTGTTTTAATTGAACCAGGACTTTTTCCCATTCATTCTGTTGGTTTAATTAACAAAGGTAATGTTTAGTTGATCCACCAGACCTAGTAAATATTGGGTGGAAGTGTCCTGATAAGTTAGTTGCTTACCTTGACTGAGTGGTTGTGAAAGTCTGTCACTATGATCTCATTGTTGTTGTTGACGGCTGCAAAATGAGGACCTGGTCGGAAGAGAGGAGAGAGGAGGCAAGGAGGTGGAGAGAGAAGGAAACGAGGTGGAGCGAGGAAGAGAGGAGAGAGGAGGCAAGGAGGTGGAGAGAGAAGGAAAGGAGTAAGTGGAGAGAGGAGAGGACAAATGAAGAGGAGGTGGAGAGAGGTGGAGAGAGAAGGAGAGATGAAGAGGAAGTGGAGAGAGGAGGAGAGGAGGTGGAGAGATGGATCATGATCATCACCATCATTATCATTCCCATCATCATCACCATCATGACCCTCAGCATCATCATCAACACACCTGCAAACTGTTTGTCTCCGTTGCCGCGGCTACCGAATTTAGAAACGAGCTTGCCGGTTGGCTGGAAGATGAAGACGGTGCATGCCTTGTTGTCAACGACGATCACATGACCGTTCTGATCCACTGACACGCCCTTCGGTCCCATTAGCCTACCAGAGCCCAGCTTGGCCTGACAGACAGACAGATGACACAACCAATCAGAGGACAGGTAAGCCTGACATACACAACCAATCAGAGGACAGCTTGGTCTGAAAATAGAATAAAGTTACCTGTATGTCACTTTTATGTCACCTGTAGATTGTTGTGCTCAGACATTTGGAGGGGTTGATGCCAAAAGTACCCCCCAAAAAAAAAAAAAAAAAAAAATTGCCTGAACAAAAGTGCCATTTTGTTATGTTCCTTATTCTAAAATGGATTATATTAAAAAATGTACTCAGCAATCTAAACACAATATCCTATAGTGACAAAGTGAAAAAACAGGTTTTCCGGAGATTTTTTGTGAATTTATTTTAAAAAATTAAAAAAACAGAAATACTTTATTTGCATAAGTATTCAGACCCTTTGCTATGAAACGTGTAAATATGTGCAGGTGGAACCTGTTTCCATTGATCAACTTGATTGGAGTGGTAAATTCGATTGATTGGACAGGATTTAGAAAGGCACACACCTGTCAGATCAAAAACCAAGCCATGAGGTCGAAGGAATTGTCCATAGAGCTCCGAGACAGGATTGTGTCGAGGTACAGATCTGGGGAAAGGTACCACAACATTTATGAAGCATTGAAGGTCTCGAAGAACACAGTGGCCTCCATCATTCTTAAATGGAAGAAGTTTGGAACTACCAAGACTCTTCCAAGAGCTGGCCTCTGGCAAAACTGAGCAATCGGGGGAAACGGGCCATTGTCAGGGAGGTGACCAAGAACCCGATGGTCACTCTGACAGAGCTCTAGTGTTCCTCTGTGGAGATGGGAGAACCTTCCAGAAGGACAACCAATATTGAACATCTGGAGGAAACCTGGCACCATCCCTAAGGTGAAGCATGGTGGTGGCAGCATGATGCGTGGGGGGGATGTTTTTCAGCGGCAAGAACTGGGAGACTAGTCAGGATCGAGGGGAAAATGAACGGAGCAAAGTACAGAGAGATCCTTAATGAAAACCTGCTACAGAGCTCTCAGGACCTCAGACTGGGGCAAAGGTTCACCTTCCAACAGCACAATTACCCGAAACACACAGCCAAGACAATGCAGGAGTGGCTTCCGGAAAATTCTTTGAATGTCCATTAATAAGTGGCCTAGCCAAAATAGCTGTGCAGCAACTCTTCCCATCCAACCTGACAGAGTTTGAGAGGATCTGCAGAGAAGAATGGGAGAAACTCCCCAAATATAAGTGTGCCAAGTTTATAGCGTCATACCCAAGAAGACTCAATGCTGTAATCGCTGCCAAAGGTGCTTCAACAAAGTACTGAGTAAAGGATCTGAGTACTTACGTAAATGTAATATTTCAGTTGTTTCTTTTTTATATATGTGCAAAAATATATATATTTTTGTTAATGTTTTTGCTTTGTCATTATAGGATATTGTGTGTAGATTGATGAGGGGAAAAAAATAATTTAATCAATTTTGGGATAAGGCTATAACGTAACAAAATGTGGGAAAAGTCAAGGGGTCTGATCACCGTTATTCTCCTCAGGGCAGACTACAGGCAGAATACCGTTATTCTCCTCAGGGCAGACTACAGGCAGAATACCGTTATTCTCCACAGGGCAGACTACAGGCAGAATACCGTTATTCTCCTCAGGGCAGACTACAGGCAGAATACCGTTATTCTCCTCAGGGCAGACTACAGGCAGAATACCGTTATTCTCCTCAGGGCAGACTACAGGCAGAATACCGTTATTCTCCTCAGGGCAGACTACAGGCAGAATACCGTTATTCTCCTCAGGGCAGACTACAGGCAGAATACCATTATTCTCCTCAGGGCAGACTACAGGCAGAATACCGTTATTCTCCTCAGGGCAGACTACAGGCAGAATACCGTTATTCTCCTCAGGGCAGACTACAGGCAGAATACCGTTATTCTCCTCAGGGCAGACTACAGGCAGAATACCGTTATTCTCCTCAGGGCAGACTACAGGCAGAATACCGTTATTCTCCTCAGGGCAGACTACAGGCAGAATACCGTTATTCTCCTCAGGGCAGACTACAGGCAGAATACCGTTATTCTCCTCAGGGCAGACTACAGGCAGAATACCGTTATTCTCCTCAGGGCAGACTACAGGCAGAATACCGTTATTCTCCTCAGGGCAGACTACAGGCAGAATACCGTTATTCTCCTCAGGGCAGACTACAGGCAGAATACCGTTATTCTCCACAGGGCAGACTACAGGCAGAATACCGTTATTCTCCTCAGGGCAGACTACAGGCAGAATACCGTTATTCTCCACAGGGCAGACTACAGGCAGAATACCGTTATTCTCCTCAGGGCAGACTACAGGCAGAATACCGTTATTCTCCTCAGGGCAGACTACAGGCAGAATACCGTTATTCTCCACAGGGCAGACTACAGGCAGAATACCGTTATTCTCCTCAGGGCAGACTACAGGCAGAATACCGTTATTCTCCTCAGGGCAGACTACAGGCAGAATACCGTTATTCTCCTCAGGGCAGACTACAGGCAGAATACCGTTATTCTCCTCAGGGCAGACTACAGGCAGAATACCGTTATTCTCCTCAGGGCAGACTACAGGCAGAATACCGTTATTCTCCACAGGGCAGACTACAGGCAGAATACCGTTATTCTCCACAGGGCAGACTACAGGCAGAATACCGTTATTCTCCTCAGGGCAGACTACAGGCAGAATACCGTTATTCTCCTCAGGGCAGACTACAGGCAGAATACCGTTATTCTCCTCAGGGCAGACTACAGGCAGAATACCGTTATTCTCCTCAGGGCAGACTACAGGCAGAATACCGTTATTCTCCTCAGGGCAGACTACAGGCAGAATACCGTTATTCTCCTCAGGGCAGACTACAGGCAGAATACCGTTATTCTCCACAGGGCAGACTACAGGCAGAATACCGTTATTCTCCACAGGGCAGACTACAGGCAGAATACCGTTATTCTCCTCAGGGCAGACTACAGGCAGAATACCGTTATTCTCCACAGGGCAGACTACAGGCAGAATACCGTTATTCTCCACAGGGCAGACTACAGGCAGAATACCGTTATTCTCCTCAGGGCAGACTACAGGCAGAATACCGTTATTCTCCTCAGGGCAGACTACAGGCAGAATACCGTTATTCTCCTCAGGGCAGACTACAGGCAGAATACCGTTATTCTCCTCAGGGCAGACTACAGGCAGAATACCGTTATTCTCCTCAGGGCAGACTACAGGCAGAATACCGTTATTCTCCTCAGGGCAGACTACAGGCAGAATACCGTTATTCTCCTCAGGGCAGACTACAGGCAGAATACCGTTATTCTCCACAGGGCAGACTACAGGCAGAATACCGTTATTCTCCTCAGGGCAGACTACAGGCAGAATACCGTTATTCTCCTCAGGGCAGACTACAGGCAGAATACCGTTATTCTCCTCAGGGCAGACTACAGGCAGAATACCGTTATTCTCCTCAGGGCAGACTACAGGCAGAATACCGTTATTCTCCACAGGGCAGACTACAGGCAGAATACCGTTATTCTCCACAGTGCAGACTACAGGCAGAATACCGTTATTCTCCTCAGGGCAGACTACAGGCAGAATACCGTTATTCTCCTCAGGGCAGACTACAGGCAGAATACCGTTATTCTCCACAGTGCAGACTACAGGCAGAATACCGTTATTCTCCTCAGGGCAGACTACAGGCAGAATACCGTTATTCTCCTCAGGGCAGACTACAGGCAGAATACCGTTATTCTCCACAGTGCAGACTACAGGCAGAATACCGTTATTCTCCACAGGGCAGACTACAGGCAGAATACCGTTATTCTCCTCAGGGCAGACTACAGGCAGAATACCGTTATTCTCCTCAGGGCAGACTACAGGCAGAATACCGTTATTCTCCTCAGGGCAGACTACAGGCAGAATACCGTTATTCTCCACAGGGCAGACTACAGGCAGAATACCGTTATTCTCCTCAGGGCAGACTACAGGCAGAATACCGTTATTCTCCTCAGGGCAGACTACAGGCAGAATACCGTTATTCTCCTCAGGGCAGACTACAGGCAGAATACCGTTATTCTCCTCAGGGCAGACTACAGGCAGAATACCGTTATTCTCCACAGGGCAGACTACAGGCAGAATACCGTTATTCTCCTCAGGGCAGACTACAGGCAGAATACCGTTATTCTCCTCAGGGCAGACTACAGGCAGAATACCGTTATTCTCCTCAGGGCAGACTACAGGCAGAATACCGTTATTCTCCTCAGGGCAGACTACAGGCAGAATACCGTTATTCTCCACAGGGCAGACTACAGGCAGAATACCGTTATTCTCCACAGTGCAGACTACAGGCAGAATACCGTTATTCTCCTCAGGGCAGACTACAGGCAGAATACCGTTATTCTCCTCAGGGCAGACTACAGGCAGAATACCGTTATTCTCCACAGTGCAGACTACAGGCAGAATACCGTTATTCTCCTCAGGGCAGACTACAGGCAGAATACCGTTATTCTCCTCAGGGCAGACTACAGGCAGAATACCGTTATTCTCCACAGTGCAGACTACAGGCAGAATACCGTTATTCTCCACAGGGCAGACTACAGGCAGAATACCGTTATTCTCCTCAGGGCAGACTACAGGCAGAATACCGTTATTCTCCTCAGGGCAGACTACAGGCAGAATACCGTTATTCTCCTCAGGGCAGACTACAGGCAGAATACCGTTATTCTCCACAGGGCAGACTACAGGCAGAATACCGTTATTCTCCTCAGGGCAGACTACAGGCAGAATACCGTTATTCTCCTCAGGGCAGACTACAGGCAGAATACCGTTATTCTCCACAGGGCAGACTACAGGCAGAATACCGTTATTCTCCACAGGGCAGACTACAGGCAGAATACCGTTATTCTCCTCAGGGCAGACTACAGGCAGAATACCGTTATTCTCCTCAGGGCAGACTACAGGCAGAATACCGTTATTCTCCTCAGGGCAGACTACAGGCAGAATACCGTTATTCTCCTCAGGGCAGACTACAGGCAGAATACCGTTATTCTCCTCAGGGCAGACTACAGGCAGAATACCGTTATTCTCCTCAGGGCAGACTACAGGCAGAATACCGTTATTCTCCACAGGGCAGACTACAGGCAGAATACCGTTATTCTCCTCAGGGCAGACTACAGGCAGAATACCGTTATTCTCCTCAGGGCAGACTACAGGCAGAATACCGTTATTCTCCTCAGGGCAGACTACAGGCAGAATACCGTTATTCTCCACAGGGCAGACTACAGGCAGAATACCGTTATTCTCCTCAGGGCAGACTACAGGCAGAATACCGTTATTCTCCTCAGGGCAGACTACAGGCAGAATACCGTTATTCTCCTCAGGGCAGACTACAGGCAGAATACCGTTATTCTCCTCAGGGCAGACTACAGGCAGAATACCGTTATTCTCCTCAGGGCAGACTACAGGCAGAATACCGTTATTCTCCTCAGGGCAGACTACAGGCAGAATACCGTTATTCTCCTCAGGGCAGACTACAGGCAGAATACCGTTATTCTCCACAGGGCAGACTACAGGCAGAATACCGTTATTCTCCTCAGGGCAGACTACAGGCAGAATACCGTTATTCTCCACAGTGCAGACTACAGGCAGAATACCGTTATTCTCCTCAGGGCAGACTACAGGCAGAATACCGTTATTCTCCACAGGGCAGACTACAGGCAGAATACCGTTATTCTCCACAGGGCAGACTACAGGCAGAATACCGTTATTCTCCTCAGGGCAGACTACAGGCAGAATACCATTATTCTCCTCAGGGCAGACTACAGGCAGAATACCATTATTCTCCTCAGGGCAGACTACAGGCAGAATACCGTTATTCTCCTCAGGGCAGACTACAGGCAGAATACCGTTATTCTCCTCAGGGCAGACTACAGGCAGAATACCGTTATTCTCCACAGGGCAGACTACAGGCAGAATACCGTTATTCTCCTCAGGGCAGACTACAGGCAGAATACCGTTATTCTCCTCAGGGCAGACTACAGGCAGAATACCGTTATTCTCCTCAGGGCAGACTACAGGCAGAATACCGTTATTCTCCACAGGGCAGACTACAGGCAGAATACCGTTATTCTCCTCAGGGCAGACTACAGGCAGAATACCGTTATTCTCCACAGGGCAGACTACAGGCAGAATACCGTTATTCTCCTCAGGGCAGACTACAGGCAGAATACCGTTATTCTCCTCAGGGCAGACTACAGGCAGAATACCGTTATTCTCCACAGGGCAGACTACAGGCAGAATACCGTTATTCTCCACAGTGCAGACTACAGGCAGAATACCGTTATTCTCCACAGGGCAGACTACAGGCAGAATACCGTTATTCTCCTCAGGGCAGACTACAGGCAGAATACCATTATTCTCCTCAGGGCAGACTACAGGCAGAATACCATTATTCTCCTCAGGGCAGACTACAGGCAGAATACCATTATTCTCCTCAGGGCAGACTACAGGCAGAATACCGTTATTCTCCACAGGGCAGACTACAGGCAGAATACCATTATTCTCCTCAGGGCAGACTACAGGCAGAATACCATTATTCTCCACAGGGCAGACTACAGGCAGAATACCATTATTCTCCTCAGGGCAGACTACAGGCAGAATACCGTTATTCTCCACAGGGCAGACTACAGGCAGAATACCGTTATTCTCCACAGTGCAGACTACAGGCAGAATACCGTTATTCTCCTCAGGGCAGACTACAGGCAGAATACCGTTATTCTCCTCAGGGCAGACTACAGGCAGAATACCGTTATTCTCCACAGTGCAGACTACAGGCAGAATACCGTTATTCTCCTCAGGGCAGACTACAGGCAGAATACCGTTATTCTCCTCAGGGCAGACTACAGGCAGAATACCGTTATTCTCCTCAGGGCAGACTACAGGCAGAATACCGTTATTCTCCTCAGGGCAGACTACAGGCAGAATACCGTTATTCTCCTCAGGGCAGACTACAGGCAGAATACCGTTATTCTCCTCAGGGCAGACTACAGGCAGAATACCGTTATTCTCCTCAGGGCAGACTACAGGCAGAATACCGTTATTCTCCTCAGGGCAGACTACAGGCAGAATACCGTTATTCTCCTCAGGGCAGACTACAGGCAGAATACCGTTATTCTCCTCAGGGCAGACTACAGGCAGAATACCGTTATTCTCCTCAGGGCAGACTACAGGCAGAATACCGTTATTCTCCACAGGGCAGACTACAGGCAGAATACCGTTATTCTCCTCAGGGCAGACTACAGGCAGAATACCGTTATTCTCCACAGTGCAGACTACAGGCAGAATACCGTTATTCTCCTCAGGGCAGACTACAGGCAGAATACCGTTATTCTCCTCAGGGCAGACTACAGGCAGAATACCATTATTCTCCTCAGGGCAGACTACAGGCAGAATACCATTATTCTCCTCAGGGCAGACTACAGGCAGAATACCGTTATTCTCCTCAGGGCAGACTACAGGCAGAATACCGTTATTCTCCTCAGGGCAGACTACAGGCAGAATACCGTTATTCTCCACAGGGCAGACTACAGGCAGAATACCGTTATTCTCCTCAGGGCAGACTACAGGCAGAATACCGTTATTCTCCTCAGGGCAGACTACAGGCAGAATACCGTTATTCTCCACAGGGCAGACTACAGGCAGAATACCGTTATTCTCCTCAGGGCAGACTACAGGCAGAATACCGTTATTCTCCTCAGGGCAGACTACAGGCAGAATACCGTTATTCTCCTCAGGGCAGACTACAGGCAGAATACCGTTATTCTCCACAGGGCAGACTACAGGCAGAATACCGTTATTCTCCTCAGGGCAGACTACAGGCAGAATACCGTTATTCTCCTCAGGGCAGACTACAGGCAGAATACCGTTATTCTCCACAGGGCAGACTACAGGCAGAATACCGTTATTCTCCACAGGGCAGACTACAGGCAGAATACCGTTATTCTCCTCAGGGCAGACTACAGGCAGAATACCGTTATTCTCCTCAGGGCAGACTACAGGCAGAATACCGTTATTCTCCTCAGGGCAGACTACAGGCAGAATACCGTTATTCTCCTCAGGGCAGACTACAGGCAGAATACCGTTATTCTCCTCAGGGCAGACTACAGGCAGAATACCGTTATTCTCCTCAGGGCAGACTACAGGCAGAATACCGTTATTCTCCACAGGGCAGACTACAGGCAGAATACCGTTATTCTCCTCAGGGCAGACTACAGGCAGAATACCGTTATTCTCCTCAGGGCAGACTACAGGCAGAATACCGTTATTCTCCTCAGGGCAGACTACAGGCAGAATACCGTTATTCTCCACAGGGCAGACTACAGGCAGAATACCGTTATTCTCCTCAGGGCAGACTACAGGCAGAATACCGTTATTCTCCTCAGGGCAGACTACAGGCAGAATACCGTTATTCTCCTCAGGGCAGACTACAGGCAGAATACCGTTATTCTCCTCAGGGCAGACTACAGGCAGAATACCGTTATTCTCCTCAGGGCAGACTACAGGCAGAATACCGTTATTCTCCTCAGGGCAGACTACAGGCAGAATACCGTTATTCTCCTCAGGGCAGACTACAGGCAGAATACCGTTATTCTCCACAGGGCAGACTACAGGCAGAATACCGTTATTCTCCTCAGGGCAGACTACAGGCAGAATACCGTTATTCTCCACAGTGCAGACTACAGGCAGAATACCGTTATTCTCCTCAGGGCAGACTACAGGCAGAATACCGTTATTCTCCACAGGGCAGACTACAGGCAGAATACCGTTATTCTCCACAGGGCAGACTACAGGCAGAATACCGTTATTCTCCTCAGGGCAGACTACAGGCAGAATACCATTATTCTCCTCAGGGCAGACTACAGGCAGAATACCATTATTCTCCTCAGGGCAGACTACAGGCAGAATACCGTTATTCTCCTCAGGGCAGACTACAGGCAGAATACCGTTATTCTCCTCAGGGCAGACTACAGGCAGAATACCGTTATTCTCCACAGGGCAGACTACAGGCAGAATACCGTTATTCTCCTCAGGGCAGACTACAGGCAGAATACCGTTATTCTCCTCAGGGCAGACTACAGGCAGAATACCGTTATTCTCCTCAGGGCAGACTACAGGCAGAATACCGTTATTCTCCACAGGGCAGACTACAGGCAGAATACCGTTATTCTCCTCAGGGCAGACTACAGGCAGAATACCGTTATTCTCCACAGGGCAGACTACAGGCAGAATACCGTTATTCTCCTCAGGGCAGACTACAGGCAGAATACCGTTATTCTCCTCAGGGCAGACTACAGGCAGAATACCGTTATTCTCCACAGGGCAGACTACAGGCAGAATACCGTTATTCTCCACAGTGCAGACTACAGGCAGAATACCGTTATTCTCCTCAGGGCAGACTACAGGCAGAATACCGTTATTCTCCTCAGGGCAGACTACAGGCAGAATACCGTTATTCTCCTCAGGGCAGACTACAGGCAGAATACCGTTATTTTCCTCAGGGCAGACTACAGGCAGAATACCGTTATTCTCCTCAGGGCAGACTACAGGCAGAATACCATTATTCTCCTCAGGGCAGACTACAGGCAGAATACCGTTATTCTCCTCAGGGCAGACTACAGGCAGAATACCGTTATTCTCCTCAGGGCAGACTACAGGCAGAATACCGTTATTCTCCTCAGGGCAGACTACAGGCAGAATACCGTTATTCTCCACAGGGCAGACTACAGGCAGAATACCGTTATTCTCCTCATGGCAGACTACAGGCAGAATACCGTTATTCTCCTCAGGGCAGACTACAGGCAGAATACCGTTATTCTCCTCAGGGCAGACTACAGGCAGAATACCGTTATTCTCCTCAGGGCAGACTACAGGCAGAATACCGTTATTCTCCTCAGGGCAGACTACAGGCAGAATACCGTTATTCTCCTCAGGGCAGACTACAGGCAGAATACCGTTATTCTCCACAGGGCAGACTACAGGCAGAATACCGTTATTCTCCTCAGGGCAGACTACAGGCAGAATACCGTTATTCTCCTCAGGGCAGACTACAGGCAGAATACCGTTATTCTCCACAGTGCAGACTACAGGCAGAATACTGTTATTCTCCTCAGTGCAGACTACAGGCAGAATACCATTATTCTCCACAGGGCAGACTACAGGCAGAATACCGTTATTCTCCTCAGGGCAGACTACAGGCAGAATACCGTTATTCTCCTCAGGGCAGACTACAGGCAGAATACCGTTATTCTCCTCAGGGCAGACTACAGGCAGAATACCGTTATTCTCCTCAGGGCAGACTACAGGCAGAATACCATTATTCTCCTCAGGGCAGACTACAGGCAGAATACCGTTATTCTCCTCAGGGCAGACTACAGGCAGAATACCGTTATTCTCCTCAGGGCAGACTACAGGCAGAATACCGTTATTCTCCTCAGGGCAGACTACAGGCAGAATACCGTTATTCTCCACAGGGCAGACTACAGGCAGAATACCGTTATTCTCCTCAGGGCAGACTACAGGCAGAATACCGTTATTCTCCTCAGGGCAGACTACAGGCAGAATACCGTTATTCTCCTCAGGGCAGACTACAGGCAGAATACCGTTATTCTCCTCAGGGCAGACTACAGGCAGAATACCGTTATTCTCCTCAGGGCAGACTACAGGCAGAATACCGTTATTCTCCTCAGGGCAGACTACAGGCAGAATACCGTTATTCTCCTCAGTGCAGACTACAGGCAGAATACCGTTATTCTCCACAGGGCAGACTACAGGCAGAATACCGTTATTCTCCACAGGGCAGACTACAGGCAGAATACCGTTATTCTCCTCAGGGCAGACTACAGGCAGAATACCGTTATTCTCCTCAGGGCAGACTACAGGCAGAATACCGTTATTCTCCTCAGGGCAGACTACAGGCAGAATACCGTTATTCTCCTCAGGGCAGACTACAGGCAGAATACTGTTATTCTCCTCAGGGCAGACTACAGGCAGAATACTGTTATTCTCCTCAGGGCAGACTACAGGCAGAATACCGTTATTCTCCTCAGGGCAGACTACAGGCAGAATACCGTTATTCTCCACAGGGCAGACTACAGGCAGAATACCGTTATTCTCCACAGTGCAGACTACAGGCAGAATACCGTTATTCTCCACAGGGCAGACTACAGGCAGAATACCGTTATTCTCCTCAGGGCAGACTACAGGCAGAATACCGTTATTCTCCTCAGGGCAGACTACAGGCAGAATACCGTTATTCTCCTCAGGGCAGACTACAGGCAGAATACCGTTATTCTCCTCAGGGCAGACTACAGGCAGAATACCGTTATTCTCCTCAGTGCAGACTACAGGCAGAATACCGTTATTCTCCTCAGGGCAGACTACAGGCAGAATACCGTTATTCTCCACAGTGCAGACTACAGGCAGAATACCGTTATTCTCCACAGGGCAGACTACAGGCAGAATACCGTTATTCTCCACAGGGCAGACTACAGGCAGAATACCGTTATTCTCCACAGTGCAGACTACAGGCAGAATACCATTATTCTCCACAGGGCAGACTACAGGCAGAATACCATTATTCTCCACAGGGCAGACTACAGGCAGAATACCATTATTCTCCACAGGGCAGACTACAGGCAGAATACCGTTATTCTCCTCAGGGCAGACTACAGGCAGAATACCATTATTCTCCTCAGGGCAGACTACAGGCAGAATACCGTTATTCTCCACAGGGCAGACTACAGGCAGAATACCGTTATTCTCCTCAGGGCAGACTACAGGCAGAATACCGTTATTCTCCACAGGGCAGACTACAGGCAGAATACCGTTATTCTCCACAGGGAAGACTACAGGCAGAATACCGTTATTCTCCACAGGGCAGACTACAGGCAGAATACCGTTATTCTCCACAGGGCAGACTACAGGCAGAATACCGTTATTCTCCACAGGGCAGACTACAGGCAGAATACCGTTATTCTCCTCAGGGCAGACTACAGGCAGAATACCGTTATTCTCCTCAGGGCAGACTACAGGCAGAATACCGTTATTCTCCACAGGGCAGACTACAGGCAGAATACCGTTATTCTCCTCAGGGCAGACTACAGGCAGAATACCGTTATTCTCCTCAGGGCAGACTACAGGCAGAATACCGTTATTCTCCACAGTGCAGACTACAGGCAGAATACCGTTATTCTCCTCAGGGCAGACTACAGGCAGAATACCATTATTCTCCACAGGTCAGTAACAGCTAGTAATGTTATGCAGCTTCTGGTCAGCTAGCTAGTAATGTTATGTAGCTTCTGGTCAGCTACCTAGCTAGTAATGTTATGTAGCTTCTGGTAAGCTAGCTAGTAACGTTATGCAACTTCTGGTCAGCTAGCTAGTAATGTTATGCAGCTTCTGGTCAGCTAGCTAGTAATGTTATGTAGCTTCTGGTCAGCTACCTAGCTAGTAATGTTATGTAGCTTCTGGTCAGCTAGCTAGTAACGTTATGCAGCTTCTGGTCAGCTAGCTAGTAATGTTATGCAGCTTCTGGTCAGCTACTTAGCTAGTAATGTTATGTAGCTTCTGGTCAGCTAGCTAGTAACGTTATGCAGCTTCTGGTCAGCTAGCTGGTAACGCTATGCAGCTGCCGGTCAGCTAACTAGTAACGTTATGCAGGTTTCGGTCAGCTATCTAGTAACGTTATGCAGCTTCTGGTCAGCTATCTAGTAACGTTATGCAGCTTCTGGTCAGCTATCTAGTAACGTTATGCAGCTTCTGGTCAGCTACCTAGTAATGTTATGCAGCTTCTGGTCAGCTAGCTAGTAACGTTATGCAGCTTCTGGTCAGCTACCTAGCAAACCAATAATGTGGAGCTGGCTAGCTAGCAATATTATGCAGCTTCCAGTCAGCTGGCTAACTAGCCAAAGATATACAGCTGGCTAGCTAGTAACGTTGTGCCACTGCAGGTTAGCTGGCTAGCTAGTATGCAGCTAGCTAGTTAACCAATAATGTGCAGCTGGCTAGCTAGTAATGATATGCAGCTTCCGGTCAGCTAGCTAGCTAATCAGTAATATGCAGCTGGCTAGTTAGCTAGTTAATAATATAGCTAAAAAAGGAAACAACTTAATACAATTGAACTAAAAATGTAGGTTGGGGAGGAGCATCCTCCTCAGTGAATTTCATAAAAATGAAGTGGCGACTCCGGGATGCTGGCCAAAGAAAAAGCCACATCTCAGACTGGCCAACAAAAAGAAAAGATTAAGATAGGCAAAAGAACACAGACACTGGACAGAGGTACTCTGCCTAAAAGGTCTTCATCCCAGAGACACCTCTTCACTGTTGACATTGAGACTGGTGTTTTGCAGGCACTATTTATTAATCAAGCTGCCAGCTGAGGACTTGTGAGGTGTCTGTTTCTAAAACTAGTTTGTGCTGTTCTGTGAATGGAGTAGTACACAGCGTTGTACGAGATCTTCAGTTTCTTGGCAATTTCTCGCAATTGCTAGCCTTCATTTCTCAGAACAAGAATAGACTGATGAGTTTTAGAAGAAAGTTATTTGTTTCTGGCCATTTTGAGCCTATGATCAAACCCACAAATGCTGAGGCTCCAAGTACTCAACTAGTCTAAAGAAGGCCAGTTTTACTGCTTCTTCAATCAGGACAACAGTTTTCAGCTTTGCTAACATCATTTCAAAAGGGCTTTCTAATGATCAATTAGCCTTTTAAAACGATACACTTGGATTAGCTAACACAACGTGCCATTGGAACACAGGAGTGATGGTTGCTGATAATGGGCCTCTGTACGCCTGTCTAAATATTCCATTAAAAAAAATCAGTCGTTTCCAGCTACAATAGTCATTTACAACATTAACAATGTCTACACTGGATTTCTGATCATTTTGAGGTTATTTTAACGGACAAAACAATGTGCTTTTCTTTCAAAAACAAAGACATTTATAAACGACCCCAAACTTTTGAACGATAGTTGTTGTATTTTTTTTTTTTTCAAATTCACGTACTTAGCTAGCAAATGCAGCTAGCTAATTTAGCCTGCTCAAACACCCGGCTCAAACAGAGAGAGAGATGCTACGTTAGCTAGCTGGCTATGGCTATCCAACAGAGAGGGATGCTATGTTAGCTAGCTGGCTATAACAGAGGGATGCTATGTTAGCTAGCTGGCTATAACAGAGGGATGCTATGTTAGCTAGCTGGCTATGGCTATCCAACAGAGAGGGATGCTATGTTAGCTAGCTGGCTATGGCTATCCAACAGAGAGGGATGCTATGTTAGCTAGCTGGCTATAACAGAGGGATGCTATGTTAGCTAGCTGGCTATAACAGAGGGATGCTATGTTAGCTAACTGGTTATAACAGAGGGATGCTATGTTAGCTAGCTGGCTATAACAGAGGGATGCTATGTTAGCTAGCTGACTATAACAGAGGGATGCTATGTTAGCTAGCTGGCTATAACAGAGGGATGCTATGTTAGCTAGCTGGCTATAACAGAGGGATGCTATGTTAGCTAGCTGGCTATAACAGAGGGATGCTATGTTAGCTAACTGGCTATAACAGAGGGATGCTATGTTAGCTAGCTGACTATGGCTATCCAACACTGGAACTCTTCTAAGTCAAGGTAAGCTTTTGGTTTTATTAATGTATTGCCACCGGGTCCTGCACGTGTAACTGCTAAACTGTTTGCTGACTGTACACTGTACTGCATGATCGTAGCGGGTTTTCTAACGCGTTGGTTCCAGTAGCTATTTTCACTATGACGTTAGCTAATAATGGTGACAATGATGTAGGCTGTGTGTAGCGGTTAGCGGTTACGGTATGAAGGTTTGGCTTGGAAAAGTGTTTTTTTTTTTTTTTTTTTCTCGCCTGGTCACAGAGAGCTGATGTGTTGTGCAGTGAAGTCCACACAAGCGAAGGGGAAATGTGAGTGGAGGATGATGGGAGAAGGAATTATAAAACAATAAAAGGGACCATGCAGTTTGTATGTGGCTGCTATGACAGTGAACTGTGTTTGCGTGTGATCAGGGGTGTATTCATTCCGCCAATTCTTTAAAAAAAAAAGAACATTTTATTAAATGGAAGCAAAGGATAAACGTACCTGAATTTGTCCAATAGAAACTCTCGCTTGAAACTGCTAGACTAATGATTACAACCTATGTCAGGTAGATGCAGGCAATAGTGTGTCACTTTCTGTCACCTTGATTACTCAAGATCCTCTCGACCTACGTTGTAAACTTTCATTCCTAAGCTTTAGGTTGTAGCAACCTCATGATGGGGAACATTTGTAGTTACCTAAACCTAAACCCGTCACTGTTACGTTGAGCTGGGTGAATATGAATCATCCAGTATACTGTAATAGAAATAAGGTCATGCTGATGAAAATAATGATGGTCCTCCCTCATCCCGAACGGCACCGACCGGTGTTGGAACACAGGAGAACATGTATCAAAGCCCCTGTGACAATAACATTAGTCTCTGTGTATGGGATGAATGATTCACGGCAGAAGACTGAAAACGAAACATCATTCTCACTCGGCATTAACTTTCTTTTTCTGGCTTTCTTGACTGAGCGCTGTGTCGTCGATGGCGCCATAGGAATTCAGGGTAAAAGCTGTGTAACGTTGCATTAATTGTTTGAAAAAATGTGATTCATCCAAAAGACCAAGATCAATATTCACACACGGTACCGTTAGCTAGCTAACTTCTGTGTTTTTGACACACGGTACCGTTAGCTAGCTAACTTCTGTGTTTTTGACACACGGTAACGTTAGCTAGCTAACTTCTGTGTTTTTGACACACGGTACCGTTAGCTAGCTAACTTCTGTGTTTTTGACACACAGTAACGTTAGCTAGCTAACTTCTGTGTTTTTGACAGAAGAAGCCCCTCTCTTGTTCTAATGTCGGAGGTTACATATGGACGTACCAGATGAATAAACGATCGTTTGCCCATTGTAATAAGATCATGTGACGTTATGGGGCCAAAAAAACATGAGAAAGTAGATTTAAAGTGACATTAAAATGTTATTATAAAAAATAAAAAAAACACCAATCTGAAAGTTCGTTTTTCTGTAGGGAAGATGCTCAGGTACCCATAGACCTCTATCTGTGCACGTGCCTGCCTATATGTCGCCTGTATGTCTCCTGTATGTCACCTGTATGTCACCTGTATGTCACCTGTATGTCACCTGTATGTCACCTGTATGTCTCCTGTATGTCACCTGTATGTCTCCTGTATGTCGCCTATATGTCGCCTATATGTCGCCTATATGTCACCTGTATGTCTCCTGTATGTCACCTGTATGTCTCCTGTATGTCACCTGTATGTCTCCTGTAAATCACCTGTATGTCTCCTGTATGTCTCCTGTATGTTTCCTGTATGTCACCTGTATGTCTCCTGTATGTCACCTGTATGTCACCTGTATGTCACCTGTATGTCTCCTGTATGTCTCCTGTATGTCTCCTGTAAATCACCTGTATGTCTCCTGTATGTCACCTGTATGTCACCTGTATGTCTCCTGTATGTCTCCTGTAAATCACCTGTATGTCTCCTGTATGTCTCCTGTATGTCACCTGTATGTCACCTGTATGTCTCCTGTATGTCACCTGTATGTCTCCTGTATGTCTCCTGTAAATCACCTGTATGTCTCCTGTAAATCACCTGTATGTCACCTGTATGTCTCCTGTATGTCTCCTGTATGTCTCCTGTAAATCACCTGTATGTCTCCTGTATGTCACCTGTATGTCACCTGTATGTCACCTGTATGTCACCTGTATGTCACCTGTATGTCTCCTGTAAATCACCTGTATGTCACCTGAATGTCACCTGTATGTCTCCTGTATGTCTCCTGTATGTCACCTGTATGTCACCTGTATGTCACCTGTATGTCACCTGTATGTCTCCTGTATGTCTCCTGTAAATCACCTATATGTCTCCTGTATGTCTCCTGTATGTCACCTGTATGTCACCTGTATGTCACCTGTATGTCTCCTGTATGTCTCCTGTAAATCACCTGTATGTCTCCTGTAAATCACCTGTATGTCTCCTGTATGTCACCTGTATGTCACCTGTATGTCTCCTGTATGTCACCTGTATGTCACCTGTATGTCACCTGTATGTCTCCTGTATGTCTCCTGTAAATCACCTATATGTCTCCTGTATGTCTCCTGTATGTCACCTGTATGTCACCTGTATGTCACCTGTATGTCTCCTGTATGTCTCCTGTAAATCACCTGTATGTCTCCTTTAAATCACCTGTATGTCTCCTGTATGTCTCCTGTATGTCTCCTGTATGTCACCTGTATGTCACCTCTTTGTCACCTGTATGTCACCTGTATGTCACCTGTATGTCACCTGTATGTTCACCTTGTATTTGCCCTCGCTGGAGAAGATGCTGACCCACTTGTTGTCGTAGTCGGCGATGATGATGTCACCGTTGGGGTGAACGGCCACACCCGTTGGTCGTTGGAGTTGACCTGGCGACCGACCCCTCACCCCAAAACGACTGTTAAATTCCCCCTCATTAGAGAAGATCTGTCCGGGGGGGAGGGACAGACACACACACACACACACACAAACGATCAAAATTCTGCCACGGTGTGCGTGTGTGTGTGTGTGTGTGTATGTGCGTGTGCGTGTGTGTGTGTGTTTACCTGGACACACTGGTTATTGCTGTCTGCTATTAGAATCCTGCCATTGGAGGATGCCGATACACCCTGCAGGTTAGTAAACTCTCCTTTATTTCTCCCCTTAGTACCTGGAGTGCACAGAGTGAAAACATTATTCATGGAGAAACTAGAGCTAGAGAGAGAAATAAAGAGAGAAGCAGACAGAGAGAGAAATAAAGAGAGAAGCAGACAGAGAGAGAAGCAGACAGAAAGAGAAGCAGACAGAGAGAGAAGCAGACAGAGAGAGAAGCAGAGAGAGAAGCAGACAGAGAGAGAAGCAGACAGAGAGAGAAGCAGACAGAGAGAGAAATAAAGAGAGAAGCAGACAGAGAGAGAAATAAAGAGAGAAGCAGACAGAGAGAGAAGCAGACAGAGAGAGAAGCAGACAGAGAGAGAAGCAGACAGAGAGAGAAGCAGAGAGAGAAGCAGACAGAGAGAGAGAGAGAGAGAGAGAGAAGCAGAGAGAGAGAGAGAGAGAGAGAGAGAGAGAGAGAGAGAGAAGCAGAGAGAGAGAGAGAGAGAGAGAAGCAGACAGAGAAGCAGACAGAGAGAGAGAGAAGCAGAGAGAGAGAAGCAGACAGAGAAGCAGACAGAGAGAGAGAGAAGCAGAGAGAGAGAAGCAGACAGAGAAGCAGACAGAGAGAGAGAGAAGCAGACAGAGAAGCAGACAGAGAGAGAAGCAGAGAGAGAAGCAGACAGAGAGAGAGAGAGCGAGAGAGAGAAGCAGAGAGAGAGAGAGAGAGAGAGAGAGAGAGAGAGAGAGAAGCAGAGAGAGAGAGAGGCAGAGAGAGAGAGAAGCAGAGAGAGAGAAGCAGACAGAGAGAGAAATAAAGAGAGAAGCAGACAGAGAGAGAAGCAGACAGAGAGAGAAGCAGACAGAGAGAGAAGCAGAGAGAGAAGCAGACAGAGAGAGAAGCAGACAGAGAGAGAAGCAGACAGAGAGAGAAATAAAGAGAGAAGCAGACAGAGAGAGAAATAAAGAGAGAAGCAGACAGAGAGAGAAATAAAGAGAGAAGCAGACAGAGAGAGAAGCAGACAGAGAGAGAAGCAGACAGAGAGAGAAGCAGACAGAGAGAGAAGCAGAGAGAGAAGCAGACAGAGAAGCAGACAGAGAGAGAGAGAGAGAGAGAGAAGCAGAGAGAGAAAGAGAGAGAGAGAGAGAGAGAGAGAGAGAGAGAGAGAAGCAGAGAGAGAGAGAGAGAGAGAGAGAAGCAGACAGAGAAGCAGACAGAGAGAGAGAGAAGCAGAGAGAGAGAAGCAGACAGAGAAGCAGACAGAGAGAGAGAGAAGCAGACAGAGAAGCAGACAGAGAGAGAAGCAGAGAGAGAAGCAGACAGAGAGAGAGAGAGAGAGAGAGAGAAGCAGAGAGAGAGAGAGAGAGAGAGAGAGAGAGAGAAGCAGAGAGAGAGAGAGGCAGAGAGAGAGAGAAGCAGAGAGAGAGAAGCAGACAGAGAAGCAGACAGAGAGAGAGAGAAGCAGACAGAGAAGCAGACAGAGAGAGAGAAGCAGAGAGAAGCAGAGAGAGAAGCAGAGAGAAGCAGAGAGAGAGAGAGAGAGAGAGAAGCAGAGAGAGAGAGAGAGAGAGACAGACAGACAGACACAGACAGACAGACAGACAGACAGACAGACAGACAGACAGAGAAAGAGAAACAGACAAAGAAAGAGAAACAGACAGAGAGAGAAGCAGACAGAGAGAGAAGCAGACAGAGAGAGAAGCAGACAGAGAGAGAAGCAGACAGAGAGAGAAACAAACAGAGAGAGAAACAAACAGAGAGAGAAACAAACAGAGAGAGAGACAGACAGACAGACAGACAGCGAGAGAGACAGACAGCGAGAGAGACAGACAGAGAGAGAAACAAACAGAGAGAGAAAAATAAATAAAAATGGACAGATCTCCCTCTCTCACCGATCCTGAAGATAAGATCATCTTCGATGGGATTCTCTTTGCGTCTGGGTGTTCCCAGGGCACTGCCTGTCCTCCTGGACCCCTTCTTCTTACTCCCAGGGGACTTTCCTCTCCGCTTAGCCCCCTCAGAGGAGCCTGTAGACGGGGTGGCGGTGGCCGTCAGAGAGGTGGCTGTGGTGGTGGGAGGAGACTCCTGGAAAATACATTGAACATGGAGTTAGAGGGACGGTAGACAGTCCTCCCAAAAAAACTTTCCATCATCCTAATTTAACACCATCTTCTCTGCATTCCTTCTCTTGTTTCCCCTCCCTCCTTCCCTCTATTTTTCTCAACCCCTCTCCCTGCAGTAAATCTTGCAGTGTATTCTGGGTAGCAGTGAGGCTGTCTTGTTATTGTTGAGCCATGACTTGGCTGAGTCTCTGAGTCTCTCTCTCTATATATATATATATATATTTCACCCAGTGGATATGGGAGTTTATCAAAATTGGATTTGTTTTCGAATTCTTTGTGGGTCTGTGTAATCTGAGGGGAATATGTGTCTCTAAAATGGTCATACATTTGTCAGGAGGTTAAAAAGTGCAGCTCAGTTTCCACCTCATTTTGTGGGCAGCGTGCACATAGCCTGTCTTCTCTTGAGAGCCATGTCTGCCTACGGCGGCCTTTCTCAATAGCAAGGCTATTCTCACTGAGTCTGAACCTTGATCCAAACTTAAGGAAAGCTTTGACTGTCACAGTGGTCAGGTATCCTGTCAATGTGTACTTTCTGTTTAGGGCCAAATAGTATTTCTAGTTTGCTCATATTTTTTGTTTGGTCTCTCCAATGTGTCAAGTAATTATCTTTTTGTTTTCTCATGATTTGGTTGGGTCTAATTGTGTTGCTGTCCTGGGGCTCTGTGCGATCTCTCTCTATCTCTCATTACCTCAGGGTCAGGGGACCTGGTAACTCTGAGTCTGAAGGGACTTCCTTTGATGTGTTGGTCATAGAGCCGGAGAGCCAATGAAAACTCTCCTTCCTTGTTTACAGTGTAAACAAAATCATATGTTCCGTTCTTATAGTCGAGTATCTCCCCGTCCGCCACGCTACCATCTGGAGTACACACCTGGAAGGAGATATAACAACACTATTTATCCATGTGTGGTAATTAGTTTAGTGTAACGTAGCATAGCTTAGCATAGTGTAGCATACATTCATTTATTTTATCTTAGTTTAACGTAACGTAGCATAGCTTAGCATAGCGTAGCATACATTCATTTATTTTATCTTAGTTTAACGTAACGTAGCATAGCTTAGCATAGCGTAGCATACATTCATTTATTTTATCTTAGTTTAGCGTAACGTAGCATAGCTTAGCATAGCGTAGCATACATTCATTTATTTTATCTTAGTTTAGCGTAACGTAGCATAGCGTAGCATACATTAGCTTAGTTTGTTTCAGTTTAGCTGAACGTGCGTGTAGGCCCCCCACCTCAGCAGACAGGATGGCATTGCCGCTCCTGCATGGTCCGCCGGCCTTGTCTCTGGTCATTATGGTTACGCAGGCTGGGAGACCCACGATGCACTGCTCCAGTCCCACACCCGACGCCTCACTCTGGCTCGCCACCGCGCTTGGGACGACAATCATGATGTCATTATTTTTATTTAATTTATATGAATTGTTTCATTTAATTTTTAATACAAAAAATACATTTTGTTCATTCATAATTTATTTATTTGTTTATTCATATTTTATCTCTGATACCAGCAGCAAGTTCACGTCCCACCATTTCTTCACTCCTCCCGGGACGTGAATCAGCCACCTTTCGGATACTGGTCCACCTGACGACACTGACCTGGTAGTGATGATGGACCCCATCTGATATACACTGACCTGGTAGTGATGATAGACCCCATCTGATATACACTGACCTGGTAGTGATGATAGACCCCATCTGATATACACTGACCTGGTAGTGATGATAGACCCCATCTGATATACACTGACCTGGTAGTGATGATAGACCCCATCTGATATACACTGACCTGGTAGTGATGATAGACCCCATCTGATATAGACTGACCTGGTAGTGATGATAGACCCCATCTGATATAGACTGACCTGGTAGTGATGATAGACCCCATCTGATATAGACTGACCTGGTAGTAATGACAGTTCCCAGCTGATACAGACTGACCAGGTAGTAATGACGGTTCCCAGCTGATACAGACTGACCTGGTAGTGATGATAGACCTCAGCTGATATAGACTGACCTGGTAGTGATGATGGACCCCAGCTGATATAGACTGACCTGGTAGTGATGATAGACCTGAGCTGATATAGACTGACCTGGTAGTGATAATAGACCTCAGCTGATATAGACTGACCTGGTAGTGATGACAGTTCCCATCTTATATAGACTGACCTGGAAGTGATGACGGTTCCCATCTGATATAGACTGACCTGGTAGTGATGACAGTTCCCATCTGATATAGACTGACCTGGTAGTGATGACAGTTCCCATCTGATAAAGACTGACCTGGTAGTGATGACGGTTCCCATCTGATATAGACTGACCTGGTAGTGATGACGGTTCCCAGCTGAAATAGACTGACCTGGTAGTGATGACGGTTCCCATCTGATATAGACTGACCTGGTAGTGATGATGGACCCAATCTGATATAGACTGACCTGGTAGTGATGACGGTTCCCAGCTGATATAGACTGACCTGGTAGTGATGATGGACCCCAGCTGATATAGACTGACCTGGTAGTGATGATGGACCCAATCTGATATAGACTGACCTGGTAGTGATGATGGTTCCCATCTGATATAGACTGAGCTGGTAGTGATGATGGACCCCAGCTGATATAGACTGACCTTGTTGTGATAACGGTTCCCAGCTGATATAGACTGACCTGGTAGTGATGATAGACCTCAGCTGATATAGACTGACCTGGTAGTGATGATGGACCCCAGCTGATATAGACTGACCTGGTAGTGATGATGGACCCCAGCTGATATAGACTGACCTGGTAGTGATGTCGGTTCCCAGCTGATATAGACTGACCTGGTAGTGATGACGGTTCCCATCTGATATAGACTGACCTGGTAGTGATGACGGTTCCCATCTTATATAGACTGACCTGGTAGTGATGATAGACCCCATCTGATATAGACTGACCTGGTAGTGATGATGGACCCCAACTGATATAGACTGACCTGGTAGTGATGATGGACCCAATCTGATATAGACTGACCTGGTAGTGATGATAGACCCCAGCTGATATAGACTGACCTGGTAGTGATGATGGTCCCCAGCTGATATAGACTGACCTGGTAGTGATGATGGTTCCCATCTGATATAGACTGACCTGGTAGTGATGATGGACCCCAGCTGATATAGACTGACCTTGTAGTGATAACGGTTCCCAGCTGATATAGACTGACCTGGTAGTGATAATAGACCTCAGCTGATATAGACTGACCTGGTAGTGATGACAGTTCCCATCTGATATAGACTGACCTGGAAGTGATGACGGTTCCCATCTGATATAGACTGACCTGGTAGTGATGACAGTTCCCATCTGATATAGACTGACCTGGTAGTGATGACAGTTCCCATCTGATAAAGACTGACCTGGTAGTGATGACGGTTCCCATCTGATATAGACTGACCTGGTAGTGATGACGGTTCCCAGCTGAAATAGACTGACCTGGTAGTGATGACGGTTCCCATCTGATATAGACTGACCTGGTAGTGATGATGGACCCAATCTGATATAGACTGACCTGGTAGTGATGACGGTTCCCAGCTGATATAGACTGACCTGGTAGTGATGATGGACCCCAGCTGATATAGACTGACCTGGTAGTGGTGACAGTCCCCAGCTGATATAGACTGACCTGGTAGTGATGACGGTTCCCATCTGATATAGACTGACCTGGTAGTGATGATGGACCCAATCTGATATAGACTGACCTGGTAGTGATGATAGACCTCAGCTGATATAGACTGACCTGGAAGTGATGATAGACCCCATCTGATATAGACTGACCTGGTAGTGATGATAGACCCCAGCTGATATAGACTGACCTGGTAGTGATGATGGTTCCCATCTGATATAGACTGACCTGGTAGTGATGATGGACCCCAACTGATATAGACTGACCTTGTAGTGATAACGGTTCCCAGCTGATATAGACTGACCTGGTAGTGATGATAGACCTCAGCTGATATAGACTGACCTGGTAGTGATGATGGACCCCAGCTGATATAGACTGACCTGGTAGTGATGATGGACCCCAGCTGATATAGACTGACCTGGTAGTGATGTCGGTTCCCAGCTGATATAGACTGACCTGGTAGTGATGACGGTTCCCATCTGATATAGACTGACCTGGTAGTGATGACGGTTCCCATCTGGTAGTGACTGACCTGGTAGTGATGATAGACCCCATCTGATATAGACTGACCTGGTAGTGATGATGGACCCCAACTGATATAGACTGACCTGGTAGTGATGATAGCCCCCATCTGATACAGACTGACCTGGTAGTAATGACGGTTCCCAGCTGATACAGACTGACCTGGTAGTGATGACGGTTCCCAGCTGATATAGACGGACCTGGTAGTGATGACGGTTCCCAGCTGATACAGACTGACCTGGTAGTGATGATGGACCCCATCTGATATAGACTGGCCTGGTAGTGATGATGGTCCAACGCTGATATAGACTGACCTGGTAGTGATGATAGACCCCATCTGATATAGACTGACCTGGTAGTAATGACAGTTCCCAGCTGATATAGACTGACCTGGTAGTGATGATGGACCCCAGCTGATATAGACTGACCTGGTAGTGATGATGGACCCCAGCTGATATAGACTGACCTGGTAGTGATGATAGACCTGAGCTGATATAGACTGACCTGGTAGTGATAATAGACCTCAGCTGATATAGACTGACCTGGTATTGATGATGGACCCAATCTGATATAGACTGACCTGGTAGTGATGATGGACCTCAGCTGATATAGACTGACCTGGTAGTGATGACAGTTCCCATCTGATATAGACTGACCTGGAAGTGATGACAGTTCCCATCTGATATAGACTGACCTGGTAGTGATGACAGTTCCCATCTGATATAGACTGACCTGGTAGTGATGATGGACCCCAGCTGATATAGACTGACCTGGTAGTGATGATAGACCCCAGCTGGTATAGACTGACCTGGTATTGATGATGGACCCAATCTGATATAGACTGACCTGGTAGTGATGATGGACCTCAGCTGATATAGACTGACCTGGTAGTGATGACGGTTCCCATCTGATATAGACTGACCTGGTAGTGATGATGGACCCAATCTGATATAGACTGACCTGGTAGTGATGACGGTTCCCAGCTGATATAGACTGACCTGGTAGTGATGATGGACCCCAGCTGATATAGACTGACCTGGTAGTGATGATAGACCTCAGCTGATATAGACTGACCTGGAAGTGATGATAGACCCCATCTGATATAGACTGACCTGGTAGTGATGATGGACCCAATCTGATATAGACTGACCTGGTAGTGATGATAGACCCCAGCTGATATAGACTGACCTGGTAGTGATGATGGTCCCCAGCTGATATAGACTGACCTGGTAGTGATGATGGTTCCCATCTGATATAGACTGACCTGGTAGTGATGATGGACCCCAGCTGATATAGACTGACCTTGTAGTGATAACGGTTCCCAGCTGATATAGACTGACCTGGTAGTGATGATGGACCCCAGCTGATATAGACTGACCTGGTAGTGATGATGGACCCCAGCTGATATAGACTGACCTGGTAGTGATGTCGGTTCCCAGCTGATATAGACTGACCTGGTAGTGATGACGGTTCCCATCTGATATAGACTGACCTGGTAGTGATGACGGTTCCCATCTTATATAGACTGACCTGGTAGTGATGATGGTCCCCAGTTTGTGGATAGATTTTCTCAGCCCCTCTGTCTCCATCAGTAAATCCAGCTGATCGTTCTCCTCAGCCTGGAACGGTAGCCCTACCGGAAATACACATGTTAAAAACAGTAGGCCTCCCGGAAACACATATGTTAAAAACGGTAGCCCTACCAGAAATACACATGTTAAAAACGGTAGCCCTACCAGAAATACACATGTTAAAAACGATAGCCCTACTGGAAATATACACGTTAAAATGGTAGCCCTACCAGAAATACACATGTTAAAAACGATAGCCCTACTGGAAATATACACGTTAAAATGGTAGCCCTACCAGAAATATACACGTTAAAACGATAGCCCTACTGGAAATATACACGTTAAAACGGTAGCCCTACCAGAAATACACATGTTAAAAACGATAGCCCTACTGGAAATATACACGTTAAAATGGTAGCCCTACCAGAAATATACACGTTAAAACGATAGCCCTACTGGAAATATACACGTTAAAACGGTAGCCCTACCAGAAATATACACGTTAAAACGATAGCCCTACTGGAAATATACACGTTAAAACGGTAGCCCTACTGGAAATATACACGTTAAAACGGTAGCCCTACTTGAAATATACACGTTAAAACGGTAGCCCTACTTGAAATATACACGTTAAAACGGTAGCCCTACTGGAAATATACACGTTAAAACGGTAGCCCTACTGGAAATATACACGTTAAAACGAAAGCCCTACCGGAAATATACACGTTAAAACGGTAGCCCTACTGGAAATATACACGTTAAAACGGTAGCCCTACTGGAAATATACACGTTAAAACGGTAGCCCTACCGGAAATATACACGTTAAAACGGTAGCCCTACCGGAAATATACACGTTAAAACGGTAGCCCTACTGGAAATATACACGTTAAAACGGTAGCCCTACTGGAAATATACACGTTAAAACGGTAGCCCTACTGGAAATATACACGTTAAAACGGTAGCCCTACTGGAAATATACACGTTAAAATGGTAGCCCTACTGGAAATATACACGTTAAAACGGTAGCCCTACTGGAAATATACACGTTAAAATGGTAGCCCTACTGGAAATATACACGTTAAAACGGTAGCCCTACTGGAAATATACACGTTAAAACGGTAGCCCTACTGGAAATATACACGTTAAAACGGTAGCCCTACTGGAAATATACACGTTAAAACGGTAGCCCTACTGGAAATATACACGTTAAAACGGTAGCCCTACCAGAAATATACACGTTAAAACGGTAGCCCTACCAGAAATATACACGTTAAAACGGTAGCCCTACTGGAAATATACACGTTAAAACGGTAGCCCTACTGGAAATATACACGTTAAAACGGTAGCCCTACTGGAAATATACACGTTAAAACGGTAGCCCTACTGGAAATATACACGTTAAAACGGTAGCCCTACTGGAAATATACACGTTAAAATGGTAGCCCTACTGGAAATATACACGTTAAAACGGTAGCCCTACTGGAAATATACACGTTAAAACGGTAGCCCTACTGGAAATATACACGTTAAAACGGTAGCCCTACTGGAAATATACACGTTAAAATGGTAGCCCTACCAGAAATATACACGTTAAAATGGTAGCCCTACCAGAAATATACACGTTAAAACGGTAGCCCTACCAGAAATATACACGTTAAAACGGTAGCCCTACCAGAAATATACACGTTAAAACGGTAGCCCTACTGGAAATATACACGTTAAAATGGTAGCCCTACCAGAAATATACACGTTAAAATGGTAGCCCTACCAGAAATATACACGTTAAAACGGTAGCCCTACCAGAAATATACACGTTAAAACGGTAGCCCTACCAGAAATATACACGTTAAAACGGTAGCCCTACCAGAAATATACACGTTAAAACGGTAGCCCTACTGGAAATATACACGTTAAAACGGTAGCCCTACCAGAAATATACACGTTAAAACGGTAGCCCTACCGGACTGTACAAAAATAAAAAAATATGTAAAGTATTGTTTATTTCAAGAGCAAAAAAAAATAAATCCTAGAAATGTTCCATATGCACAAAATATTATTTCTCTCAAATGTTCTGGAGAAATTACACAGGTGCACCTTGTGCTGGGGGAAAATAAAAGGCCACTTTAAAATGTGAAGTTTTATCACACAATACAATGCCACAGATGTCTCAAGTTTAGAGGGAGCGTGCAATTGCCATGCTGACTCCAGAAATGTCCACCAGAGCTCTTTCCAGAGAATTTATTGTTCCTTTTTCTACCATAAGCCGCCTGCCTCTAACATCGTTTTTAGAGAATTTGGCAGTACGTCCAACCGGCCTCACAACAGAAGACCATGTGTAACCCCGCCAGCTCAAGACCTTCACATCCGGCTTCTTTATCTGCAGGACTGTCTGAGGGGAGGGGGGGGGGGGGGGTACAGAGGAGTATTTCTGTCTGTAATAAAGCCCTTTTCTGGGGATAAACTCAATCTGGTTGGTTGGGCCTGGCTCCACAGTGGCTGGCCTTTTCCCTCTAAGGACCTCCCATGGCTACACTCTTGCCTAGTCGTGAAATCCATAGATAATGGGCTAAATAATTAATTAACTAAGGAATTGAATTCGATTGAACGATTTCCTTATATGAACTGTAATTCAGTAAAATATTTTAAATTGTTGCATGTTTCGTTTATATTTTTATTCAGTAAACATGTTAAAAACCGTAGCCCTACAGGAAATAAACATGTTTAAAACAGTAGCCATACAGGAAATAAACATGTTAA
>NC_092155.1:5350217-5427717 GCF_045791955.1 Oncorhynchus clarkii lewisi | reverse complement strand
AGGACCGCAGTAACTCTGGACGGATTCACCTCAGGACTGCAGTAACTCTGGACGGATACACATCAGGACCACAGTTACTCTGGACGGATACACCTCAGGAATGGAAACTCATTGTCCTACATGGAGAAATGGGACACGTGGGTTAGAGAGATACTTCTGGAGGTCCTGATCAACAACGACGAGGAGCGGAGACACAGCTTTACAATGTCTTTCTGTTAAAGAACCTTAAAGAAGCTTTAAGCTCATATGTTTTACCATGAGACAAACACAGATTTATTATTTATGTTGAAGGGGTTTTCTCTGGTCACTTCTACTGATATAATCCTGATATAATCCTGATATAATCCTGATATAATCCTGATATAATCCTGATATAATCCTGATATAATCCTGATATAATACTGATATAATACTGATATAATACTGATATAATACTGATATAATCCCCCCTCCACTTGACTGACTTGACTGAAAATCTGTAAATACATGTTAATACACACAGCTATTTGGAAAGTATTCAGACCCCTTGACTTTTCCCACATTTTGTTACGTTACAGCATTATTCTAAAATTGGATTAAATTGTTTTTCCCTCAACAATATGTACATACACTATATCCCGTAATGACAAAGCAAAAAACCGTTTTTTTTTAACTTGTTACAAACTTATTAAAAAAAAATGAAATATCACATTTACTCAGTACTTTGTTGAAGTACCTTTGACAGAGATTACAGCCTGGGGTCTTCTTGGGTATGACGATACAAGTTTGGCACATCTGTATTTGGGGAGTTTCTCCCATTCTTCTCTGCAGATCCTCTCAAGCTCTGTCATGTTGGATGGGGAGCGTCGCTGCACAGCTATTTTCAGGTTTCTCCAGAGCTATTTGATCAGGTTATAGCATCATACCCAAGAAGAATCAAGGCTGTAATCGCTGTCAAAGGTGCTTCAACAAAGTACTGAGTAAAGGGTCAGAAAATCTATGCAAATGTGAAATTTCAGTTTTTGAGATTGAGGGAGGGGACGACGACAATTGAATCCATTTAGAATAAGGCTGTAATGTAAAAAAAAATTGTAAAATGAAGAAGTCTTTCCAAATACACAAATACAATACTGCTCAAAAAAATAAAGGGAACACTAAAATAACACATCCTAGATCTGAATGAATGAAATATTCTTATTAAATACTATTTTCTTTACATAGTTGAATGTGATGACAACAAAATCACACAAAAAAATATCAATGGAAATCAAATTTATCAACCCATGGAGGTCTGGATTTGGAGTCACACTCAAAATTAAAGTGGAAAACCACACTACAGGCTGATCCAACTTTGATGTAATGTCCTTAAAACAAGTCAAAATGAGGGTCAGTAGTGTGTGTGGCCTCCACGTGCCTGTATGACCTCCCTACAACGCCTGGGCATGCTCCTGATGAGGTGGCGGATGGTCTCCTGAGGGATCTCCTCCAAGACCTGGACTAAAGCATCCGCCATCTCCTGGACAGTCTGTGGTGCAACGTGGCGTTGGTGGATGGAGCGAGACATGATGTCCCAGCTGTGCTCAATTGGATTCAGGTCTGGGGAACGGGCGGGCCAGTCCATAGCATCAATGCCATCCTCTTGCAGGAACTGCTGACACACTCCAGCCACATGAGGTCTAGCATTGTCTTGCATTAGGAGGAACCCAGGGCCAACCGCACCAGCATATGGTCTCACAAGGAGTCTGAGGATCTCATCTTGGTACCTAATGGCAGTCAGGCTACCTCTGCGGCCCCCCCAAAGAAATGCCACCCCACACCATGACTGACCCACCGCCAAACCGGTCATGCTGGAGGATGTTGCAGGCAGCAGAACGTTCTCCACGGCGTCTCCAGACTCTGTCACGTCTGTCACGTGCTCAGTGTGAATCTGCTTTCATCTGTGAAGTGCACAGGGCGCCAGTGGCGAATTTGCCAATCTTGGTGTTCTCTGGCAAATGCCATACGTCCTGCACGGTGTTGGGCTGTAAGCACAACCCCCACCTGTGGACGTCGGGCCCTCATACCTCCCTCATGGAGTCTGTTTCTGACCGTTTGAGCAGACACATGCACATTTGTGGCCTGCTGGAGGTCATTTTGCAGGGCTCTGGCAGTGCTCCTCCTGCTCCTCCTTGCACAAAGGCGGAGGTAGCGGTCCTGCTGCTGGGTTGTTGCCCTCCTACGGCCTCCTCCACGTCTCCTGATGTACTGGCCTGTCTCCTGGTAGCGCCTCCATGCTCTGGACACTACGCTGACAGACACAGCAAACCTTCTTGCCACAGCTCGCATTGATGTGCCATCCTGGATGAGCTGCACTACCTGAGCCACTTGTGTGGGTTGTAGACGCCGTCTCATGCGACCACTAGAGTGAAAGCACCGGCAGCATTCAAAAGTGACCAAAACATCAGCCAGGAAGCATAGGAACTGAGAAGTGGTCTGTGGTCACCACCTGCAGAACCACTCCTTTATTGGGGGTGTCTTGCTAATTGCCTATAATTTCCACCTGTTGTCTATTCCATTTGCACAACAGCATGTGAAATTTATTGTCAATCAGTGTTGCTTCCTAAGTGGACAGTTTGATTTCACAGAAGTGTGATTGACTTGGAGTTACATTGTGTTGTTTAAGTGTTCCCTTTATTTTTTTGAGCAGTGTATATAGGTCACAAAATGTCTGTCAATAGAGTGGCTCTAGTTCCTATGGTAACACTGGGAGGAAAAGAAAAAAGGAAACGCCCACACAAATCTAAAGTCTTCCAATCACGTGCTTTCTACTCTCTACCCCCAATTCCACGACACAGTGAATATGAATGAAATAGGGTAAAACACATTTCCTAAAGAGGGGAGATTATGGTAATGTTGAGCTAGCAGAGCTGGTGTTCATTTCCATCGTCCTAATTTAACACCATCTTCCCTGCTTTGCGTTCCTTCTCTTGTTTCCCCTCCCTCCTTCCCTCTATTTTTCTCAACCCCTCTCCCTGCAGTAAATCTTGCAGTGTATTCTGGGTAGCAGCGAGGCTGTCTTGTTTTTGTCGAGCCATGACTTGGCTGAGTGTGTCTGTCACTGACAGATGGTCTCTCTCTCTCTCTCTCGCTCTCTCGCTCTCTCACTCTCTCACTCTCTCACTCTCTCTCTCACTCTCTCACTCTCTCTCTCACTCTCTCGCTCTCACACTCTCTCTCTCACACTCTCACACTCTCTCACACTCACACTCTCTCACACTCTCTCACACTCACACTCTCTCACACTCACACTCTCTCACACTCACACTCTCTCACACTCACACTCTCTCTCTCACACTCTCTCTCACACACTCTCTCTCACACACTCTCTCTCACACACACTCTCTCTCACACACTCTCTCTCACACACTCACTCTCACACACTCACTCACTCACGTAATATGTGTGTTGATGATGAGTTTGAGTTGGTTAGTGGAATCATTTGAATCAGCTGTGTGGTGCTAGGGGGCAAAAAAAACAAAAACGTGGGGCCCAGGACCGAGGGAATCCCCTCTAAATAACCTGACGGATGCAGTGCACATCTCTACCCTATTCCTTATGGGTCCTGGTCAAAGTAGTGCACTATGTAGGGTATATAATGCCATTTGGCCCTGGTCAATAGTAGTGCACTATATAAGGAATATAATGCCATTTGGCCCTGGTCAATAGAAGTGCACTATATAGGGAATATAATGACATTTGGGACGTTGATAAGTTTATTGTCCAGGCCCTGAGCAAATGTGCGTGACAAATGGCATCCTATTCTCTTTATAGGGCACTACTATTGACCAGGACCAAATGGCATTATATTCCCTATATAGTGCACTACTTTTACCAGGGCCAAATGGCATTATGTTCCCTATATAGTGCACTACTTTTACCAGGACCAAATGGCATTATATTCCCTTTGTAGTGCACCATCTTGACCAGAGCCCTGATATCCCTGATTACTATCTGAGGAAATGACGCACATTCCACCTCCAAGCTGCAGTTGCCGCCTTGTAAAGATCTCTAGCGCAGGCCTCACACACACACACACACACACACACACACACACACACACACACACACACACACAGGGAGAATCGCAGACCGCTCTGAAAGGCCTGAGACAGAACAGAACTCCATCCGTCCCTCCCTCCCTATTCACATCCCTCTCATTCTCCCTTCTTCCCTCCCTCTCTCCCTCCCTCCCCTCTTCCCCTCTTCTCTCCTTTCCCATCACAATCCCTCTCTTTCTCCCTTCTTCCCTCCTTCTCTCCCTCCCCTCTTCCCCTCTTCTCTCCTTTTCCCATCACAATCCCTCTCTTTCTCCCTTCTTCCCTCCTTCTCTCCCTCCCCTCTTCCCCTCTTCTCTCCTTTTCCCATCACAATCCCTCTCGCCCTCCCCTCTTCCCCTCTTCTCTCCTTTTCCCATCACAATCCCTCTCTCCCTCCCCTCTTCCCCTCTTCTCTCCTTTTCCCATCACAATCCCTCTCTCCCTCCCTCTTCCCCTCTTCTCTCCTTTTCCCATCACAATCCCTCTCTCCCTCCCTCTTCCTCTCTTCTCTCCTTTTCCCATTACAATCCCTCTCTCCCTCCCTCTTCCTCTCTTCTCTCCTTTTCCCATCACAGTCCCTCTCTCCCTCCCCTCTTCCCCTCTTCTCTCCTTTTCCCATCACAATCCCTCTCTCCCTCCCTCTTCCTCTCTTCTCTCCTTTTCCCATCACAATCCCTCTCGCCCTCCCCTCTTCCCCTCTTCTCTCCTTTTCCCATCACAATCCCTCTCTCCCTCCCTCTTCCTCTCTTCTCTCCTTTTCCCATCACAATCCCTCTCGCCCTCCCCTCTTCCCCTCTTCTCTCCTTTTCCCATCACAATCCTTCTCTCCCTCCCCTCTTCCCCTCTTCTCTCCTTTTCCCATCACAATCCTTCTCTCCCTCCCCTTCTTCCCTCCTACCCTTCTCCATCCCTTTCTCCCTCCCCCTTTCTCAGGAAAACACACTGTGACACAGATGCTACTGTCATCATCCCTCCTTCTCTTTCTCTCCACTATCTTCCCATCCCCCTCTCCTCTCCATCTCCTGTAGACTTACTGTGTTGCCTGGTTGTTGTGGTGATAGTAGTACCTCTGGATATTCCACGGTGGATCCATCTTTATAGTGATAAAGGCCAGGTCTATCCGTCCGTGTGTTATGCTGCTCGGTCTGAGGGAGAGAGAGGAGATCGCTACGGCAACAGTGATGGAGAGAGAGAGAGATGAAACAGAGCTGCAGCAGGAAACAGAGGGGGGGGGGGGACTAGGGACTGGCTACACGGGCAGCAGCCATTCAGAAATAAAAGAGAGGATAGAGGCAGCTGATTGGTTGGTTGATGAGCTCACTTAGTCTCTCTCAAGTGCTCTCTCTCTCTCTTTCTCTCTGTCTCTCTCGCTCTGTCTGTTTCTTTCTCTCTTTCTCTGTCTCTGTGTGTTTCTCTCTCTGTCTCTCTTTCTCTCCTCCCCCTCCCTCTCTATTGTCATATGTGGCAATAAGGGTTACTGTAATTTGTGTACAGCTAGCCTAGCAGTTAAGAGCATTGGGCCAGTTAACTAAAGATTGCTTGTTCAAATCCCAGAGTCGACTAGGTGAAAAATCTGTTGAAGGGCCCTTGAGCAAAGCACTTAACCCTAATTGCTCCTGTAAGTCGCTCTGGATAAGGTTATCTGTTATTAACCCACCCCTTTATGTGTGTGAGCAGAAATCATGTTAGGTTGACTCCAATTACCTGAAGAGGCGCAACTGCATGGCTCTCCTCATAATTGTCACTTCTAGGTTAGACTACTGCAATGCTCTACTTTCCGGCTACCCGGATAAAGCACTAAATAAACTTCAGTTAGTGCTAAATACGGCTGCTAGAATCCTGACTAGAACCAAAAAATTTGATCATATTACTCCAGTGCTAGCCTCTCTACACTGGCTTCCTGTCAAAGCAAGGGCTGATTTCAAGGTTTTACTGCTAACCTACAAAGCATTACATGGGCTTGCTCCTACCTATCTCTCTGATTTGGTCCTGCCGTACATACCTACACATACGCTACGGTCACAAGACGCAGGCCTCCTAATTGTCCCTAGAATTTCTAAGCAAACAGCTGGAGGCAGGGCTTTCTCCTATAGAGCTCAATTTTTATGGAACGGTCTGCCTACCCATGTAAGAGACGCAAACTCGGTCTCAACCTTTAAGTCTTTACTGAAGACACATCTCTTCAGTGGGTCATATTGATTGAGTGTAATCTGGCCCAGGAGTGTGAAGGTGAACGGAAAGGCTCTGGAGCAACGAACCGCCCTTGCTGTCTCTGCCTGGCCGGTTCCCCTCTTTCCACTGGGATTCTCTGCCTCTAACCCTATTACAGGGGCTGAGTCACTGGCTTACTGGGGCTCTCTCATGCCGTCCCTGGAAGGGGTGCGTCACCTGAGTGGGTTGATTCACTGATGTGGTCATCCTGTCCGGGTTGGCGCCCCCCCTTGGGTTGTGCCATGGCGGAGATCTTTGTGGGCTATACTCAGCCTTGTCTCAGGATGGTAAGTTGGTGGTTGAAGATATCCCTCTAGTGGTGTGGGGGCTGTGCTTTGGCAAAGTGGGTGGGGTCATATCCTTCCTGTTTGGCCCTGTCCAGGGGTGTCCTCGGATGGGGCCACAGTGTCTCCTGACCCCTCCTGTCTCAGCCTCCAGTATTTATGCTGCAGTAGTTTATGTGTCGGGGGGCTAGGGTCAGTTTGTTATATCTGGAGTACTTCTCCTGTCCTATTCGGTGTCCTGTGTGAATTTAAGTGTGCTTTCTCTAATTCTCTCTTTCTCTCTTTCTTTCTCTCTCTCGGAGGACCTGAGCCCTAGGACCATGCCCCAGGACTACCTGACATGATGACTCCTTGCTGTCCCCAGTCCACCTGGCCGTGCTGCTGCTCCAGTTTCAACTCTTCTGCCTTATCATTATTCGACCATGCTGGTCATTTATGAACATTTGAACATCTTGGCCATGTTCTGTTATAATCTCCACCCGGCACAGCCAGAAGAGGATGTGGCCACCCCACATAGCCTGGTTCCTCTCTAGGTTTCTTCCTAGGTTTTGGCCTTTCTAGGGAGTTTTTCCTAGCCACCGTGCTTCTACACCTGCATTGCTTGCTGTTTGGGGTTTTAGGCTGGGTTTCTGTACAGCACTTAAAAGATATCAGCTGATGTACGAAGAGCTATATAAATAAATTTGATTTGATTTGATAATGAGGGATTGATGCACCTTTCTCTCTCCTCCTCATAATGAGGGATTGATGCCCCTTTCTCTCTCTCTCCTCCTCATAATGAGGGATTGATGCCCCTTTCTCTCTCCTCATAATGAGGGATTGATGCCCCTTTCTCTCTCCTCCTCATAATTAGGGATTGAGGCCCCTTTCTCTCTCCTCCTCATAATTAGGGATTGAGGCCCCTTTCTCTCTCCTCCTCATAATGAGGGATTGATGCCCCTGTCTCTCTCCTCATAATGAGGGATTGATGCACCTTTCTCTCTCCTCATAATGAGGGATTGATGCCCCTTTCTCTCTCCTCCTCATAATGAGGGATTGATGCACCTTTCTCTCTCCTCCTCATAATGAGGGATAGATGCCCCTTTCTCTCTCCTCCTCATAATGAGGGATTGATGCACCTTTCTCTCTCCTCATAATGAGGGTTTGAGGCCCCTTTCTCTCTCCTCCTCATAATGAGGGATTGAGGCCCCTTTCTCTCTCCTCATAATGAGGGATTGATGCCCCTTTCTCTCTCCTCCTCATAATGAGGGTGTGGTATCCCAGGAGGTCTACCCCGGGGGATGGTGATAGAGGGGAGGTACGTGAGGCGACGTTGGCTCCCTCTGCTGGGGATACGGGAGCTGGGCACCCCGACGCGAACAGCTAAGTGGAGGTAACCAGAGGAAAGTGCCAACCAGCCGTGGAGGCTAAATAAAAGGAGCACGAAGGCACACCTTGGGAGAGAAGGGAGAGAGACAGACACCAGTTAAGAGAGAGAAGGAAAAACGAGCAAAACATAAGTTATTTATTTGATATATTTATTTTCTGTCTTAGTAAAGGTGTTTTTTGTGGACCAAAGCCTCCCTGTCTCTGTGTCAATATCTGCTCGCTCAACCCAACACCCCACGGTTTACTACAAGGGATAGATGCACCTTTCTCTCTCTCCTCCTTATAATGAGGGATGGATAAACCGTTCCCTCTCTCTCCTCCTCATAATGAGGGATGGATAAACCGTTCCCTCTCTCTCCTCCTTATAATGAGGGATGGATAAACCTTTCCCTCTCTCTCCTCCTTATAATGAGGGATGGATAAACCTTTCCCTCTCTCTCCTCCTTATAATGAGGGATGGATAAACCTTTTTCTCTCTCTCCTCCTTATAATGAGGGATGGATAAACCTTTCCCTCTCTCTCCTCCTTATAATGAGGGATGGATAAACCTTTCCCTCTCTCTCCTCCTTATAATGAGGGATGGATAAACCTTTCCCTCTCTCTCCTCCTTATAATGAGGGATGGATAAACCTTTCCCTCTCTCTCCTCCTCATAATGAGGGATGGATAAACCTTTCCCTCTCTCTCTTCCACACAGCTGGGAGTCGACTAGTGGAGGGGCAGAACTCTGGCACAGCCACACATCTGGGAGTTGACTAGCGGAGGGACAGAACACTGGAGCAACACCACCAGGAGTCGACTAGCGGAGGGACAGACCACTGGAGCAATACCACCAGGAGTCGACTAGCGGAGGGACAGAGCTCTGGAGCAACACCACCAGGAGTCGACTAGCGGAGGGACAGAGCTCTGGAGCAACACCACAAGGAGTCGACTAGCGGAGTACAGTAAATGCGCTCTGGAAGTTTCACATCTTTTTCACAGCATTCAAGTTTGAGCTCAGAAGACCTGAAATTTGCACACTTCCAAAAAATGTGTGGCCGGTTGGACATACTGTCGAATTCTCAACAAAAAAAAACACTGGCGGCAGTTTACGGTAGAGAAAATTAACCTTAAATTCTCTGGCAACAGCTCGTGTGGACATTCCTGCATTCAGCCAATTAAATGCTCCCTCAAAACTTTAGGCCTGTGTGTGTGTGTATTGTGTTGCGTGACAAAACTGCACATTTTAGAGTGACCTTTTATTGTCTGCAGCACAAGGTGCCCCTTTGTAATGATCATGATGTTTTATCAGCTTCTTAATCCATCCAACCTGACAGGTGTGGCATATCATCTTGGCAACGGAGAAAGGCTCACTAAAAGGGATGTAAACTCATTTGTGCACAAAATAACTTAAGCTTATTGTGCGTACGGAACATTTCTGGGATCTTTTACTTCAGCTCATGAAAACATGGGACCAACACTTTACATGTTATGCGTTCATATTTTTTGGTTCAGTGTAGTTCCACAAGCTTTGCCGTAATCAGGGCAGTGCCCTTTGCTCGTACATTTCAACAGTATTGGCATGCTATGGGTCTGTCTGTTCATGGTGAATTACTCTGCCTAGTTTGGTTGTTTTGGATGGTTGCCGGGCAACAGTGAACAGTATCAGGGCCTGGGGGTTTCCATTGCTCTCATGCTCATGTCAGTGATTTCGGCAGTGTGGCACATTTCAATCGTAGTTCATGTTAAGCCAATCCGGTGCATGTCCTCATTGGCAAATTCCCAGTACTTGTTACCGACTGTTATGAGAAAGAGCTACAGACAGATAGGGGAAAGGCAGACGGAGGACCCCTCCCCTGACCTGCTGAGACCTTGAAGGATTAAGAGCAGAGAGGAGAAGGGGGGCGAGGAAATGAGCTAGATAGGAGTGACAAAGAATTGATACAGGATAGACATGAACGGACGCTCAAGGGAGAATTGGACATGTGGAGAATGAAAGGGGCACTCCTACATGATAACGACAGACATAAGGATAATTTACTAATCTTACCTAAATCATTGTTTAGAGGTGCGGCAAGGTTGATACCTGGGCAGAGCCAGGTATCAAAGGGGGGATGGGTCAATTGTGGTCTAGGATAGGACAGGGCCTAGGGGGCCCTAGGATAGGACACTTTGTGGCCTATTGGATAATAAACGAATCAAATAAAACATTATAGCTAACAAGTAGGCATAGAAATATAATATAATATATACAAAAAAAAAATATATATATATATAATATATATATATAATATAAAAAAGATATGATCAGATAGAACAAATAAGACTTTTTAACCTTTTGCGTGTAGGGGGCCGTATTTTTGTTTTTGGCTAAAAAACGTACCCATTTGAAACTGCCTATTTCTCAGCCCCAGAAACTAGAATATGCATATAATTGTCAGATTATGATAGAAAACACTCTAAAGTTTCCAAAACTGTAGAAATATTGTCTGTGAGTTTAACAGAACTGATATTGAAGTTGAAAAACTGAGGAAAATCCAATCAGGAAGTGCCTCTTATTTTGAAACCTCTCTGTTCCTATGCATGCCTATCCTCCATTTAAAGGGATATCAACCAGATTCCTTTTTCTATGGCTTCCCTAAGGTGTCAGTCTTTAGATTCCAAGAACACAGGATGAGATGTTACTATCCTTTGTGCAAGCACTTCCAAGAGTTAATGAACAGTGAGCCTGGTGAAATTTGGGGAGCGCATCGTCAGTAGTGTATCTTTGGTTCCTAGGGTGTTTCGGCCTTTCACACTATACACCCTCCCCAAAGGCGGCCAGCGACAGGGTGATCAATCCTACGCTTGCGTCCCATTCCCAATTAGTCATAGGAGTTGCCTTGTTGTTGATAGTCAACATCCCATGGAACTATGCATGGCAGGGGCGTCCTCCTCCCTGAGTCAAGCATTGTTGACCTCTCACTTCGGGGCCCAGCTGGGGTCTTTCCTCTTCATCCAGAGCCACTGACTGCTGCCTTCTGCCGCCTCCGATACAGCTTTGATTGCCGAACGCTGGCTCTGGCCCTTAATTCCCAGGTCTCTATGCTTTCTGGTTGTAGATGTTGCCACAAAACCTCTGCAGCCCACCTCCACTGGTCGGACTTCTGTGTTCCAGCCATGATGCCGTGCTTCGGCAGCTAGATCGGCATAGCGCAGATGTTTTCGCTCATAAGCCTCATCTACTGAGTCCTCCCAGGGTACTGTGAGCTCAATGATGAAGACCTTCTTGAGCGAACGGGACCAGAGCACCATGTCAGGTCTCCGGAGGAAACACAAGTTGCCGGCCAATGTCAGCTAGCATTTTCCAGTCACGGGCCAAGCGCTGGTCTCGCTCTAATGGTGTAAAACCGCTCTTCGGTGGTTTAGCCCCTTCGGACAAAGTTTGTCCGTAAGGGGTGTGATGCTGCTGGGGGTGGTCCTCCAGGGCGGACGCAAGGTTTTTAAGGACTTGGTTGTGACGCCAAGTGTAGCGTCCTTGGGTGAGGCTTGTTTTACACCCTGTGAGAATGTGCCTGAGGTTGGCTGGCATGGAACAGAGGGCACAGTCCGGATCATTGGTGAAGATTAACTGGTGTTGGAAGGATGTCATATGTTGCTCTGATGGAAAAGCTCAACCGCCTCGCTTCCATGGCCCACAGATCCTTCCAGCTGATCTTCCTCTTCTCCAAACACTGTCCCATTGAGTCCACTGTCATGTGTTTGGAAAGAGAGACTGCCTTGGCCCACCTTGCAGCCTCCTCCTGATGGCGTACTTCCATCTTCCGCCGCTCTGGTGCAGTGGCCTTACTCCAAGCAGCATGGCTAGTTAGCCCAAGGCCTCCTCTCCCTTGCTGAACATGACCCACAATGTCAGCATGTCTGAGGGCTGCTATTGCCTCCTGGGCTGCTTTTCCGGGCCTCCATTTGCGCCCAGTTGCCAAGGTCGGCGCGTTGTTGCTCACCACTGGGTCTCGAGATTCATTCAGTGTCATCTGGAGCCTGGTTTTTGAACACTTGAATTCCTCTGTTAGACTGGTGAGGGGCAGCTTGAGGACACCATCTCCATAGAGGCCTATGGTAGTAAGGCATTGTGGAACTCCGAGCCACTTCTTTAAGTAGCCTGTGACTCCTCTTTCCATCTTCTCCACTGTTGAGATTGGAACCTCATACACTGCTAAGGGCCACAACACCCGTTGTAGGAGACCAAACTGCAGACACCAGGCCTTTAACTTTCCAGGTAGCTGGGTGTTGTCGATGGACTGTAGGCTACTACTGTCTTTGCGCAGCAGTTGCACCTGGTCTTTTTTACCGACTGCTCAGACACTGTTGGGATTTGGTCATCTCCGATGAAGAATTTCAGGTCAGAGAGTACTCCCTTCACAATCGAGATGCTGCGTGACTTGGATGGTTTAATCTTCATACGGGCCCAGCTGATGTTCTCCTCGAGTTTTCTGAGCAGTCTCCTGGTGCATGGGACAGTGGTGGTCAATGTTGTAATGTCGTCCATCTTTTGCCAAGCTGTTCTCATAAGCCTCCAGAGGAACCTCAGGACGTCTGGTGCGTTCTTATACACTTTGTGCGGGGACTCCATTTGGCCCCGGGGCTGATAGTTTCAGGCTTTTATTTTGAAAAATGAGCATGAAAGATCACATTGCGTAAGTGGATAGGTGGGGAGGCTCTCAGAGTGAGTTTTGCGCTACAGAGTAAAGCGGCCATTGTTTCTCCCGGTGTTTTTTGTAAAACTATTTGGAATGTACGTTTGCGTTGTCATGACTCCTCTTTCCTGCGGATTTCTGAACATAACGCGACAAACAAACGTCGGTATTTTGGGTATAAAAATAATCTTTATGGAACAAAAGGAACATTTGTTGTGTAACTGGGAGTCTTGTGAGTGAAAACATCCGAAGATCAAAGGTAAACGATTAACTTGATTGCTTTTCTGATTTTCGTGACCAAGCTACTTAATGCTTAGTGTACATAATGTTATGCTAGGCTATTGATAAACTTACCCAAACGCTTGGATTGCTTTCGCTGTTAAGCATAATTTCATCATCTGAGACGACAGGTGGATTAACAAAAGGCTGAGCTGCGTTTTGCAATGTTGCACTTGTGATTTCATGAATATGAATATTTTTTTGTAATATTATTTGACTGTTGCGCTCTGCTATTCAGCGGTTGCTGACGAAAATGATCCCGCCAACGGGATGGGTAGCGCCAAGAAGTTAGCCAAACCTGTATGTCCAAGATTTTATGCACTACAGGTGAATTATAGGAGAAGGGGCTTTACTCAATCCAGTCCCTGAGGAGAATAGACGAGAAACAGCCCCGTTGGGAGGAACCATACCAAGTCAAGTATTCCTGGTGATAGCCTTCGGGGTGAGAATAGCTGAAGGAGCTACCTGGGTTCATATCACACACTGCAAAAGGGTAAGACACCCTGACACCCTGTCGAACAATCACAGTGTTAGAGAGGAGAACCGAAACCAACAGGGATCGGGGGGGGGTCATCTCTCTAATGAAGAATCCCTGACCCAGTCTTGTCATCCCTGTGGGCGTTCATAGAAGTTAAAGTGTGGGCTGGCCTCTAGCCGAGGATACGTTCTCCGGGTAAAAAGGGTGGGGCTTTACAGAAGTGCTGATTGGTCTGAGCTGTCTTATTGTGGGAGCAATATTCCTTAAATACACCATGAAAAATAAATACGCCACAATGCAGAAGGTGGTAACGTGACCCATCGTTAGACGATGAGGATTTTGTATTAACCAAGCATAAGAGATCACTAGATCTGGATTAACAGGGAGAGTAGTGAAGGTAAGGGTTTCAGTTGATACCCTAGGGCGTCATTCCGGGTAGAAGTTAGGCAGATGATAGCGCTATAGTCAGCCAGAATACAAGCAGAGTCCCAGACAAAACAGATACTGACAGCAGTGCCGTCCAGAGCCAAGGGCCGGTGCGGCTAGTGCAGACGAAAGATCTGAAGGAAGTGATCGAGGTGGAAATGGGTTATGGGGATTCTAAACTGTATATATAAAAACTCTATTCAGTATACAGCCAGATCAGTAGCGAAAGAAGAATGTTAGGCCTGCGCCGCAGCAACCTCAGTTGATAACCATTCCCTTTCCATCTGATGGAATTGATACACCGAGGGGAATGGCCTGAATGGTAAAGCTGTTTATGAAGGCAGGGAAACCAGACAATGACAGTTGCATCGATCTCCATTATATGTATCCCCATGTACCCAGGAGATCCAGATTCCCCCTTTCACAGTTACAGGAGGACATTATTATTGCATGGCTCGCTACATCACACACGGATGGGACGTAGGGGAAGCAATAGGACAGAGAATGTTACAACCGACAAGACAACGAGGGACCTGACGGGCAGATGAAAAGGCTTAGAGTGTGGAGGTATGAAGCTGTGGCCCACCAATTGGACCGGTAGTTGTGCACTAGTGCAGTTTGGCATGCTCTTCACCCAGAGCCAGGTAGAAGAGAGGAGTGCTCCGTCGGGATCTTTTGACAATAGAGTTTACATTGATAGCATGGGAGTTACAAGGCGGTGAGTTCTGATGAGTTCTGGATTGGAGTCAAGCATCTTCTGGTGATAACAGCTGCAATTAGGTTGATGGGATGACAGAATAGAATAGCCTTGGATATGTTACTGGCAGAAAAGGGTGGGGGGGGGGGGGGGGTGTATGAGAATCTGAGCAGAATGTTGTAATTTCATCCCCGATGGCACAGCGACCAAGGCCCTGGCTGGGTTAACCACCTTAGCTCATCAATTAGCAGAAAACTCTGGGGTGGATATTTCTGATGAGTTGATTGACAGTATGTTTGGAAAATGGAATTAGTGTTGTGGGCAACTGTCACCTGTGTGACTTTCAGTTTTGTGCAGATGTGGTTTGATTCCATGCGTGAACATTCTCATTTCCATGACTCGAGAGATTGACTCGAGATGGTGAGCTACGGAACGATTCAAAGCTCTGACCAGTGGGATGAAGAATACAGACTTCCAAGCCTAGGAGAGGGCTCGGTCTTTTAATTACGAGGAGCCTGTTTGAGACCATTTTTGATGTTTCCTTGTAGATAAAAATCCTGATAAGAGTCATGCTTCAGGCCTAGAACCGTCAATGTAATTATATATAGGTAGCTGTTAGTTTGATTTTGGATTACAGATGCTTAATAAAAAGAGATGTGCTTGTGAGTATAATTAGTCAGTGTGGATTATGGGATTTATGAATAATGACATATACATTTAACGTAGGGTAGAAGTGTCTTTCTGGTAGTGTTAAATAATGTTTGTTCATTAGGAAGGGGTTATGTAGCATAGATCTAGGAAGAAATGAATGCATGTGTGTCGAACGAGAACAAAGAGGTTCATTGACCTGTGTTTGAACCGACCTGGCTGTAAATCTGGGGAGAGACCCTCCAGAACTCTAGTATCTGGGGGAGCCTGGAACTGTCAGCTGAATGGTTATAAACTGGGGTGAAAACTCATGAGAAAAATCCCTATGTATGTGCGTAGGTTAGAATGGTGTAAAAGGAATGTATTTGTGTATGCACGAGAGAGCTCTCGCAAATAAATCTGGATCTGCGCTATTGTGAGCTGGGAATTAAGTTTTTTTTATTTAAGACCAGAACTTTACAACCTCTGGGTATCAGACAGATAATTGGAATTTATGAACATTGATTACAAAATTACTGAACAATAGTCTTAAGTCACTCCTACCGGTGTGTATACACACGTGTAATTTGTTAGATACTACTGGGCTGTCAGAGCGAGATGCACAAGCATTTCACTACACCCACAATAAATAAAAAAAATCTGCTAATCACATGTACAATGATCAATAGTTGATTTGCAATTACATTGCTAGTGATTAGAGGGCAATAAAGTGCCGAGTACCAGGAAGTACAGTAGACTACTCATGACCATCAGCAGCACAATAGCTTGTTAAAGCCTAGTTACCATGACGAAGTGGTCACATGGAATTTGACTGCCTTTATGACACGTGTGGTGGTCATACGGGTCATCATAGTCGCCCAAGTCATTCCTCCATGTCCCAGAAACGCTCAGCTAAAACATTCGGCAAATCAAACCAATAAAGAATGTAATGCAACAATCGTATCTCTGGATCTCTTCATGTATACGGAATGTGAGTCTGCTCCCATAGTACAGTAAAGACAACCCATCAAAGTATTTCGCAGTCTTCTCTTCCAACACCTTTCATCTGCAAGCACCACTACACACAAAAAAAACTAATATTAACATTCAGAACCAGCTACAAATAATTAACATTTAGTGAACGAGAGAGCGTGTACCTGCATGCACATTTGATTGGTGCAGTGCCAGGATGAGTTTCCGGGATAGTCCATCCAGTTCTGGTAAGACACGAAGAGGAACCTACCAGCAGTAGACATGTGTGAACTTATGCAAAAATGTTTCAAACAAGTAAAGTAAATAAACCACAAATGACCTGGTGACATTTTGTTAGTCCCCATGAGGTCAAAATGCCATTTCCAAGGGGGGGGGTTAAGGTTAGAATTAGCAGTTTGGTTTAGGGTAAGAGTACAGGTTAGTGGTAAAATAAGATTTTAAATATGACTGAAGTGTGTGTTCCAACAAGGTTAGCTGTACAAGGCGCTGTTGATGTGCGAGTGGTAACCTGTAGAGCCCCAGTGGTGCTCAGGAGTGTATTCTCCCTGGCAGTCGCACGTGGAGCCGTAGTCTCCAGGCGGGCCATTTTTCACAGTATTTATAGGAGGTTCACGGGGGGTCTTGGGTCCTTTCGTAGCATCTGGACACAGGTAACATACATTGTAATGTGGACATAAAATTGCAGGACAATATTCTGGAATCTTAAAGCGTCCCCTATGGGACCCTATTCAGAAGTAGTTTATACAGAATAGTGTTCCATTTCAAATGCTACCTAGGTACTTCCCAGCTAAATATTGAACGTTCTGCTACTTGTTTAAAGGGCCTGTGCAGTCAAAATTCAGTTTCTGTCTTTTGTATAACAGCTGATGAAACTAAGACTGTAAATTGTATCAGTGTTATTTCCTGATAGTTAGACAATCCAGTTGAATGATCAAACCATTCATATCAGAATACCTCAGTCCAGCATCTAGATAATCATCTCTGGAACTAGAGGAGTGGCAGGTAGCCTGCGGTTAGAGAGTTGGGCCAGTAGTTCAAATCAGTGAGCTGACAAGTTGATATATCCATCTATGTGCCCTTAAGCAAGGCACAACCTTAATTTCTCCAGTGTCAATGTTGATAATGGCGGACCTCTCAGAGAGTGTTCCATGGAAAACCGATAATGAATGGAAAAACATTTCCAAATCACACCTGTGTATTAACACCTACATGTGTGTGTGCAGTAGGCGTATTATGTTTAATTGAAGGTGTCCCATGGAGTGCCGGTTATGAAACGTTACAACACCTGCATAGTAATACCTATGTGAAATAGGACAGAGCAGCACCCACTGTGTTTATTAAAATATTGGTGAGTACAGTGGGAGGTAGGTCACTTACCTCCCAGAGAAAAAGCTGTGCTGACAAGCAGAATGACAGTCAATAGCGCCATGATGGTCTACAGAGAAATAGATTAATTTAATCAGCTGAGATTGTACTGGATCAGTGGAATGACTGGTGGTACTAGAGAGGTTAAGGAAACCCTGCGTTGGGTACCAAACTCAAGCAACTGCTAAGGCAGCAATTTCTAAATCTGGTCCTGAAGACCCCGAGAACCGAGTTCAGGCAACATGGTGCTACTAGTCAGCCCAAAACTCAGGTATCATTTTCTTCAAACAAATACAAAAGGGTAGCCTGGCACACAGGAATATGTATCCTTCCCAAATGGCTCCTCATTCCTTATGTAGTGAACCATCTTTGACGAGGGTCCACAGTGCACAACATAGGGAATGGGAATCATCCTAGATCTAGTCAGACTACCCATTTACTGCAAGGTAACTAGTAGTCTATGCTCTTAATTTCAGGGGGTCACTCCACAAAAATGCACTACAAAATGGCACAACTACATAGTGCACTACGTTTGACAAGGGCACATAACATTTAGGTAACATTGGAGATGCAGTTAGTCTATTAAATAATGATGCACTCTCACCTTCTGCACTCTTCCAAGGGATTCACTGGTTGTCTCTCTGTTGTCTGTAAGCTATGGTCTACCTCTTCCACCTCTCCTTTTAAAGGACCTGTCACAGGTGTGACTAGTTGCCTCATTAACCCAACGAGAGATCCCGATGTCGGACATTAGTTAGTGATGTAAAGTACTAAGGTAAAAATATTTGAAAGTACTAATAAAGTAGTTTTATTGTGGGTGTCCTTACTATTTATATGTTTGACAACTTTCACTAAACTACATTCCCAAAGATTATATTTCATTTGAAATATAATTTAATTTTGATACTTCAGGATATTTGTTGAAACTTTCAGACCTTTTCTCAAGTAACATTTTACTGGGTGACTTTCACTTTTACTTGAGTCATTTTCTATGAATGTATCTTCACAGGCAGTGAAGAGAGTAGTAGAGGAAGATGGGTCCAGGTTCGAGGGATCCTGATAGGCTCCCTGGGAGAATGACGAGGCCAATAGAGAGTGACAGGAATAAGATGTGTTTCAGCAAGGTTGGTTTCTTAGCATTCATAGCCATGGTTATCAACTGTACTGCAGAAATAGAACATAAATGACAGAGAATAGATGTTGTGGTGGTAGCTGCAGAGAACTCCTTGGGTTATGAGATTTTACTGCAAAAGAGTTACAAGGTGTGATGAACGATAGTGTCTCGTTCTCCCAGGCTGCCGGCCTGCTGCAGGACAAAGCCCACGCAGTAGGACTCAGCCCTCACACTAGGATTCAGTCCACCCAGTAGGACTCAGCCCTCACACTAGGATTCAGTCCACCCAGTAGGACTCAGTCCACCCAGTAGGACTCAGTCCACCCAGTAGGACTCAGACCTCACACTAGGATTCAGTCCACCCAGTAGGATTCAGTCCACCCAGTAGGACTCAGTCCACCCAGTAGGATTCAGCCCTCACACTAGGACTCAGTCCACCCAGTAGGACTCAGCCCTCACACTAGGATTCAGTCCACCCAGTAGGATTCAGTCCACCCAGTAGGACTCAGCCCTCACACTAGGATTCAGTCCACCCAGTAGGACTCAGCCAGTAGGACTCAGCCCTCACACTAGGATTCAGTCCACCCAGTAGGACTCAGCCCTCACACTAGGATTCAGTCCACCCAGTATGATTCAGTCCACCCACTAGGATTCAGTCCACCCAGTAGGACTCAGTCCACCCAGTAGGATTCAGTCCACCCAGTAGGACTCAGCCCTCACACTAGGACTCAGTCCACCCAGTAGGACTCAGTCCACCCAGTAGGACTCAGCCCTCACACTAGGATTCAGTCCACCCACTAGGATTCAGTCCACCCAGTAGGACTCAGTCCACCCAGTAGGACTCAGTCCACCCAGTAGGACTCAGCCCTCACACTAGGATTCAGTCCACCCAGTAGGACTCAGCCCTCACACTAGGATTCAGTCCACCCAGTAGGACTCAGCCCTCACACTAGGATTCAGTCCACCCAGTAGGACTCAGCCCACCCAGTAGGACTCAGTCCACCCAGTAGGACTCAGCCAGTAGGACTCAGCCCTCACACTAGGACTCAGTCTACCCAGTAGGACTCAGTCCACCCAGTAGGACTCAGCCCTCACACTAGGATTCAGTCCACCCAGTAGGACTCAGCCCTCGCACTAGGATTCAGTCCACCCAGTAGGACTCAGTCCACCCAGTAGGATTCAGCCCTCACACTAGGACTCAGCCAGTAGGACTCAGCCCTCACACTAGGATTCAGTCCACCCAGTAGGACTCAGCCCACCCAGTAGGACTCAGTCCACCCAGTAGGACTCAGCCAGTAGGACTCAGCCCTCACACTAGGATTCAGTCCACCCAGTAGGACTCAGTCCACCCAGTAGGACTCAGTCCACCCAGTAGGACTCAGTCCACCCAGTAGGACTCAGTCCACCCAGTAGGACTCAGCCCACCCAATAGGACTCAGCCCACACACTAGGATTCAGTCCACCCAGTAGGATTCAGCCCTCACACTAGGATTCAGTCCACCCAGTAGGATTCAGTCCACCCAGTAGGATTCAGTCCACCCAGTAGGACTCAGCCCTCACACTAGGACTCAGTCCACCCAGTAGGACTCAGTCCACCCAGTAGGACTCAGTCCACCCAGTAGGACTCAGTCCACCCAGTAGGACTTAGCCCTCACACTAGGACTCAGTCCACCCAGTAGGACTCAGTCTACCCAGTAGGACTCAGTCTACCCAGTAGGACTCAGCCCTCACACTAGGACTCAGTCCACCCAGTAGGACTCAGTCCACCCAGTAGGACTCAGTCCACCCAGTAGGACTCAGCTCTCACACTAGGACTCAGTCCACCCAGTAGGACTCAGCCCTCACACTAGGACTCAGTCCTCGCACTAGGATTCAGTCCACCCAGTAGGATTCAGTCCACCCAGTAGGACTCCGCCCTCACACTAGGATTCAGTCCACCCAGTAGGACTCAGTCCACCCACTAGGATTCAGTCCACCCAGTAGGACTCAGTCCACCCAGTAGGATTCAGTCCACCCAGTAGGACTCAGCCCTCACACTAGGACTCAGTCCACCCAGTAGGACTCAGTCCACCCAGTAGGACTCAGCCCTCACACTAGGACTCAGTCCACCCAGTAGGACTCAGCCCTCACACTAGGACTCAGTCCACCCAGTAGGACTCAGTCCACCCAGTAGGACTCAGTCCACCCAGTAGGACTCAGCCCTCACACTAGGACTCAGTCCACCCAGTAGGACTCAGTCCACCCAGTAGGACTCAGTCCACCCAGTAGGACTCAGCTCTCACACTAGGACTCAGTCCACCCAGTAGGACTCAGCCCTCACACTAGGACTCAGTCCACCCAGTAGGACTCAGCCCTCACACTAGGACTCAGTCCACCCAGTAGGACTCAGCCCTCACACTAGGACTCAGTCCACCCAGTAGGACTCAGTCCACGCAGTAGGACTCAGCCAACCCAGTAGGATTCAGTCCACCCAGTAGGACTCAGCCCTCACACTAGGACTCAGTCCACCCAGTAGGACTCAGTCCACCCAGTAGGACTCAGTCCACCCAGTAGGACTCAGTCCACCCAGTAGGACTCAGCCAACCCAGTAGGACTCAGCCAACCTCATAGTATGATTATTCATGTCATGCTTTTGTTATGAAATGATATTTTTATTTTGAAAATGATCTTCCCCAAACTTGAAACTCATGCGCTGCATGTTCATGCCAGTTAGGCTCTACACCCATTGTAAAAAGGTTATTTGGCCACTTCAGTTGTAATTCAAATGCAGCCAGGTGGTTAAATGGCATAGTTGTATTCATGTATATCCACTAGATGGCACTGTCCCTTTAAGAGATTCACGAATAAGGTGTGCAAGCAGTTATGGGATTGTGTGGAAGAGTAAGCAATTACACTGGAGAGCTACTGAAATCCATCGTGGGTCCAACGTTCCTTTGGATTGACATGGGGATGTTAGCTTCTTGCTAGCTGAATACCAGTGCTCTCAGAGACATGTTGTGGAGTTAATCATTACATTATTTAAAGCTGCTGTGTGGGTGACGATCTACTGTTCCGTGTCTACATCACTGACAGTCTACATAACTGCCAGTCTACATAACGGACAGTCTACATAACGGACAGTCTACATAACTGCCAAACTTTTGAACACTAATCAATTAGTGGAGACAGCCGAGGGGGAGGAAGGCTCATAATAATGTCTGGAACGGAGCTAATGGAATGGCATCCGACTATGTGTTAGATGTATTTGACCCCCTTCCACCCGTTCCGCTCCAGCCATTACCACGAGCCCATCCTCCTCAATCAAGGTGCCACCAATCTCCTGTGTAATCACTATTATACCGTTTTATCAACGAATCAACAACGTATTTATGTAGTTTTATCAATGAATCAACAACGTATTTATGCAGTTTATCAACTAATCAACAACACAGTTATTCAGGAACTACGGAGTTTAGCCTGAACCATGGAAAACAGGCCCAGACCTTTATTTCTCATCCACCAAACTTTACAGTTGGCACTATGCATTCGGGGAGGTAGCGTTCTCCTGGCATCCGCCAAACCCAGATTTGTCCGTTGGACTGCCAGATGGTGAAATGTGATTCATCACTCCAGAGAACGCATTTCCACTGCTCCAGAGTCCAATAGCGGTGAGCTTTACACCACTCCAGCCAACACTTGACATTGAGCATGGTGATCTTAGGCTTGTGTGCGGCTACTCTGCCATGGAAACCCATTTCACGAAGCTCCTGACGAACAGTTCTTGTGCTGACGTTGCTTCCAGAGGCGCTACATGCTTCAGCACTCTGCGGGCCGTTATGTGAGCTTGTGTGGCCTACCACTTCTCAGCTGAGCCGTTGTTGCTCCTAGAAGTTTCCACCTGACAATAACAGCACTTACAGTTGACCGGGGCAGCTCTAGCAGGGTAGAAATTTGACAAACTGACTTCTTGGAAAGGTGGCATCCTATGACGGTGCCACGTTGAAAGTCACTGAGCTCTTCAGTAAGGCCATTCTACTGCCAATGTTTGGCTATGGAGATTGCATGGCTGTGTGCTCAATTTTATACGCCTGTCATCAACGGGGGTGGCTGTAATAGCCAAATCCACTAATATGAAGGGGTGTCCACATACTTTTGGATATATATAGTGTATCAAGTTCTCTTTATTCATTCATTCATTCATTCGTCCTCATTCCTCCATATTTATTAGCAAACCGTGAGTAGAAGATCAGTAGGTAGATCAAACTCAGTTGAACTAAGTGGAACGCTGTCCATGGTGCTGAAGCACTTACTGATATCTCTGTCTGTCTCTGTCTCTTTCTCTGTCACTCTCTGTCTCTCTCTCTCTCTCTCTCTCTCTCCCTGTCTCTGTCTGTCTCTCTCTCTCCCTGTCTCTCCCTGTCTCTCTCTCTGTCTCTCTCTCTCTCCCTGTCTCTCTCTCTCTGTCTGTCTCTGTCTCTCTCTGTCTCTCTCCGTCTCTGTCTCTCTCTCTCCCTGTCTCTGTGTCTCTCTCTCTCTTTCTGTCTCTCTCTCTCCCTGTCTCTGTCTGTCTCTCTCTCTCCCTGTCTCTCTTGCTCTAGGTCTCTGTCTCTGTGTCTCTCCCTACCCCTCTCTCTCCGTCTCTGTAGTTATCTCCCTGTCTCTCTCTCTCTCTCTCTGTCTCTCTCGGTCTCTCTTTACGAAATGCATATTATTCTCAAAATGGTTAGCTAATAAATGCGCACATCTTGATCTCCCTCTTATCATAGGCTAATAGAAGAATCTAGAAAAACCATTAGGTGATCACCTAGCTCACGGACAGCAACCTCCTCTCATGCATATGCCTGCTGCCACAACTGTAGAATGCCACTTGGAATGAACTCAATGGGCGTATTACAGAGGTAAAATTGGTTTTTCAATGGATATTCTGTGGATATAAGGTTAATAGCTATTGGACAATTCATGTCATGACTACTTTATATATATATATATATATATATATATATATATATATATATATATATGTGCATATGTGCCCATGACGATATATATATATATATATATATATATACTTTGTCTAATAGCTATTGAAGATTGAAAGCAAAAAATAAATAATGAAATTTCAACAACAAAAAGCAGTGGATTTTTGTCCATCCTCCCCTGACTCAGAATAAATAATTATCATTGTCATGACATGCTTTGTGTAAGAGCCATTGATGTTTGAAATCTGAAATCGTATTATTTTTTTAAAATGTTTTTAAGGTGTGGATTTTTCTGCATCTATCCTTGATTCAGAATATACCATCTTCATAGTCATGGCACGCTTGGTTCAATGGCTGTTGACAAGAGAAACCCGAATATCCAATATAAAACGAATTTTACCTCGGTCACTTTATAGAGAAGACACCACGGTAGTCTAGGTTAGTCTACGGAACGAAGAACACTTGATAGCAAGAAATAAATAATTAAAGAAAGAAAGGCGGATTATAGTCATTGTTTTGAAACCCAGAGGCCGAAGAATTGTGGATTACCGGTCAACGCGCGAGGTCGTCTCGTCGAACCGGAGCGATGTCTGTCGCGGGGCTGAAAAAGCAGTTCCACAAAGCCACTCAGGTAGATTTCGGTTAACGAATCATTGTTTTTTTCGGTGCTTTTATCGGGGTAGACTATTTCTTCGGTGATAAAAGGTGATCAAAACAGCTACAGTGAATACAATGGCTGCTATTCTTAAATAATTGTCTGGGCTTAATCTCAAAAAGGAGAATTGTGATAGAGGTTTTCAGGCACAATCTCATTAGGCTACATTGTCTATCTGTGCCTGGCTCCCAAGCCCATAGGCCTAGGCTACCACCACTATCCTACAGACATAGCCTGTCATTTGTCCAGCTATAGACCTATAGTTTAATAAAGGCCTGTCTATCTCATCTCTTGAGCGAGGCATGCATCGCATTCTCTCTCAGGTTGATATTATAGACGGGTCAGCGCTGCATGAAGTCGTTCGTGGTCCCCAGGTAGAGTAGCTGCCGCTGCTTTTACAGCAGTTGGGGATCCTAATCAAATACTAATAGAAGAAGCACGATAAAATTGCTTAGAAGCACACAGGCTACAGATCCGTGCCCCAATATGGACCAATTGACAGCTCCCCTCCCTTCCTCCGTCGCTTCCTTCATTCCTCCCTTCCAGGCAGTCACCAAGCCAGAAGTCTGTTCAAAAGGACATGACGTTACAGAACGTTTACGATCAGTTAGAAATGTATCGTGCTTTTCTGTTACATAGCTGACAGACACCATTCCTGTTACTGTCTATTTTATATTTTTATCTGCAACGTTCAGTGTGTTTTCTCATCCATGAATGAATACACCCACATGGAATGATAGACCAACAACGGCTGAACTATAACCCCTGACCCTGAGCCCTCAACAGCTGAACTATAACCCCTGACCCTGAGCCCTCAACAGCTGAACTATAACCCCTGACCCTGAGCCCTCAATGGCTGAACTATAACCCCTGACCCTGAGCCCTCAACAGCTGAACTATAACACCTGACCCTGAGCCCTCAACAGCTGAACTATAACACCTGACCCTGAGCCCTCAACAGCTGAACTATAACCCCTGACCCTGAGCCCTCAACGGCTGAACTATAACCCCTGACCCTGAGCCCTCAATGGCTGAACTATAACCCCTGACCCTGAGCCCTCAATGGCTGAACTATAACCCCTGACCCTGAGCCCTCAACAGCTGAACTATAACCCCTGACCCTGAGCCCTCAACAGCTGAACTATAACACCTGACCCTGGCTCTCTAGCCTGTGACTACAGTTGGCTCTCTAGTCTGTGACTACAGTTGGCTCTCTAGTCTGTGACTACAGTTGGCTCTCTAGTCTGTGACTACAGTTGGCTCTCTAGTCTGTGACTACAGTTGGCTCTCTAGTCTGTGACTACAGTTGGCTCTCTAGTCTGTGACTACAGTTGGCTCTCTAGTCTGTGACTACAGTTGGCTCTAGTCTGTGACTACAGTTGGCTCTCTAGTCTGTGACTACAGTTGGCTCTCTAGTCTGTGACTACAGTTGGCTCTCTAGTCTGTGACTACAGTTGGCTCTCTAGTCTGTGACTACAGTTGGCTCTCTAGTTTGTGACTACAGTTGGCTCTAGTCTGTATTGGCTCTAGTCTGTGACTACAGTTGGCTCTAGTCTGTATTGGCTCTAGTCCGTGACTACAGTTGGCTCTCTAGTCTGTATTGGCTCTAGTCTGTGACTACAGTTGGCTCTCTAGTCTGTGACTACAGTTGGCTCTAGTCTGTGACTACAGTTGACTCTAGTCTGTGACTACAGTTGGCTCTAGTCTGTGACTACAGTTGGATCTAGTCTGTGACTACAGTTGACTCTAGTCTGTGACTACAGTTGGCTCTAGTCTGTGACTACAGTTGGATCTAGTCTGTGACTACAGTTGGCTCTCTAGTCTGTGACTACAGTTATCTCTCTAGTCTGTGACTACAGTTGACTCTAGTCTGTGACTACAGTTGGCTCTAGTCTGTGACTACAGTTGGATCTAGTCTGTGACTACAGTTGGATCTAGTCTGTGACTACAGTTGGCTCTCTGGTCTGTGACTACAGTTGACTCTAGTCTGTGACTACAGTTGATTCCAGTCTGTGACTACAGTTGGCTCTAGTCTGTGACTACAGTTGGCTCTAGTCTGTGACTACAGTTGGCTCTAGTCTGTGACTACAGTTGGATCTAGTCTGTGACTACAGTTGACTCTAGTCTGTGACTACAGTTGGATCTAGTCTGTGACTACAGTTGGCTCTCTAGTCTGTGACTACAGTTGGCTCTCTAGTCTGTGACTACAGTTGGCTCTCTAGTCTGTGACTACAGTTGGATCTAGTCTGTGACTACAGTTGGCTCTCTAGTCTGTGACTACAGTTGGCTCTCTAGTCTGTGACTACAGTTGGATCTAGTCTGTGACTACAGTTGGCTCTCTAGTCTGTGACTACAGTTGGCTCTCTAGTCTGTGACTACAGTTGGCTCTCTAGTCTGTGACTACAGTTGGATCTAGTCTGTGACTACAGTTGGATCTAGTCTGTGACTACAGTTGGCTCTCTAGTCTGTGACTACAGTTGGCTCTAGTCTGTGACTACAGTGAAATAAAGCTAAAACAAAAACACTCCAAGAGATACCATTTGAAAAACAGCTTATTTCTATGTTTGGGATGAGAAGATTTCATGCCATCGGCACTGAGGCTACATTTATAAGGAGGTCGGTTGGTTTCTGGTATACACCAAGCCTATTCCCCAGGACCTCTCTGTGGTGAGGATCTGAAAGGAATGTTGGGAATTAAATGTGTTTGATCTAGACTTAAAAGAACCCATCCACAGCAACGGGTCACTGCGTGACAGTAACGGGGGGACAGACAGAACGGAAATAGATAAGAATCGACAACAACGGATGTTCCAACCGTGGGGCGGGGCCTGACGGAGCACTGCAGTGGGGCGGGGCCTGACGGAGCACTGCAGTGGGGCGAGGCCTGAGGGAGCACTGCAGTGGGGCGGGGCCTGACGGAGCACTGCAGTGGGGTGAGGCCTGAGGGAGCACTGCAGTGGGGCGGGGCCTGACGGAGCACTGCAGTGGGGCGGGGCCTGACGGAGCACTGCAGTGGGGCGTGGCCTGACGGAGCACTGCAGTGGTACTGTAGTCACAGACTAGAGTGGGGCGGGGTCTGACGGAGCGGGGTGTGACCTGGCATCGAGAGAGAGGGAGAGAGACAGACAGAGACAGACTGAGATATCAGTAAGTGCCTCAGTCCCATGGACAGCGTTCCACTTAGTTCAACTGAGTTTGATCTACCTACTGATCTTCTACTCACGGTTTGCTAATAAATATGGAGGAATGAGGACGAATGAAGAGAACTTGATACACTTTATATATCCAAAAGTATGACACACAGCCATGCAATCTCCATGCAATCTCCATAGACAAACATTGGCAGTAGAAACGCGCTGTAAGGGTCGTAACGTGTGTGTGTGGTACCCCCTGTATATAGCCTCCACATTGACTCTGTACCGGTACCCCCTGTATATAGCCTCCACATTGACTCTGTACCGTAATACCCTGTATATAGTCTCCACAGTGACTCTGTACCGGTACACCCTGTATATAGTCTCCACATTGACTCTGTACCGGTACCCCCTGTATATAGCCTCCACATTGACTCTGTACCGGTGCCCCCTGTATATAGCCTCCATATTTACTCTGTACCGTAATACCCTGTATATAGCCTCCAAATTGACTCTGTACCGGTACCCACTGTGTATAGCCTCCACATTGACTCTGTACAGTAATACCCTGTATATAACCTCCACATTGACTCTGTACCGTAATACCCTGTATATAGCCTCCAAATTGACTCTGTACCGTAACACCCTGTATATAGCCTCCACATTGACTCTGTACAGTAATACCCTGTATATAACCTCCACATTGACTCTATACCGGTACCCCCTGTATATACTGCACCTGTTGTATTCAGCATTTCACTGTGAGGTCTACTACACCTGTTGTATTAAGCATTTCACTGTAAGGTCTACTACACCTGTTGTATTCAGCATTTCACTGTAAGGTCTACTACATCTGTTGTATTCAGCATTTCACTGTGAGGTCTACTACATCTGTTGTATTCAGCATTTCACTGTAAGGTCTACTACACCTGTTGTATTCAGCATTTCACTGTGAGGTCTACTACATCTGTTGTATTCAGCATTTCACTGTAAGGTCTACTACACCTGTTGTATTCAGCATTTCACTGTAAGGTCTACTACACCTGTTGTATTCAGCATTTCACTGTAAGGTCTACTACATCTGTTGTATTCAGCATTTCACTGTAAGGTCTACTACACCTGTTGTATTCAGCATTTCACTGTAAGGTCTACTACACCTGTTGTATTCAGCATTTCACTGTGAGGTCTACTACACCTGTTGTATTCAGCATTTCACTGTAAGGTCTACTACACCTGTTGTATTCAGCATTTCACTGTGAGGTCTACTACACCTGTTGTATCTTGCGCATGTGACGACTGATTCCTGAGATGGATTCACCTGAATTAATTATAAGTGTTTCATTACTCTGGACTGACACACACACATGCACACTTATCTTTCATCAATACATTAATACACAAAGGGGGAAGATGAGGGGAGAACTGAACACTCAAACACTCTCCCATCCCTCCATCTCTCCTTTCCCAGTCCTTTTGGGAACCGGTTGGCATGGAAACCCTACATGTGTGCTGTCTTTGTCTGAAAATAGACCCAATGTTGCTGCTCAGAGGAGCGGGATGCACATACACGCACACACACACCACACACGCACACACCACAAATACACACACACACCACAAACCTCTAATACACACACACACGCACACACCACAAATACACACACACACCACAAACCTCTAATACACACACACACACACACACACACACACCACAAATACACACACACACACCACAAATACACACACACACCACAAACCTCTAATACATACACACACACACACACACACACACCACAAATACACACACACACACACACACCACAAATACACACACACCACAAATACACACACACAAACCACTAATGCACACACAAATTCACTACGACAGACACACACAAACCGCACACACACACACACACACACCACAAATACACACACACACACACCACAAATACATACACACACACACACACACAAACTGCACACACCACAAATACACACACACAAATACACACACACACAAATTCACTACGACAGACACACACACACACACACACAGACACACACACACACACACAGGGCTCGGAGCTGGTTAGCTCACTCAATAATTGATTGTCCTTGAGGGCAATATGACAGAGAGGTGCTATCTACGGTTCCTGTATCACCCACTCACCGTCTCACTCAATCTCTTATTAGTGGAAGTGCTATTTGCTTTACACTGTCTGTCTTTACACTGTCTGTCTTTACACTGTCTGTCGTTACACTGTCTGTCGTTACACTGTCTGTCGTTACACTGTCTGTCGTTACACTGTCTGTCTTTACACTGTCGTTACACTGTCTGTCGTTACACTGTCTGTCGTTACACTGTCTGTCATTACACTGTCTGTCGTTACACTGTCGTTACGCTGTCTGTCGTTACGCTGTCTGTCGTTACGCTGTCTGTCGTTACACTGTCTCTTTACACTGTCTGTCGTTACACTGTCTGTCGTTACGCTGTCTGTCGTTACGCTGTCTGTCGTTACGCTGTCTGTCGTTACGCTGTCTGTCTTTACGCTGTCTGTCGTTACACTGTCTGTCTTTACACTGTCTGTCGTTACACCGTCTGTCTTTACAATGTCTGTCATTACTGTCTGTTGTTACACTGCCTGTCGTTACACTGCCTGTCTTTACGCTGACTGTCGTTACGCTGACTGTCTTTACACTGCCTGTCTTTACACTGCCTGTCTTTACACTGCCTGTCTTTACGCTGCCTGTCGTTACACTGCCTGTCGTTACACTGTCTGTCTTTACACTGTCGTTACACTGTCTGTCTTTACACTGTCTGTCTTTACACTGTCTGATTATTTGTTGCTTTGTCAGTACCTGCCTGTTACACCAAATCTCTCAGACCCAGCTATCGTCTACAGTAGTCTACTAGAGGCCCAGCTATAGTCTGCAGTAGTCTACTAGAGGCCCAGCTATAGTCTACAGTAGTCTACTAGAGGCCCAGCTATAGTCTACAGTAGTCTACTAGAGGCCCAGCTATAGTCTACAGTAGTCTACTAGAGGCCCAGCTATAGTCTACAGTAGTCTACTAGAGGCCCAGCTATGGTCTACTAGAGGCCCAGCTATGGTCTACAGCAGTCTACTAGAGGCCCAGCTATAGTCTACAGTAGTCTACTAGAGGCCCAGCTATGGTCTACAGTAGTCTACTAGAGGCCCTGCTATGGTCTACTAGAGGCCCTGCTATGGTCTACTAGAGGCCCAGCTATAGTCTACAGTAGTCTACTAGAGGCCCAGCTATAGTCTACTAGAGGCCCAGCTATGGTCTACAGCAGTCTACTAGAGGCCCAGCTATAGTCTACAGTAGTCTACTAGAGGCCCAGCTATGGTCTACAGTAGTCTACTAGAGGCCCAGCTATAGTCTACTAGAGGCCCAGCTATAGTCTACAGTAGTCTACTAGAGGCCCAGCTATAGTCTACTAGAGGCCTAGCTATAGTCTACAGTAGTCTACTAGAGGCCCAGCTATGGTCTACTAGAGGCCCAGCTATAGTCTACTAGAGGCCTAGCTATAGTCTACAGTAGTCTACTAGAGGCCCAGCTATGGTCTACTAGAGGCCCAGCTATAGTCTACTAGAGGCCCAGCTATAGTCTACTAGAGGCCCAGCTATAGTCGACTAGAGGCCCAGCTATAGTCGACTAGAGGCCCAGCTATAGTCGACTAGAGGCCCAGCTATAGTCGACTAGAGGCCCAGCTATAGTCGACTAGAGGCCCAGCTATAGTCGACTAGAGGCCCAGCTATAGTCGACTAGAGGCCCAGCTATAGTCGACTAGAGGCCCAGCTATAGTCGACTAGAGGCCCAGCTATAGTCGACTAGAGGCCCAGCTATAGTCTACTAGAGGCCTAGCTATAGTCTACAGTAGTCCATTAGAGGCCCAGCTATAGTCTACAGTAGTCGACTAGAGGCCCAGCTATAGTCTACAGTAGTCGACTAGAGACCCAGCTATAGTCTACTAGAGGCCCAGCTATAGTCTACTAGAGACCCAGCTATAGTCGACTAGAGGCCCAGTTATAGTCTATAGTAGTCCATTAGAGGACCAGCTATAGTCTACAGTAGTCCATTAGAGGCCCAGCTATAGTCTACAGTAGTCCATTAGAGGCCCAGCTATAGTCTACAGTAGTCCATTATAGGCCCAGCTATAGTCAGCAGTGGTCTACTAGAGGCCCAGCTATAGTCTACTAGAGGCCCAGCTATAGTCTACTAGAGTCCCAGCTATAGACTACTAGAGGCCCAGCTATAGTCTACAGTAGTCTACTAGCGGCCCAGCTTTAGTCTGCAGTAGTCTACTAGCGGCCCAGCTATAGTCTGCAGTAGTCGACTAGAGGCCCAGCTATAGTCGACTAGAGGCCCAGCGATAGTCTATAGTAGTCTACTAGAGGCCCAGCTATAGTCTACTAGAGGCTTAGCTATGGTCTACAGCAGTCTACTAGAGGCGCAGCTATAGTCTACAGTAGTCTACTAGAGGCCCAGCTATGGTCTACTAGAGGCCCAGCTATGGTCTACAGCAGTCTACTAGAGGCCCAGCTATAGTCTACAGTACTCTACTAGAGGCCCAGCTATAGTCTACTAGAGGCCCAGCTATGGTCTACAGCAGTCTACTAGAGGCCCAGCTATAGTCTACAGTAGTCTACTAGAGGCCCAGCTATGGTCTACAGTAGTCTACTAGAGGCCCAGCTATGGTCTACTAGAGGCCCAGCTATAGTCTACAGTAGTCTACTAGAGGCCCAGCTATGGTCTACTAGAGGCCCAGCTATAGTCTACTAGAGGCCTAGCTATAGTCTACAGTAGTCTACTAGAGGCCCAGCTATAGTCGACTAGAGGCCCAGCTATAGTCGACTAGAGGCCCAGCTATAGTCGACTAGAGGCCCAGCTATAGTCGACTAGAGGCCCAGCTATAGTCTACTAGAGACCCAGCTGTATACTACTAGAGGCCTAGCTATAGTCTACAGTAGTCCATTAGAGGCCCAGCTATTGTCTACAGTAGTCGACTAGAGGCCCAGCTATAGTCTACAGTAGTCGACTAGAGGCCCAGCTATAGTCTACTAGAGGCCCAGCTATAGTCTATAGTAGTCCATTAGAGGCCCAGCTATAGTCTACAGTAGTCAATTAGAGGCCCAGCTATAGTCTACAGTAGTCCATTAGAGGCCCAGCTATAGTCTACAGTAGTCCATTAGAGGCCCAGCTATAGTCAGCAGTGGTCTACTAGAGGCCCAGCTATAGTCTACTAGAGGCCCAGCTATAGTCTACTAGAGGCCCAGCTATAGTCTACTAGAGGCCCAGCTATAGACTACTAGAGGCCCAGCTATTGTCTGCTAGAGGCCCAGCTATAGTCTGCTAGAGGCCCAGCTATAGTGTACAGTAGTCTACTAGAGGCCCAGCTATAGTCGACTAGAGGCCCAGCTATAGTCGACTAGAGGCCCAGCTATAGTCTACAGTAGTCCATTAGAGGCCCAGCTATAGTCTACAGTAGTCGACTAGAGGCCCAGCTATAGTCGACTAGAGGCCCAGCTATAGTCTGCTAGAGGCCCAGCTATAGTCTGCTAGAGGCCCAGCTATAGTCTGCTAGAGGCCCAGCTATAGTCTGCTAGAGGCCCAGCTATAGTCGACTAGAGGCCCAGCTATAGTCGACTAGAGGCCCAGCTATAGTCGACTAGAGGCCCAGCTATAGTCTACAGTAGTCTACTACAAATACAAATTCCGTTGTCCTAGAGCACACAAAAAACTATACATACCTCACCCTATAAACATCAGCGCCACAGGTAACTTATACAGAGCTGTGAATGAGCTGAGAGACAAGGCAAGAAATTCGACATCCCTGTTAGGATCAGTGGGCAGGCTATTCTTGGGTCTGGCTAAAAATACAGAACCCATTGTCCTTTAGAGTTGTGAGGTCTGGGGTCCGCTCACCAAATGGGACAAACACCAAATTGAGACTCTGCATGCAGAATTCTGCAAAAATATCCCCCAAATAATGTAAGCAGAGCAGAATTAGGCCGATACCCGCTAATTATAAAAATCCAGAAAAGAGACGTTAAATTCTACAACCACCTAAAAGGAAGCGATTCCCAAACCTTCCGTTCCATAACAAAGCCATCACCTACAGAATTCGAAAACAAACCCAATTTTGATAAACTCTCATATCTACTGGGTGAAATTCCACAGTGTGCCATCACAGCAGCAAGATGTGTGACCTGTTGCCACAAGAAAGGGTCAACCAGTGAAGAACAAACACCATTGTAAATACAACCCATATTTATGTTTATTTATTTTCCCTTTTGTACTTTAACTATTTGGACATAATATGACATTTGTAATGTCTTTATTCTCTTGGAACTTTTGTGAGTGTTATGTATTAATTTGTGTTGTTTATTTCACTTTTGTTTATTTGATATGATTACCTCTTTGGCTGTGTTTACACAGGCAGCCAAATTTAAATATGTTGCCCAATTATTAGGCAAAAGAGCTGATTTGATTGGTCAAAAGACAAATTAGTGGAAAATGAATCTAAATTTTGCGGCCTATGTAAACACAAGGTGTGTGTGTGGTGGGGGTTGGGATTGTTGTTCAGGAACATGAGAGGGAGAGATTGGATTGCAACCTCTGTCTCCATAGCGACTACCTCTATCTATTTCTTCTCTCTCTCACTCCCTCTCTGCCTCTCTCTCTTTCTCTCTGCTTCTCTTTAACTAATTTGATTAGCAAGAAATCTGTACTGCCCTGCCCACTTCACTGTTGCTCCAAGCAGAGAAAACTACAGTTCTGAAATACATCACAAAGCATGAAGACTTCTGCCTGAAGCCCATACACGCCGCAGAGTACATGTTAGACCCCAAGTATGCTGGCAAGAGCATCCTGTCTGGTGCAGAGATCAACAAGGCCTATGGTGTCATCACTACCGTGTCTCGCCACCTTGGCCTGGATGAGGGCAAGGTTCTTGGCAGTCTGGCAATGTACACTTCTAAAAGCAAGGGCTTTGGGATGGAGATGCAATATGGCAGTAGTGCCAACATATCTCATCAGCCACCTGGTGGAAGGGACTTTGTGGATCTGAGGCTCATTCCCCTGTTGCCTCAATCATTCTCCAAATCCCACCAACATCAGCCGCCTCAGAGTGCAACTGGTCCTTGTTTGGGAACACACACACCAAAGCACGCAACAGGCTGACCAATACAAGGGTTGAGAAATTGGTGTCCATCCGGGCAGATTTGAGGCTTTTTGAGCCTGACAACGAGCCATCCTCAACAAGGTTGGAAAGTGACAGTGAAGATGAGGCCTCAGTCTGATGTTCAAGAGGTGGACATTGAGGAGGTCCAGGGAGAAGACATGGAAGCCTGAGAGAAAGACAACCAAAGCTTTAGTTTCTAGACTATCATTTTACAGACGTTGAAAATGTTTTTGGTAGATGCGATGGATCATTGGGGATCAATTCAATATTCCCTTTCTTTTGTTTGTCAGTGAAATCATCCCATGTGAAGAGTCAACTCATTTAATTAAATTTCAATTAATGACTAAAAAATATATATATATATATATATATTGGAAGGATTTAATAATTTGTAATGATGTCTACTTATGAGGTAAAAGGTTTATGTTTCTGTCTCCATTTAATATGGTAAATATATCCAATGCAAAAAACATCTACATTTAAATGGTATTAATATTAATTCCCATATATTCCTGTTAATTTGCATATATTCCTGTTAATTCCCATATATTCCCGTTAATTTGCATATATTCCCGTTAATTCCCACATATTCCCGTTAATTCCCATATATTCCCGTTAATTTTCATATATTCCTGTTAATTTGCATATATTCCTGTTAATTCCCATATATTCCTGTTAATTCTCATATATTCCCGTTAATTTGCATATATTCCTGTTAATTCCCATATATTCCCGTTAATTCCCATATATTCCCGTTAATTCCCATATATTCCCGTTAATTCCCATGGAAAGTTTCCACCTCTGAATATTCCCCAAAATGTGCAACTCTACACACACTGACACACACACTGACACACACACTGACACATGCACACACTGCATATTCTCACAAGAGGTTGATGAGTTTTTAATATCGTTAACTAAGACTCCTGTTTCTATTCCCTCTCCCTCTCTCCCCCCTCTGTCTCTCTCTCTCTCTGTCTCTCTCACTCCCCCATCTCTTTGTCTCTGTCTCTGTTTCTCTCTCTCTCCCTGTAGAAAGTCAGTGAGAAGGTTGGAGGAGCAGAAGGAACCAAACTTGATGATGACTTCCTTCAGATGGAAAAGGTCATCATTCTGTTGAATTCTGTACAGAGGAATACTGTGGGTCAGATTCACTCACTCATAGCCCGAGGAATACTGTGGGTCAGATTCACTCACTCATAGCCAGAGGAATACTGTGGGTCAGATTCACTCACTCATAGCCTGAGGAATACTGTGGGTCAGATTCACTCACTCATAGCCTGAGGAATACTGTGGGTCAGATTCACTCACTCATAGATTGAATACTGTGGGTCAGATTCACTCACTCATAGCCTGAGGAATACTGTGGGTCAGATTCACTCACTCATAGCCCGAGGAATACTGTGGGTCAGATTCACTCACTCATAGCCCGAGGAATACTGTGGGTCAGATTCACTCACTCATAGCCCGAGGAATACTGTGGGTCAGATTCACTCACTCATAGCCTGAGGAATACTGTGGGTCAGATTCACTCACTCATAGCCTGAGGAATACTGTGGGTCAGATTCACTCACTCATAGCCCGAGGAATACTGTGGGTCAGATTCACTCACTCATAGCCTGAGGAATACTGTGGGTCAGATTCACTCACTCATAGCCTGAGGAATACTGTGGGTCAGATTCACTCACTCATAGCCCGAGGAATACTGTGGGTCAGATTCACTCACTCATAGCCTGAGGAATACTGTGGGTCAGATTCACTCACTCATAGATTGAATACTGTGGGTCAGATTCACTCACTCATAGCCTGAGGAATACTGTGGGTCAGATTCACTCACTCATAGCCTGAGGAATACTGTGGGTCAGATTCACTCCCTCATAGCCTGAGGAATACTGTGGGTCAGATTCACTCACTCATAGCCTGAGGAATACTGTGGGTCAGATTCACTCACTCATAGACTGAGGAAAACTGTGGGTCAGATTCACTCACTCATAGCCTGAGGAATACTTTGGGTCAGATTCACTCACTCATAGCCTGAGGAATACTGTGGGTCAGATTCACTCACTCATAGCCTGAGGAATACTGTGGGTCAGATTCACTCACTCATAGCCTGAGGAATACTGTGGGTCAGATTCACTCACTCATACCCCGAGGAATACTGTGGGTCAGATTCACTCAATCATAGCCTGAGGAATACTGTGGGTCAGATTCACTCACTCATAGCCTGAGGAATACTGTGGGTCAGATTCACTCACTCATAGCCCGAGGAATACTGTGGGTCAGATTCACTCACTCATAGCCTGAGGAATACTGTGGGTCAGATTCACTCACACATAGATTGAATACTGTGGGTCAGATTCACTCACTCATAGCCTGAGGAATACTGTGGGTCAGATTCACTCACTCATAGCCTGAGGAATACTGTGGGTCAGATTCACTCCCTCATAGCCCGAGGAATACTGTGGGTCAGATTCACTCACTCATAGCCTGAGGAATACTGTGGGTCAGATTCACTCACTCATAGCCTGAGGAAAACTGTGGGTCAGATTCACTCACTCATAGCCTGAGGAATACTTTGGGTCAGATTCACTCACTCATAGCCTGAGGAATACTGTGGGTCAGATTCACTCACTCATAGCCTGAGGAATACTGTGGGTCAGATTCACTCACTCATAGCCTGAGGAATACTGTGGGTCAGATTCACTCACTCATCGTGAATTACTTTTGAAATGTATTTATTTGTTTATTTATACTACTACTACTGTTACTACTACTACTGTTACTACTACTACTACTACTGTTACTATTACTACTGTTACTACTACTACTACTGTTGCTGTTACTACTGTTACTACTACTACTACTGTTACTACTACTACTGTTACTACTGTTACTACTACTGTTACTACTGTTACTATTATTACTACTACTGTTAGTATTGCTACTGTTACTATTACTACTACTACTGTTACTACTGCTACTACTATTACTACTACTACTACTGTTACTAGTACTACTACCACTACTACTGTTACTACTACTACTGTTACTACTACTACTACTGTTACTGTTACTACTGTTACTACTACTACTACTACTACTGTTACTACTACTGTTACTACTACTACTACTACTGTTACTACTGTTACTGCTACTACTGTTACTGTTACTACTACTACTACTACTGTTACTACTACTACTACTGTTACTACTACTGTTACTACTGTTACTACTGTTACTGCTACTACTGTTACTGTTACTACTACTACTACTACTGTTACTACTGCTACTACTGTTACTACTACTACTGTTACTAGTACTACTACCACTACTACTGTTACTACTACTACTGTTACTGTTGCTACTACTACTGTTACTACTACTACTGTTACTACTACTACTGTTACTACTACTACGGTCTTACCTACCTTAGTTGAATGTACTGACTGTTAGTTGCTCTCTCACACTGTCAGGACAACCGGATTCACAACTTGTGTGTGTGTGTGTGTGTGTGTGTGTGTGTGTGTGTGTGTGTGTGTGTGTGTGTGTGTGTGTGTGTGTGTGTGTGTGTGTGTGTGTGTGTGTGTGTGTGTGTGTGTGTGTGTGTGTGTGTGTGTGTGTGTGTGTGTGTGTGTGTATAGAAGGTGGACACCACCGGTAGGGCAGTGCTAGACATCATGACCAAAACTACAGAATACCTACAGCCCAACCCAGGTGAGAACACGCCCTCTCTCTCTCTCTCTCTGTCTCTTTCTCTCACAGACAGACAAACAGACTCTCTCTCTCTCACAGACTCTCTCTCTCTTCCCCAGCATCCAGGGCTAAGCTGAGTCTGATAGGGACCATGTCTAAGATCAGAGGACAGGAGAAGGGACCGGGTTACCCCCAGGCTGAGACTGTACTGGGTGAGGCCATGCAGCGCTTCGGACGAGAGCTGGGAGAGGAGTCATGCTTTGGTACGTGTGTGCACACACACACACACACACACACACACGCTGCATCAGACACACACAGACATATAAAGACACACTCACCTACTGTATTGACAATACAGCATCAATAAGTCAACATCTTGGTCAATCTCTCTGATGGAACATACAAACAATTCAACTCTCTCGCCGTCTACCCTCCCATTCCTTTTCTGTCCCTCCCCCCCCTCCCTCCCTCCCTCCCTCCCTCCCTCCCTCCACCTCTCCCTCCCCCCCCCCCTCTCTCCCTCCACCTCTCCCTACCCTTCCCTCTCTCCTTGTCCCCTCTCCCTCCTCCAGGTCTGGCTCTCCTAGATGCTGGGGAGGCCATGGGTGAGCTGGGGGCGGTGAAGGATGCCCTGGATATGGAGGTCAAACAGAACTTTATTGATCCACTGCAGAACCTACAGGAAAAAGACATCAAAGAAATACAGGTAGATATCAGAACTTTATTGATCCACGACAGAACCTACAGGAAAAAAAGACGACATCAATAAATATTAAATATGTTAGATAAATGTTCAATTTATGATATTATATATATATATATATATATATATATGTGTGTGTGTTAAATAAATATATATGTTAAATAAAGGTTTAATTATAATGAATTATTATGAAGTAAATTATTGAATTATAAATACATGTTGATGAACTTACTTACAGGAAGTTATTGTTAAGTAAATAAAATATTAAATTAATTTCAATCCATCTTAAATGAACTTCAATGAATCGGAAATAAATAATTTTAAAATAAATGAAGTGAATGAAAGATGTTGTTGCAGCACCACCTGAAGAAGATGCAGGGACGCCGCCTGGACTTTGACTATAAGAAGAAACGTCACGGTAAAGGAGATGGGATTATTATTATTATTTATTACTACTATTATTATTATTATTATTATTATTATTATTATTATCATTATCATTATTATTATTATTACTATTATTATTATTATTATTATTTTCATTATTATTATTATTATTATTATTATTATTACTATCATTATTATTAACATTATTATTATTATTATTTATTATTATTATTATTATTATCATTATTATCATTATTATTATTTATCATTATTATTAACATGCAAAGATTTTACTGAGTTACAGTTCATATAAGGAAATTAGTCAATTGAAATACATTTATTAGGCCCTAATGTATGGATTTTATATGACTGGATGGAGAAACAGCCATGGGTGGGCCTGGGAGGACATAGGCCCACCTCACTTGGGAGCCAGGTCCAGCCAATCAGAATGAGTTTTTCCCCACAAAGGCGCTTTATTACAGACAGAAATAATACATTTCATCAGCTGTCCGGGTGGCTGGTCTCAGACGATCCCGCAGGTGTAGAAGCCGAATGTGACGTTGTGTTGTGTGACCAATTTGCACATTTTAGTGTGGCCTTTTGTTGTACCCAGCACAAGGTGCACCTGTGTAATGATCAGGGATGTAAACACAACATTTGAGAGAAATAAGCATTTTTTTTTGCATATGAAACATTTCTGGGATATTTTATTTCAGCTCAGGAAACATGGGACCAACACTTTACATGTTGTGTTTATATTTTTGTTCGGTATGTTTTTTGTTATTATTACTCTCTCAAATAGAAACGTTGTTGTTATTATAATAACTTGTTATATAATTGTAGGTAAAGGAGTCCTGGAGGAGGAGATCAGACAGGCGCTGGAGAAGTTTGATGAGTCCAAAGAAGTGGCAGAGCAGAGCATGTTCAACCTGCTGGAGAGTGATGTAGGTTGTCTCTGTCCCTCTCTCCTCTCTGTCCCTCTCTCCTCTCTGTCTCTGTCTGTCTGTCTGTCTGTCTGTCTGTCTGTCTGTCTGTCTGTCTGTCTGTCTGTCTGTCTGTCTGTCTGTCTGTCTGTCTGTCTGTCTGTCTGTCTGTCTGAGCATGTTCAACCTGCTGGAGAGTGATGTAGGTTGTCTCTGTCTCTGTCTGCTGGAGAGTGATGTAGGTTGTCCCTGTCTCTGTCTGCTGGAGAGTGATGTAGGTTGTCCCTGTCTCTGTCTGCTGGAGTGTGATGTAGGTTGTCTCTGTCTCTGTCTGCTGGAGAGTGATGTAGGTTGTCTCTGTCTCTGTCTGCTGGAGAGTGATGTAGGTTATCTCTGTCTCTGTCTGCTGGAAAGTGATGTAGGCTGTCTCTGTCTCTGTCTGTCTGTCAGAGCATGTTCAACCTGCTGGAGAGTGATGTAGGTTGTACCTGTCTCTGTCTGCTGGAGAGTGATGTAGGTTGTCTCTGTCTCTGTCTGCTGGAGAGTGATGTAGGTTGTCCCTGTCTCTGTCTGCTGGAGAGTGATGTAGGTTGTCTCTGTCTCTGTCTGCTGGAGAGTGATGTACGTTGTCCCTGTCTCTGTCTGCTGGAGAGTGATGTAGGTTGTCTCTGTCTCTGTCTGCTGGAGAGTGATGTAGGTTGTCCCTGTCTCTGTCTGCTGGAGAGTGATGTAGGTTGTCTCTGTCTCTGTCTGCTGGAGAGTGATGTAGGTTGTCCCTGTCTCTGTCTGCTGGAGAGTGATGTAGGTTGTCCCTGTCTCTGTCTGCTGGAGAGTGATGTAGGTTGTCCCTGTCTCTGTCTGCTGGAGAGTGATGTAGGTTGTCTCTGTCTCTGTCTGCTGGAGAGTGATGTAGGTTGTCCCTGTCTCTGTCTGCTGGAGAGTGATGTAGGTTGTCCCTGTCTCTGTCTGCTGGAGAGTGATGTAGGTTGTCTCTGTCTCTGTCTGCTGGAGAGTGATGTAGGTTGTCCCTGTCTCTGTCTGCTGGAGAGTGATGTAGGTTGTCTCTGTCTCTGTCTGCTGGAGAGTGATGTAGGTTGTCCCTGTCTCTGTCTGCTGGAGAGTGATGTAGGTTGTCTCTGTCTCTGTCTGCTGGAGAGTGATGTAGGTTGTCCCTGTCTCTGTCTGCTGGAGAGTGATGTAGGTTGTCCCTGTCTCTGTCTGCTGGAGAGTGATGTAGGTTGTCCCTGTCTCTGTCTGCTGGAGAGTGATGTAGGTTGTCTCTGTCTCTGTCTGCTGGAGAGTGATGTAGGTTGTCCCTGTCTCTGTCTGCTGGAGAGTGATGTAGGTTGTCTCTGTCTCTGTCTGCTGGAGAGTGATGTAGGTTGTCCCTGTCTCTGTCTGCTGGAGAGTGATTTAGGTTGTCTCTGTCTCTGTCTGCTGGAGAGTGATGCAGGTTGTCCCTGTCTCTGTCTGCTGGAGAGTGATGTAGGTTGTCCCTGTCTCTGTCTGCTGGAGAGTGATGTAGGTTGTCCCTGTATCTGTCTGCTGGAGAGTGATGTAGGTTGTCCTTTTCTCTGTCTGCTGGAGAGTGATGTAGGTTGTCTCTGTCTGCTGGAGAGTGATGTAGGTTGTCTCTGTCTCTGTCTGCTGGAGAGTGATGTAGGTTGTCCCTGTCTCTGTCTGCTGGAGAGTGATGTAGGTTGTCCCTGTCTCTGTCTGCTGGAGAGTGATGTAGGTTGTCTCTGTCTCTGTCTGCTGGAGAGTGATGTAGGTTGTCCCTGTCTCTGTCTGCTGGAGAGTGATGTAGGTTGTCCCTGTCTCTGTCTGCTGGAGAGTGATGTAGGTTGTCCCTGTCTCTGTCTGCTGGAGAGTGATGTAGGTTGTCTCTGTCTCTGTCTGCTGGAGAGTGAAGTAGGTTGTCCCTGTCTCTGTCTGCTGGAGTGTGATGTAGGTTGTCTCTGTCTCTGTCTGCTGGAGAGTGATGTAGGTTGTCCCTGTCTCTGTCTGATGGAGAGTGATGTAGATTGTCTCTGTCTGCTGGAGAGTGATGTAGGTTGTCCCTGTCTCTGTCTGCTGGAGAGTGATGTAGGTTGTCCCTGTCTCTGTCTGCTGGAGAGTGATGTAGGTTGTCTCTGTCTCTGTCTGCTGGAAAGTGATGTAGGTTGTCCCTGTCTCTGTCTGCTGGAGAGTGATGTAGGTTGTCCCTGTCTCTGTCTGCTGGAGAGTGATGTAGGTTGTCCCTGTCTCTGTCTGCTGGAGAGTGATGTAGGTTGTCCCTGTCTCTGTCTGCTGGAGAGTGATGTAGGTTGTCCCTGTCTCTGTCTGCTGGAGAGTGATGTAGGTTGTCTCTGTCTCTGTCTGCTGGAGAGTGATGTAGGTTGTCCCTGTCTCTGTCTGCTGGAGAGTGATGTAGGTTGTCTCTGTCTCTGTCTGCTGGAGAGTGATGTAGGTTGTCCCTGTCTCTGTCTGCTGGAGAGTGATGTAGGTTGTCTCTGTCTCTGTCTGCTGGAAAGTGATGTAGGTTGTCCCTGTCTCTGTCTGCTGGAGAGTGATGTAGGTTGTCCCTGTCTCTGTCTGCTGGAGAGTGATGTAGGTTGTCCCTGTCTCTGTCTGCTGGAGAGTGATGTAGGTTGTCCCTGTCTCTGTCTGCTGGAGAGTGATGTAGGTTGTCCCTGTATCTGTCTGCTGGAGAGTGATGTAGGTTGTCCTTTTCTCTGTCTGCTGGAGAGTGATGTAGGTTGTCTCTGTCTGCTGGAGAGTTATGTAGGTTGTCTCTGTCTCTGTCTGCTGGAGAGTGATGTAGGTTGTCCCTGTCTCTGTCTGCTGGAGAGTGATGTAGGTTGTCCCTGTCTCTGTCTGCTGGAGAGTGATGTAGGTTGTCTCTGTCTCTGTCTGCTGGAGAGTGATGTAGGTTGTCCCTGTCTCTGTCTGCTGGAGAGTGATGTAGGTTGTCCCTGTCTCTGTCTGCTGGAGAGTGATGTAGGTTGTCCCTGTCTCTGTCTGCTGGAGAGTGATGTAGGTTGTCTCTGTCTCTGTCTGCTGGAGAGTGAAGTAGGTTGTCCCTGTCTCTGTCTGCTGGAGTGTGATGTAGGTTGTCTCTGTCTCTGTCTGCTGGAGAGTGATGTAGGTTGTCCCTGTCTCTGTCTGATGGAGAGTGATGTAGATTGTCTCTGTCTGCTGGAGAGTGATGTAGGTTGTCCCTGTCTCTGTCTGCTGGAGAGTGATGTAGGTTGTCCCTGTCTCTGTCTGCTGGAGAGTGATGTAGGTTGTCTCTGTCTCTGTCTGCTGGAAAGTGATGTAGGTTGTCCCTGTCTCTGTCTGCTGGAGAGTGATGTAGGTTGTCCCTGTCTCTGTCTGCTGGAGAGTGATGTAGGTTGTCCCTGTCTCTGTCTGCTGGAGAGTGATGTAGGTTGTCCCTGTCTCTGTCTGCTGGAGAGTGATGTAGGTTGTCTCTGTCTCTGTCTGCTGGAGAGTGATGTAGGTTGTCCCTGTCTCTGTCTGCTGGAGAGTGATGTAGGTTGTCTCTGTCTCTGTCTGCTGGAGAGTGATGTAGGTTGTCCCTGTCTCTGTCTGCTGGAGAGTGATTTAGGTTGTCTCTGTCTCTGTCTGCTGGAGTGTGATGTAGGTTGTCCCTGTCTCTGTCTGCTGGAGAGTGATGTAGGTTGTCCCTGTCTCTGTCTGCTGGAGAGTGATGTAGGTTGTCCCTGTATCTGTCTGCTGGAGAGTGATGTAGGTTGTCCTTTTCTCTGTCTGCTGGAGAGTGATGTAGGTTGTCTCTGTCTGCTGGAGAGTGATGTAGGTTGTCTCTGTCTCTGTCTGCTGGAGAGTGATGTAGGTTGTCCCTGTCTCTGTCTGCTGGAGAGTGATGTAGGTTGTCCCTGTCTCTGTCTGCTGGAGAGTGATGTAGGTTGTCTCTGTCTCTGTCTGCTGGAGAGTGATGTAGGTTGTCCCTGTCTCTGTCTGCTGGAGAGTGATGTAGGTTGTCCCTGTCTCTGTCTGCTGGAGAGTGATGTAGGTTGTCCCTGTCTCTGTCTGCTGGAGAGTGATGTAGGTTGTCTCTGTCTCTGTCTGCTGGAGAGTGAAGTAGGTTGTCCCTGTCTCTGTCTGCTGGAGTGTGATGTAGGTTGTCTCTGTCTCTGTCTGCTGGAGAGTGATGTAGGTTGTCCCTGTCTCTGTCTGATGGAGAGTGATGTAGATTGTCTCTGTCTGCTGGAGAGTGATGTAGGTTGTCCCTGTCTCTGTCTGCTGGAGAGTGATGTAGGTTGTCCCTGTCTCTGTCTGCTGGAGAGTGATGTAGGTTGTCTTTGTCTCTGTCTGCTGGAGAGTGATGTAGGTTGTCTCTGTCTCTGTCTGCTGGAGAGTGATGTAGGTTGTCCCTGTCTCTGTCTGCTGGAGAGTGATGTAGGTTGTCTCTGTCTCTGTCTGCTGGAGAGTGATGTAGGTTGTCCCTGTCTCTGTCTGCTGGAGAGTGATGTAGGTTGTCTCTGTCTCTGTCTGCTGGAGAGTGATGTAGGTTGTCCCTGTCTCTGTCTGCTGGAGAGTGATGTAGGTTGTCTCTGTCTCTGTCTGCTGGAAAGTGATGTAGGTTGTCCCTGTCTCTGTCTGCTGGAGAGTGATGTAGGTTGTCCCTGTCTCTGTCTGCTGGAGAGTGATGTAGGTTGTCCCTGTCTCTGTCTGCTGGAGAGTGATGTAGGTTGTCCCTGTCTCTGTCTGCTGGAGAGTGATGTAGGTTGTCTCTGTCTCTGTCTGCTGGAGAGTGATGTAGGTTGTCCCTGTCTCTGTCTGCTGGAGAGTGATGTAGGTTGTCCCTGTCTCTGTCTGCTGGAGAGTGATGTAGGTTGTCCCTGTCCCTCTCTCCTCTCTGTCCCTCTCTGTCTCTCTCCTCTCTCTCTCTCTCTCTCTCTCTCTCTCTCTCTCTCTCTCTCTCTCTCTCTCTCTCTCTCTCTCTCTCTCTCTGCTCTCTGTCTCTCCTCCTCTCTGTGTCTCCCCCTCCTCCTCTCTCCTCTCTGTCTCTCCTCCTCTCTGTCTCTCCTCCTCCTCCTCCTCCCCCTCTCTGTCGCTCCTCTCTGTCTCTCCTCACCTACTCTGTCCCTCTCTCCTCTCTATCCCTCTCTCCTCACCCGCTCTATCCCTCTCTCCTCACCCTCTCTGTCCCTCTCTCCTCTCTCTCTCCTCTCTGTTTCTCCTCACCCTCTCTATCCCTCTCTCCTCACCCTCTCTGTCCCTCTCTCCTCTCTCTCTCCTCTCTGTTTCTCCTCACCCTCTCTGTCCCTCTCTCCTCACCCTCTCTGTTTCTCCTCACCCTCTCTGTCCCTCTCTCCTCACCCTCTCTGTCCCGCACTCCTCTCTATCCCTCTCTCCTCACCCTCTCTGTCCCACTCTCCTCTCCTCACCCTCTCTGTCCCGCTCTCCTCTCTATCCCTCTCTCCTCCCCCTCTCTCTCTTTCTCCTCTCTATCCCTCTCTCCTCACCCTCTCTGTCCCTCTCTCCTCTATATCCCTCTCTCCTCACCCTCTCTGTCCCTCTCTCCTCTATATCCCTCTCTCCTCACCCTCTCTGTCCCTCTCTCCTCTCTATCCCTCTCTCCTCACCCTCTCTGTCCCTCTCTCCTCTCTATCCCTCTCTCCTCACCCTCTCTCTCTCTCCTCTCTGTCCCTCTCTCCTCACCCTCTCTGTCTCACTCTCCTCTCTGTCCCTCTCTCCTCACCCTCTCTGTCCCTCTCTCCTCTCTCTCCTCTCTGTTTCTCCTCACCCTCTCTGTCCCTCTCTCCTCTCTATCCCTCTCCTCTCTGTCTCTCCTCACCCTCTCTGTCCCTCTCTCCTCTCTGTCCCTCTCCTCTCTGTCTCTCCTCACCCTCTCTCCTCACCCTCTCTGTCCCTCTCTCCTCTCTATCCCTCTCTCCTCACCCTCTCTGTCCCTTTCCCCTCTCTGTCTCTCTCTCTCTCCCCTCTCTGTCCCTCTCTCCTCTCTGTCTCTCCTCACCCTCTCTGTCTGTTGTTGGATCTGTTTGAGTAGGCTAAAACTAACTTTGAGACACTTTTTTCCCTGTGTGTGTGTGTGTGTGTGTTTGTGCAGATTGAGCAGGTGAGTCAGCTAACAGCGTTGGTCCAGGCCCAGGTGGAGTATCACAGACAAGCCACAGAAATACTACAGCAGCTCTCCAGCAAGCTGCACGAGAGGTCAGTCACACAGACACACAGACAGACAGACAGACATACAGACACAGACATACAGACACAGACATACAGACACAGACACATACAGACACAGACATACAGAGACTAGGGCTGGGACACTGTAGTGTTGACAGACAGACAGACAGACAGAGACACATACAGACACAGACACATACAGACAGACATACACTAGGGCTGGGACACTGTAGTGTTGACATTGAACATTTTTAAAGGCATTTTCTTCTGACGTTCAAGGAGTTCGTATTCACCCTGTGCATGTCGGCTCAAATGTGAACGAGCCTTGAAAGTCTCGCTATAACACCCCTTGAACCCTGCCCTGTGTTTTACACTGACATTGTGGTGTGTTGACCTCTGACCTCTGTGTTTTCTCTCCAGGATCAGGGAGGCGCAGGATAAACCCAGGAAGGAGTATGTTCCTAAACCCCGGATGGTCCTGGAGCTGCTCCCCCCCAGCGATAGCCATAATGGGGGGCTCAACACCACCAAGTCCCCCGTCCCGGCCTTGTCCCCAGGCCCCACGCGCACCCCCGGTGAGAACACACAACACGGGACGGACGCAGACACTCACATTCACAGATCCACGTACAAACAAAGACTCACAGACCCACACACAGAAACATAGATCCAAGTACAAACACACAGATCCACGTACAGATCACAGATCCATTCACAGATCCACTCGCAGATCCACACACTCACAGATCCACGTCCAGACTCACAGACCCACACACAGAAACATGGATCCACTTACAGACTCACAGATCCACTTACAGACTCACAGATCCACTTACAGACTCACAGATCCACTTACAGACTCACAGATCCACTTACAGACTCACAGATCCACTTACAGACTCACAGACTCGCAGATCCACGTCCAGACACACAGATCCATGTAAAGACTCACAGATCCATGTAAAGACTCACAGATCTACGCACACACACTCACAGATCCACGTACAGACCTGCAGATCCACGTACAGACATAGGACTCACAGATCCACATACAGACACACAGACTCGCAGATCCACGTACAGAAACATAGATCCAAGTACAAACACACAGATTTGAGTCTGTACGTGGATCTGTGCCTATGTACTCGCAGATCCACGTACGGACTTGCAGATCCACGCACAGGCACACGCTGACAGATCCACAAACGAACAGATCCACGTGCAGACTCACAGATCCACGTACAGACACACAGACTCACAGATCCACATACAGACACACAGACTCACAGATCCATGTACAGACACAGACTCACAGATCCATGTACAGACACACAGACTTACAGATCCAAATTCAGACACACAGACTCACAGATCCACGTACAGACACACAGACTTACAGATCCAAATTCAGACACACAGACTCACAGATCCACGTACAGACACACAGACTTACAGATCCAAATTCAGACACACAGACTCACAGATCCACGTACAGACACACTCACAGATCCACGTACAGACACACTCACAGATCCACGTACAGACACACAGACTCACAGATCCAAATTCAGACACACAGACTCACAGATCCAAATTCAGACACACAGACTCACAGATCCACATACAGACACACTCAGTCGTTCTCTCTCTGTCTGTCGTTCTCTCTCTGTCTGTCGGTCTTTATCTTTGTCGGTCTCTCTCTTTCTCTCCCCCTCTCTCTCTTCGTCTCACTCTCTCCCCCTCTCTCTCTTTGTCTCCTTCCCCTCTCTCCCCCTCTCTCTCTTCGTCTCCTTCTCTCCACCCTTCCCCTCTCCCCCCCAGCTCCTATGAATCAACCGTGCTGCCGGGCGTTGTATGACTTTGTGCCGGAGAACGAGGGTGAGCTGGGCTTCAAAGAGGGCGATATCATCACCCTAACCAATCAGATCGATGATAACTGGTACGAGGGAATGGTCAACGGCCAATCAGGTTTCTTCCCCATCAACTACGTGGATATCCTGGTTCCACTTCCTCATTAGGCCACCCACCCCCACCCAATCTTCACCCCACTCCCTGCCGGGGGCCCCAGCCTCTGCCCAGCCTCTGCCCAGCCTCTGCCCAGCCTCTGCCCAGCCTCTGCCCAGCCTCTGCCCAGCCTCTGCCCAGCCTCTGCCCAGCCTAATCCACGCCTTCTTCTTTGTGCTTGTGTGAGTGCAACTGCTTTTTTCACAAAGAACTACAACTGTGAGGAACAAGGGACTACAATTGTATAGGATTCTGCAAGAAGAAGAAGAATGAGGGATAAGTGAGCTGGTGGAATCAGAGTAGTGAGATGGTTGAACTAACTGAAGACTGGTGGAATCAGAGTAGTGAGCTGGTTGAACTAACTGAAGACTGGTGGAATCAGAGTAGTGAGATGGTTGAACTAACTGAAGACTGGTGGAATCAGAGTAGTGAAATGGTTGAGCTAACTGAAGACTGGTGGAATCAGAGTAGTGAGCTGGTTGAACTAACTGAAGACTGGTGGAATCAGAGTAGTGAAATGGTTGAACTAACTGAAGACTGGTGGAATCAGAGTAGTGAGCTGGTTGAACTAACTGAAGACTGGTGGAATCAGAGTAGTGAGCTGGTAAATATCTATATACAGTATGTGTCTATGGTTATGTGTACTGTAATAGGTTCCAATGTATTGCATGCTGGGACAAGCCATTTAAAGGTTGACGTTTTAAAAGGTTGAATAAATCAAACTGTTACATGGCGGCGGTTGTAATGCTAATAGGGTTTTTTATTTTCTTGGCATGAATGTTGTTCTGGAGGCAGCTCTGCAGAATGGTCACCAGCCACAAAGTCATAACATCTGAGGTTCGAACTTAACCTTAAGCACATTGAAAACCTTAATGCCTAACCTTCAATTATTTATATATGTGTGTATATATATGCAATTTTGACTTTGCAGCTGGTCCATCTAGTGGAAATCGCTCAGTTCTGCCTCCGAGGCAAGATTCACGACAACAAACGTCAACCTGCGTTGTAATGATGATGGTGGTGTTACAGATGCTTGTTGTTTTATAGGCCTGTTGTGACTGTGTTTCCTATGTGATGCGCGCTATATCACCAGATACCTGTTTTCTCTGGGCCATGAAGTCACTAAAGCTGTCCACCTGTTGTGACTGTGTTTCCTATGTGATGCGCGCTATATCACCAGATACCTGTTTTCTCTGGGCCATGAAGTCACTAAAGCTGTCCACCTGTTGTGACTGTGTTTCCTATGTGATGCGCGTTATATCACCAGATACCTGTTTTCTCTGGGCCATGAAGTCACTAAAGCTGTCCACCTGTTGTGACTGTGTTTCCTATGTGATGCGCGCTATATCACCAGATACCTGTTTTCTCTGGGCCATGAAGTCACTAAAGCTGTCCACCTGTTGTGACTGTGTTTCCTATGTGATGCGCGCTATATCACCAGATACCTGTTTTCTCTGGGCCATGAAGTCACTAAAGCTGTCCACCTGTTGTGACTGTGTTTCCTATGTGATGCGCGCTATATCACCAGATACCTGTTTTCTCTGGGCCATGAAGTCACTAAAGCTGTCCACCTGTTGTGACTGTGTTTCCTATGTGATGCGCGTTATATCACCAGATACCTGTTTTCTCTGGGCCATGAAGTCACTAAAGCTGTCCCCTTGTTGTGACTGTGTTTCCTATGTGATGCGCGCTATATCACCAGATACCTGTTGTGTCAGTCACAGACCCTCGAACGCATCCCATATAGCACCTTAGTCCCTATACACTTTTGGTTGGAAGGACTGGAAGGGGAGTAGCTAGGTTGTTGGGGTTATTACACATTGGCTGATTTAGTCATTTAGTCTTCTCAACAGAGGACCAAAGTGACTTGAGATGGATGGAAGTGAGTTGACAGTCGATTTGATTTATTTTATCTTTATTTAACTCGGCAAGTCAGTTAAGTCAGTCAGTTAATAAGAACAAATACTTATTGTCAATGACGACCCTACCCTATACAGCCTGGATTTGAACCAGGGACTGTAGTGACGCCACTCAGGAGCCCAGTTCTGCCATAGAGCATTCGACTGTTTCGGAGTAAAAGTCCCCTCCCACTGGGAGAAGATGTCAATTCAACATCTATTCCACGTTGGGTTCAACGTAATTTTCAATTGAAATAGTGTGGACACAACGTTGATTCAACCAGTGTGTGCCTCTTGTATATGGTATGACGAGACTGAGTGGGCCGGTCTGTTTTACAAGGTCAGGTCTGCATCTGAAATGGGACCCTAATACCAATGTAGTCCCCTATTCCCTCAATGCTGGACACCCAAAGCACCTGTGCTCTGTCTCTCTCTGCCTCTCTCTCTCTCTCTGCCTCTCTCTCTCTGCCTCTCTCTCTCTGCCTCTCTCTCTCTGCCTCTGCCTCTCTCTCTGCCTCTCTCTCTGCCTCTCTCTCTGCCTCTCTCTCTCTGCCTCTCTCTCTGCCTCTCTCTCTGCCTCTCTCTCTCTGCCTCTCTGCCTCTCTCTCTCTCTGCCTCTCTCTCTCTGCCTCTCTCTCTCTGCCTCTCTGCCTCTCTGCCTCTCTCTCTCTGCCTCTCTCTCTCTCTGCCTCTCTCTCTGCCTCTCACTCAGGTTCACAATAGGGTAAAGAATGGTTTGGAGCCTGCGTGCATCCACAATAGAACCCTGTTCCTTATATAATGCATTACTTTTGACCAGATCTCTTCCCCTCCCAATAGACCCTGGTCAAAAGTAGGGCACCATTTTGTATGCACGCCCCAGTCTGTTAAGCTCCTACTGAGATAGGCTGGGCTTTATACAGCTGTCTGCCTGGTGCAATTATAATGAACACGAAGGGAGACAAAGTGCTGGTTTCAAGCGCAGGGCGCAGCAGGTGTTTATTGGTAAAGGACCACAGGAGGAGGCAGGTAGCTGGGTTCAGGGGCAGACAGAAGGTCATACACAGGAGGAGGCAGGTAGCTGGGTCCAGGGGCAGGTAGAAGGTCATACACAGGAGGAGGCAGGTAGCTGGGTCCAGGGACAGGCAGAAGGTCATACACAGGAGGAGGCAGGTAGCTGGGTCCAGGGACAGGCAGAAGGTCATACACAGGAGGAGGCAGGTAGCTGGGTCCAGGGGCAGGCAGAAGGTCATACACAGGAGGAGGCAGGTAGCTGGGTCCAGGGGCAGGCAGAAGGTCATACACAGGAGGAGGCAGGTAGCTGGGTCCAGGGACAGGCAGAAGGTCATACACAGGAGGAGGCAGGTAGCTGGGTCCAGGGGCAGGCAGAAGGTCATACACAGGAGGAGGCAGGTAGCTGGGTCCAGGGGCAGGCAGAAGGTCATACACAGGAGGAGGCAGGTAGCTGGGTCCAGGGACAGGCAGAAGGTCATACACAGGAGGAGGCCGGTAGCTGGGTCCAGGGGCAGGCAGAAGGTCATACACAGGAGGAGGCAGGTAGCTGGGTCCAGGGGCAGGCAGAAGGTCATACTCAGGAGGCAGGTAGCTGGGTCCAGGGGTAGGCAGAAGGTCATACTCAGGAGGCAGGTAGCTGGGTCCAGGGGAAGGCAGAAGGTCATACTCAAGAGGCAGGTAGCTGGGTCCAGGGGTAGGTAGAAGGTCATACAGAGGAAGCAGGTAGCTGGGTCCAGGGGCAGGCGGAGGGTCATACACAGGGAGCCCAAAAAGGGTAACAGTACAGCCAGGGAAAAGGCTACTAACGTCGTCTGGGAGATAGGCTATGGTACAGGAAATCTGATAGGCTAAGGTACAGGCAGGGGAGAATAGGCAAAAGGCGTCGTTAGTGAGGCAGGCAAAAACTATCATACACGGGAGGTGTAAATTACAGGAAGTGTAAATTACAGGAAGCGCTTCTCACAGATGTGTATCATAAAACAATCAACACCTCACAATGATGGGGTGCAAAGAACTGAACTAAACCGTGTGTGATAATGACATACAGGTGTGTGTGTGAACAGGTGATCCGAATTCAGGTGATTGGGATCTGGAGAGTGAGCCGCGTCCAGGGGGGGGGGGGGGGGGGGGGGGTCTACGTATTTGAGAGTGTGAGTTGGAAGCAGACTTTACAGCAAATAGGTTCACCACAGTACTTTTCTTTATACAATTCATGAAAATAATCGTATTTATTAGTCATCGACGTATGCAAATGAATGATCATACTAGCGTTTCCTGTGTTACCACAGACAAAACAGCTGTTTTAGTATTTGTAAGTATTGACGAGTATTGATCACTCCTATATGAGGTAAATGTGTCACTGAATGACCCCCTTTTTGAAGGGCTGACAGACTATTTATATTCAAGATATTTGAAAGGTGTCACAGAATCACATGACCATCCTGTAAAACGTACAGCCAAAGATGTGACTGTGGTGAGCAAGGAGCTGAAACCACGTACCATCATAGTCAACTGGCAGCCCCCCCTCAGAGGCCAATGGAAAAATCACAGGCTACATAATCTACTACATATATACTACTATATGACGTAGGACATCATTGTTGTTTATTCCATAATGTGTAGGTTTATTTGTGTTGTGTGTCATGCTAGAGTCCAACTCTAAAAATACAGTGATATTTACCTGTATGTGTGTTTGCTTGTACATGATATAGTATTGTTCGTTTTTTTCCGCTATTCATTGTCCATTTTCTTCTGCTGTCAACTGTTACATCCTGATGTTTATCAATGTTGTCATTGGAATCTACTGGCCCAGAACCACAGATATCTATGTTGTCATTGGAATCTACTGGCCCAGAACCACAGTAATCTATGTTGTCATTGGAATCTACTGGCCCAGAACCACAGATATCTATGTTGTCATTGGAATCTACTGGCCCAGAACCACAGATATCTATGTTGTCATTGGAATCTACTGGCCCAGAACCACAGTAATCTATGATGTCATTGGAATCTACTGGCCCAGAACCACAGATATCTATGTTGTCATTGGAATCTACTGGCCCAGAACCACAGATATCTATGTTGTCATTGGAAGCTACTGGCCCAGAACCACAGATATCTATGTTGTCATTGGAATCTACTGGCCCAGAACCACAGATATCTATGTTGTCATTGGAATCTACTGGCCCAGAACCACAAATATCTATGTTGTCATTGGAATCTACTGGCCCAGAACCACTGATATCTATGTTGTCATTGGAATCTACTGGCCCAGAACCACAGATATCTATGTTGTCATTGGAATCTACTGGCCCAGAACCACTGATATCTATGTTGTAGGATGTGGAAGCCGGGCTATGTTGTAGGATGTGGAAGCCGGGCTATGTTGTTGGATGTGGAAGCCGGGCTATGTTGTTGGATGTGGGTACTGTGTACACCATAGGTACTGTATGTATACCATAGGTACTGCATGTATACCATTGGTACTGTATGTCTACCATAGGTACTGTATGTATACCATAGGTACTGTATGTATACCATACGTTGGTTGTTGATGCAGTACTGGTATACATTTTTATTTCTGTGCTTTTTTCCAGTGAGATTGTCGTTGGTCTTGAGCTCACCGACTAGTGTGTGTGCCTCGCTGGTGTAGTATCTGTGCTGCTGCTGCTGCTGTGGTGGTGACATCATCACTAAGGCCCTGGCTGTAAACCCTACTGTTCATCCTCTCTGCTAGAGTGGTTTCTTAAGTGTGAAGGATCACTAAGAAGAGCTCCCCGGTTGGGTTTAGGTTGGGTTTGAAATGGCACCCCAAAGTAGTGCACTATATATTAGGGCCCTCAAACTCAACTCTGGACCTCCGAGACAGTTCCAATGCATTTTTGCATTGTTCCCCTCTAATCGGGGACTGATTTAGACCTGGGACACCAGGTGGGTGATTCCCCTCTAATCAGGGCCTGATTTAGACCTGGGACACCAAGTGGGTGATTCTCCTCTAATCTGGGCCTGATTTAGACCTGGGACACCAGGTGGGTGATTCTCCTCTAATCGGGCCTGATTTAGACCTGGGACACCAGGTGGGGGATTCCCCTCTAATTGGGGACTGATTTAGACCTGGGACACCAGGTGGGTGAATCTCCTCTAATCGGGGACTGATTTAGACCTTGGACACCAGGTGGGTGAATCTCCTCTAATCGGGGACTGATTTAGACCTTGGACACCAGGTGGGTGATTCTCTTCTAATCAGGGACTGATTTAGACCTGGGAAACCGGGTGGGTGATTCCCCTCTAATCAGGGACTGATTTAGACCTGGGACACCAGGTGGGGTGATTCTCCTCTAATCGGGGCCTGATTTAGACCTGGGACACCAGGTGGGGTGATATTAATTATTAGTTAGAACAGAAAAGCAGCCGACCTCGTAGGGGTCAGAGTTGAATACCCCTGGGAATAGGGTACCATTTTAGACCCTGGTTTGTTGTTGCTGTTTTTTTTTGCTCTGAAAACAGACACGTTATTGATATTATTATCGGCCTTGGAGACTAAGTGAAAATACACATTCTCTTTCTCTCTGAACAAGTTGACTTGACAATCTTCAATAATAAAAAAAAAATCAATGACGAGGCAATAACCAATGTCAACATTTCAATAACCTCCGAAATACTGAGGGCTGTCTTGAGTGAGGCTGTCGAACTGTAGATGTCTCTGTCTATTCTGTATGTATCTCTACACCTGTCTGTCTCATGTTGTTTTCTCTCTGCATTTTAAATGGCACCCTCTTCACTATTTAGTGGACTACTTTTGACCAGTGCCTTGCTCAACAGTAGTGCACTATATAGGGAATATAATGCCAATGGGCCCTGGTCAGTAGTAGTGCACTATGTAGGGAATATAATGCCAATGGGCCCTGGTCAGTAGTAGTGCACTATATAGGGAATATTGTGCTATTTGGGATGCATCCCTTTGTCTCCTTCCTACCGTATGTGTCAGTACTTTCCTTACGGTCTAATACACAGTTAAGACCTATAGGCCAAAGGGCCTTACAATAAAAGTGTTATTAGAAGCACAACTTAAATTAGAGCCCGAAGAGTGTTCAGTGTGAAGAAAGTACAGTAGAACGCCTGGTACGGAGTACAGCTGTAGCTGTTTTTGTGGTTGTCCAAGGCAAACCAGTGGTCTGTAATCTCTCCCTATTCTTTTCGTAGTACTAGTTGAAAGTAGTGTACTATGTAGGAGATAGGGGGGACATTTGGGAGGAACTTTAACCCAGGATTTCCTGCTGTGATGGTTTTGACTTGTTTTTAATTGATTTAGCTATTTATTTGTCTGAGGTATTTGAGCCTCAGTGAGGACTGTACAGACAATATCTACCTGTGTTGGTTTGTGTTCCACCACAGAATTTGAATAAATTAGGATTCAAGAATTAGAATTCTAATTCTGTGGTTTCCACCCTGTGTGTGTTGTGGTGTGTGTGTGTGTGTGTGTGTGTGTGTGTGTGTGTGTACAGTATCATCTGCCTGTTGTATCAATCAGGATTTTGATAGAGAGGAGGGAGGGTGGGATAGAGAGGTGTTGATGTTCCTCTCCTATGCCCATGATCTGAATGATGTCTGTTGTGAGATGATGAATACAATATAGTTATGTGACTTGTTCAAATAAACACTATGACACAAAAAACTGGATTGGATCTCTACTGTCTCTCTTAAACTCACACAAAATGTTGTTTGAATTACGGACTGCAGCTTTAAAACAGCGGCAGCAGCAATAAACAACAGTACAGTAATGCACACTGAAAGAGACTTGAACAGCTAAAGGTGTGGAGAAATGGCATAGAACTCCAGTGTTGGTGAATATTCCAAATCAGAATACTGGAACCCCGTGGAACATCAAAAGCCAAATGGTTTCATATCACAGTTTCATACCATAGAACTGGAGATGGAACCATAGAATTACGAATTGGAACTAACTCCAGAAAGTTCCATAGTAGGCTATTGTACTTCGGGAACTGAAGGCCTGAGAAGAGTCCATAGCCATGCAAATGCGACAGCAACAATCCCACCGTGTGGTAACAACTGATATTGCATCAACATTGCTGGCAACGAAGAATTTGAAATTAGAATTATGTTCGATTTAATTTATACCGTGGTAATAACAATAACGCTAAAATTCTCTCCCAAATAGCCAAGAAACAAACACTTGCTTGTTTATCCGTCGTACTTTTTAATGCATCACAAGTATTATAAGTTCTTATTTTCAGCTATGAGCTGCATCTAGTTTTGGGACACAAAATCGTGAGTCTGTGTATTGGCAGCAGTTTAAATTGACGTAAAAATACTTTAAATGACTACTTAAGTAGTTTTTTTTTTTATAGTATCTAATTTACTTTACTATTTATATATTTGGACAACTTTTACTTTACTACATTCCTAAAGAAAATAATGTACGTTTTACTCCATACATTTTCCCTGGCACCTAAAAGTACTCGTTAGATTTTGAATGATTAGCAGGACAGGAAAATTGTCAAAATCGCGCACTTGTCAAGAGAACATCCCTGGTCATCAATACTGTCTCTGATCTGGCAGACTCGCTAAACACAAATGCTTCCTTTGTCATTTATGTCTGAGAGTTGGTGTGACACTGGCTATCCGTAATCAAATAAAAAAAAACAAGAAAATGGTGCCGTCTGGTTTGCTTCATATAATGAATTTGAAATGATTTATACTTTTACTTTTGATACTTAAGTATATTTGATCAATTACATTTACTTTTGAAACTTACGTATATTTAAAACCAACTACTTTTCCTAAAGTAGTATTTTACTGGGTGACTTTCACTTTTACTTGAGTCATTTTCTATTAGGGTGTTTCTGCTTTTACCCAAGTATGACAATTCGTGACTTTTTCCATCACAGATGTTGAGTCCCAAAGCTTGGTACATCCGTAGTTCGTCAATAAGTCATGCATGTTGCCTGTAGTGCGGTAACGCTGCCACACCGGGCACTGTGGAGTATTTTAGTTTCGCCGCGGTTTCTACTCGGCGCAAACAGATCATTCGCATTTGACCCACTTTCTGACTTCCACGAACGCAGCTCTCTCTTTTCGCTTCAAGATCATCAACGGTAGCGAGCGAGGTTGTAGAAACCCAGAAAACGGTCCAACCAGATCCGAGAGATAAGAGAGGAGGGGGGGAAAATGGACATGAAAAAGAGAATTCACCTAGAACTGAGAAATAGGACGCCGTCGGATGTAAGTATATGATTTAGGTTAACATGCGACACCAAAGTTTACTGTGTGTGGAAGTCATGTCGAGCACATGGGGTCCTCTGAAAGCCTGCTGCTGGTAATATACTTTCTTTACCTCCTACGTTTTCTCAAACTCAATTTCTAATGAGATAAGTATGTATATTGTAAATTAACTAGGTAATGCCATTAGATGCATTCGTTTTTAGGAGCGCTAATTTATCTGCCTACGTTAACTTCGCTGAATCACTTTACAAGTCAAACCGGACCCGTGAGGTAAACAGGAAAATGGCTAACAAAATGGTTAACTACTATCACACAAAATACGTTTTTTTTTAATATTGTTAGCCATCTGCTGTAGTTTTTTTGTTTTGTTTAATACAGATGTATATTTTGTAACAATCAACCTTACTATCAAAGTAAAGGCCAACACACTGAACATCATTGCGAACATAGCGGTAGCCATTTTTAGCTAGCATAGCGGTAGCCATTTTTAGCTAGCGTAGCGGTAGCCATTTTTAGCTAGCATAGCGGTCGGTAGTCATTTTTAGCTAGCGTAGCGGTAGCCATTTTTAGCTAGCGTAGCGGTAGCCATTTTTAGCTAGCGTAGCGGTAGCCATTTTTTAGCTAGCATAGGACTCAACGTTGTTGGGCGCGTATCTAGCATGCCGGCTAACTAGAAAGCGAATCATTAGACTATTTTTTTTTTTTTTAATTATCGGTTATAGCTACGAATAGTTTATTTTGAAATGATAGTAAATGTACACAGCCGCGAACTGTTTTGGATACACTTTGACCGGTTAAAGACCCGTCCGTTAGCTAGCTGGCTAGCAACGTAACTTTGCTGGCTACTTTAGATGGCTAGGTAACATTGGGGGGGATTCGGTTATGCTGAGCTGTGGGGCACCGGACTATAGCCGTTGACTTGAACTGGCAAAAACGCCGAGGAGAAGCGCCTTTCTCAAATAGAACAATAATCTGCGCCGCTCGGTCATGTTAGCAACATCGCGCGTCGTCCAGAAACGTACATCACTTTTCCATCAAATCTGTTTTTCGATGTAGTTTTCATTGGGAAGGCAGTTTAATTTTAATTGTTTTAAAAAAATTTTTTAAAAGCAATTAGTTTTTGCACGTGCACACAGAATCTTTCTCATGACTCCCATGCTTTGAACCGACTTTTGAGCGGGCCACTTGGCTCATGCCCGGAAGGCCCGGTTCCAAAACGAAAGCAACCACATTTCACCAGTGCCAAACACGCCAGCCCGGGGGAGGTTAATCGAGTCCCCTCACCAGCTATCTACATCACGTGCACACAGTTTACAAACAGTTCTGCTTATAAACATGGCTGCTTTCCAAGTGCCAAATAAAACAGATTCGAAACAAAATTATTTTTTCCCATTTGCACTTTTTGATAGAAATACATGTAAAATATTCAATAACTACGGACATAAACGTTTATTCATCCATCTTCTTTTTTTTTCTTCTCCCTACTCCGTTTCTCTCCCTGTCCTTCTCTTTTAGGTTCAGGAGCTTGTCCTGGATAACTGTCGGTCGAACGAGGGGAAAATGGAGGGCATAACGGAGGAGTTTGAGAACCTGGAACTGTTGAGTCTCATCAACGTCGGCCTCATCAACGTCTCAAACATACCCAAACTGGGGAAATTAAAAAAGGTATGACGACTAGGGTTGTGGCCCAATTGGCACCATTGTTTATTTTACAGTGCACTACACCTGAACAGGGCCCATACATCCCCATACTCACATCAATCATACCCAAACTGAGGAAAGGTAGCATCACACTAAACCAGCATGTAGCTATTGTTGAAGGGGATGTTTTAAACAAGGGAAACCATCACTGTAAACGAAGGGGATGTTTTAAACAAGGGAAACCATAACTGTAAACCAGGGGGATGTTTTTACCAAGGGAAACCATCACACTAAACCGGCATGTAGCTAGGGGGGGGGGGGGGGGGGGTTTAAACATTTCCTTTCTGTTTTATGTTCAGACCAGCTGAACTTCTCACTTTTAAACTTTGAAATGTTTTGCCAGATTAAACAGTAATTTTAAATGACTCCATGAACTAGTCCCGTTGGAAGATGGGTAATAATATCATAGATCATCGTAATAATCTGTTTAAGACCAGTTAAATGCATAATTAATGGTCATAACGAAGTGTAGCTTTTCACCGTGTCACATGACACAAACAAGACTCTTCTGTCCCCCCCCCCCCCCCCCCCCCAGACTGAATAAATAACGTGACTTTCTTCTTCTGTAGTTGGAGCTAAGTGACAACAGGATATCCGGTGGTTTGGAGGTGCTGGCTGAGAGGCTGGTCAACCTCACACACCTCAACCTCTCTGGGAACAAGTTCAAGGACATCAGCACACTGGAACCACTGGTGGGTGTTAAATGTTACTGAATACGACCCCTGGTCGGTCGGGTGTTGGAACTGTTACTGAATACGACCCCTGGTCGGTCGGGTGTTGGAACTGTTACTGAATACGACCCCTGGTCGGTCGGGTGTTGGAACTGTTACTGAATACGACCCCTGGTCGGTCGGGTGTTGGAACTGTTACTGAATACGACCCCTGGTCGGTCGGGTGTTGGAACTGTTACTGAATACGACCCCTGGTCGGTCGGGTGTTGGAACTGTTACTGAATACGACCCCTGGTCGGTCGGGTGTTGGAACTGTTACTGAATACGACCCCTGGTCGGTTGGGTGTTGGAACTGTTACTGAATACGACCCCTGGTCGGTTGGGTGTTGGAACTGTTACTGAATACGACCCCTGGTCGGTTGGGTGTTGGAACTGTTACTGAATACGACCCCTGGTCGGTCGGGTGTTGGAACTGTTACTGAATACGACTAGTGATGCACTGATATTACATTTTGGCTGAAACCGGTATCCAATATTTTCAGTGCTCAAAAAAACAACACAGATGACCGATATTAACATTTGTTGTGGCCTTTTAAGCTTTCCGGTACAGTTAAACCGCTGCGTCCGTGTGTTTTTAACTATTTAAGGCACTGCGTCTCAGTGCATGAGGTGTCACTACAGTCCCTGGGTCGAATCCAGGGTCCATCACATCCGGCCGTGATTGGGAGTTACATGGGGCGGCGCACAATTGGCCTGGCGTTGGCCCGGGGTAGGCCATCGTTGTAAATAAGAATGTATTCTTCACTGGCTTGTCTAGTTCAATAAAGGTTACACACCACACTTTGTTGTCATTAACGTATGTCCCCATGACCAGTCAAATCCATTTCTTTCACTTCCTTGCTGTTTCGTTGTTCAGCCGTTTCATTCTCAACCAGGATGTCTCACACTATGGAACGAGGTTTGGGTCTTTGCGTGTCAAATAACACTATACCAAATAAGCTTGTTGACCAATCAGGACCTGAATATGACTGGCACGTCACATTAATTTAAAGCATTCAATATATATATATTTTTTAAAGTAGTTATTACACATTGATTACACTCACTCCTATTTCAACGATTCATCGATGCGTATGCTATGATGCTGGTAAAGTTTTATCGTTCTCCTACAGTGCTGATGATTTTAAAACGCTGGCTAGCTCATAGATGCAAACAATATTCTTCCCATAAACACATATTAAAACCACAATCTGTTTCAGTAGCTATAGTTAGCTAGCTAACATCTGTTTCAGTAGCTATAGTTAGCTAGCTAACATCTGTTTCAGTAGCTATAGTTAGCTAGCTAACACCTGTTTCAGTAGCTATAGTTAGCTAGCTGGGAATCCTAGCTAGCTAACTATATAGCTAGGTGTCATCTAAAATAACCCTAATTTATAAGACAGTTCTTATTTGATAAATGGTGGACGGTCCCGCGATAAGAGCAGCGTTAATATTTGCGTAAACTCATCAGTCGGGTAGATTGATACCAAATTTCATTGCTTCACATTCCAGCCTTTTTAACATTATCTAGTCTAAATATAGCGTGATTCCACCAATTGTAACCTTCTGCATCACTTTCAGGCGTACTTTTATTTTGAAGGCAAATTCCACTATTGTGCCTAATCGTTATTGTGGCTAGCTTCACAACCCGGTCCGCTCGAGCCTCACTAGCAAGATAAAGCTAGTTTCTGTTTATAACGTTAGCTTTGGGCAACCGGGCTAAGTAGCTGGCTAGCTATTTATTTTCATGAACTGAAGTTCAATTTCAATTGGCGAACAACAAGTGACCACCTAGCTAATACTTACTCACAAGGATTCATAAATCATTGCTAAGAATAATGAAAATGACTGCAGTTTCTACTGGTCATTGTTTTCAGGCTGGTTGTATTTGTGCTAGCCAGATACCAAGCTAAAGCTAGCTACCCCAGAAGTTGCGGCCAAACAAGTTATGCTTTATTACCAACGTGGTATTGTAAACACATCGTTCGTGGCCGGTGTTTGCAGACTTTTTCCGTTGTTGTGCATTTTTGACAGTGCTACTGATAGCAGTGGTGGCTCTTGGCTTGCAAATGGTGTTTTTTTTTTACTCGTCAAATGGCCGATACCAACGGTGACATTTTTAGCTAATATCGTCCGATTCCGATATGTTCGCCGATTATATCGTGGCTCCCTAAATAAGACTACTTGTGGTTGTTGGAACCGTTCCTAAATAACACCGTTATAGCTGGGAACATGACAGGTTATAACCGCTTATAACTTGGAATGAGACTGTCGTAGCTCTTAATAAGACTTATAACTGTGACATTTATAACTTTATTTATACCCCTGCCTTCACCCCTGTTTATAACTGTACATGAGACTGTTATAGCTGGGAATAACACTGTTATAACCTCTCCCTTGTTAGAAAAAGCTTCCCATACTAAAGTCCCTGGACCTGTTTAACTGTGAGGTCACCAACCTGGGAGACTACAGAGAGAGCATCTTCAAGCTCCTCCCGCAGCTCACGTACCTGGATGGCTACGATATCGAAGACTGCGAGGCCTCCGACTCGGACGGCGAGGGAGACGGGGTCGAGGATGAAGACGATGAAGGTGAGACTTCCCGAGAGGGAACTTATGGGGTGGGAGGTAGCTGTTAAGAGCGTTGGGCCAGTAACCAAAAGGGATGCTGGTTTGAAACTTGAGGGGCTGCAAGGTGGGAAAAAATCTGTCGTTCTGCCCTTGAGCAAGGCACTTAACCCCCAACAACAACTGCTCCCTGGGCCCTACGGCAGCCCCCCCTCCAACACACACACTTCCCTCTGATTCAGAGGGGTTCGGTTAAATACGGAAAATTAGTTTCGCAACTGACTAGGTATCCCCCCCCCTTCCCTAAATTCTTAAAGAAACACCAACTGAAAGGTTGTCAAATGAGCAAAACATCCAAGGGGACGTCGTAGTTAGTTAGCTAGTTTCTGTCTGCAGAAATGGACACGGTCCCAGTGTCTCTATGAATCTGGCAGATGAATGGATGTGATTTATCATGTCTCTTTATGAAGATGTTGAGATATATATATATATATATATATATAATATATATCTGGATTATCTAGATTCGGGGTTGTTTTAAATATATTTATTTTTGAGCAGATGGTCAGGGGGTCAGAACATAATAATTTGTAGTCTGCAAATGAACTGCGAAGGAGCCCCAAACAGATACAGTATTTGACTAAAACAATAATTTCAAAGGATACGATCACGTCTCTCTCTCTCTCTCTCTGCTTTATTTGGGAACAAATTTCCTCGATTAAAATCAGTTGGTGCTGATTTCCTGATGTTTTTTTTGTTTTTTGTTGTATTTTATGTCCCAACAATAAATTCCCCCAAATAATAACTTGGGCCCATGGGCCGACACCCTGATTTGGCCAGATGTATCACGTTAATTGAAATGGCACTTGACTTGAGCTGTTGTCGTCTCTGGTCTTGTCCTATAGGACAGAGGGGGAAGAGGGAGAGTCTGAAGAGAGGAGGGATGGTCTAATGTTTTTTCTGTCCTGTGGAACAGAGGGGGAGGAGGGAGAGTCTGAAGAGGAGGAGGATGAAGAGGAGGAGGACGACGAAGAGGTCGTTGCAGAGGAAGATGATGACAGTGGGGAGAGTGGAGAGGTAAGAACACGGATGTCATGTTGAATACACGTATGTTACATGTTTAGCATATGATTTTATATGTGTTTAGAAGTGTTCATTCAGTATTTGTGGTAATTGTCAGTTATAAATCCGCCGATTTTGAATTGTTATCTGCTTTTTTTTTTTGGTTCTCCGATAATCGGTATCGGCGTTGAAAAATAATCGGCCGACCTCTAATTCTGACCGTTTTACTCGCCCTAGCAGAACTGGTTAGGCAGTTATCACGTTATCCAGATGCGTTGGTGACTAACTGTGCTGCTGGCAATTTAATCATCATTTTTATTTATTTTTTTTGCCGATGTTAACCGGCCACATTCAACTAGTGTTGAGATCTCCATACATTCATTATCGTGCGCTCTGGAACACTCAGGAGAGAGCGCTCTGAAATAGGAGGAGGTAGCCAGAACGGATTTACGAAAGAACCCAAATGTCCATTGAGAACACACACTATACCATTTAGCTAAGCTAAGAATGATGGGAATAAACGTTGGGTAGTTGGTTGACCCAAAATTAATATACTGGCAAGTTTGATGTATAAGCCAACTAACATACCGGAACATACTGCTGTAATGATATGCAATTCATAAGGACAACGTAGCTAACAAATTGTCAGCCAACAAAACATTTTAGGGTAATTTATTTAAAAAGTAAATTGCTTTTTATTACATTGTTCAATTTTATTTAACATTTGTCATAATTAGTTAAAGCAATGAATTTGTATCTGCTCTCGGTTTACTTCGGCTGCATGTCTTCCGCCATTTTCTTAAAATCTGAAAACACCGTGAAGCCACGCCCATTTCCTGAAGAATTGCATTATCGGCCCTAAAGTATGGAACTAGTGTCCTCTGCGTGTATATTTTGGCTGTATTTAGTATGACATCCGGGAACTTTTTTTGCATAGTAACTATATCCATACAATGACCAATGAGCTATATACTCACTTCACTAATAGTATGGTTAGTGTGGGTGGTATCAGTATTCAAACCCATCTTCTTTCTTCTGATATTTTGGTTAAAAGACTCGTCATGAAATTGGGCAATATATCGCATTACTTCTTACTAATACATTTTTTAATTATTTTAGAAATATTAAGCACAGTCTTTTTATAAAAAAATAAATAAATAATAATTTATACATATTGGAGTGGATTTCTCCATCTACATGACAGTGGTTGGTGGACTGAAGTTACTTTTAGTGTCCCCCTGGTCACTCCGAGCCCCGTCCCCCTGGTCACTCCGAGCCCCGTCCCTCTGGTCACTCCGAGCCCCTGGTCACTCCGAGCCCCGTCCCCTGGTCACTCCGAGCCCCTGGTCACTCCGAGCCCCGTCCCCCTGGTCACTCCGAGCCCCCGGTCACTCCGAGCCCCGTCCCCTTGGTCACTCCGAGCCCCGTCCCCCTGGTCACTCCGAGCCCCCGGTCACTCCGAGCCCCTGGTCACTCCATGCCCCGTCCCCCGGTCTCTCCGAGCCCCTGGTCACTCCGTCCCCCGGTCACTCCGAGCCCCGTCCCCCTGGTCACTCCGAGCCCCCGGTCACTCCATGCCCCGTCCCCCGGTCACTCCGAGCCCCGTCCCCCGGTCTCTCCATGCCCCGTCCCCCGGTCACTCCGAGTTCCGAGCCCCCGGTCACTCCATGCCCTGTCCCCCGGTCACTCCATGCCCTGTCCCCCGGTCACTCCGAGCCCCTGGTCACTCCAAGCCCCGTCCCCCAGTCACTCCGAGCCCCCGGTCACTCCGAGCCCCGTCACCTTGTCACTCAAGGAGAGTCTCAAGCACTTTCTTGCTTTTCACTCTGAATGGTCAGATAGCTAGCTGTTGATGACATGCTTCCGTAGCAAGTTGTGGCTAAAAATAAATCGTGTTAGCCACTAATCGCTAGCTAGCTTGCTAAATGTACCAAGAGTCAGAGCAAACGTAGCTAGCTAATACAGCCTGGTACTACAGTGTAGGCCTAGATAAGCATGTTTTGTGCAGCTACATGAGGTTAGAAAACATGGAATGTAAAACATCCAATTAGGCTCACCTGGAAAAACTGACCAACACTTTGGTTCCTACCCTGTCAATATTTCTTCCCTTAATTTATGTCAAACAACAAATGCATTCAAGGCTCTATGAAATTTAAATAGTCATACTATTTCCAAGATTCCAGCAGTTCATATTATGCATCTGTGCGTGGCACCGTGTGGAAATAGTAGTTAAAGTCCAGGAAATGTATAAAAATTCTGGAAATTATTTTGATTGTTTAATACGGTTCAATACAACTTCAATCAGAATGAAGACCTAATTTTAAAATCCCTTATTAGTTTTTTGCCACCCTAGGGTTATGAACTACTAATAAAGCATATTTATATACAAAAAATATATAAATACGACAATTTCAACCATTTTACTGAGTTGGATGTATTATCTCGGTAGAGGAGAAATGCTCACTAACCCGGATGCAAATACGTTTGTGCACAAAATTTGAGATTTGTTTTTTTATTATTTGTATTTAATTTTTTCACCTATGAAACATGGGAGCAACACGTCATGTTTTTACATGATGTCTTAATATTCAAGAACATTTGATTTTTATTTTTTATTTTTTTGAGGAGGTGCTGGAGTCAAAACTGTATGAACAGGAACAACTCTCAGCTCACTTGAAATACATGAAACGGCATCATACTGTCAAAAAAAATTTGGTGGAAAAATATCACGAGACATATTTTGGCCATATTACCCAGTCCTAATTCAAAACATTGAATTAAGTACAGGCTCTGGTGCCACCTAGTTATCGTTTCTGATATGAACGACACATGTTGGTCGTTTTCACAAAGCAAGAGCAACAAGTTAGCCTGCTAACGTTAGCTTAACCCCGGTACTACACTGGAGGCGCTAGCTTAACCCCGGTACTACACTGGAGGCGCTAGCTTAACCCCGGTACTACACTGGAGGCGCTAGCTTAACCCCGATACTACACTGGAGGCGCTAGCTTAACCCCGGTACTACACTGGAGGCGCTAGCTTAACCCCGGTACTACAATGCTGTCCGTTGTACAAACTGTTTTTCTCTCTCTAGGATGGGGAGGTGAACGGCGATGTTGACGACGATGATGACGAAGACGATGATGACGACGATGACGAAGACAACGGTTAGTAGCTTCCAACTTCCATTGAAATATTTTGATTTGGCTATGTACATGCATACATGACGGCTGTGATCCCAAATGGCGCCCTATTCCCTATCTGGTCAAGGTAGTGCACTACATATGGAATAAGGGGCCATTTGGTACACAGGCAAACACGTTGTTCTTTTGGGGACCCATATCTAAATGTTCTCTCTCCAGAAGGAGAGGATGACTCTCCTGTGAAAGGAGAGAAGAGGAAGAGGGATCCTGAAGATGAGGATGAAGACGATTGAGTGTCCCTCCCCCGTCCCCCACACCCCTCGATATCTGAGATCTCCTGACCCCTCCATATCTCAGATACCCCTCCATATCTCAGATACCCCTCCATGGCCTTTAGTTGCCCCCTTACTGCCGCTATCACCCGTCTCCCCTTTTCCCCCAAACCCTCCAGCCAACCTAGTGGCACCCTATTCCCTATATAGTGCACTACTTTTTGACCAGAGCCCATAGCCTTGAAAAATCCTATAGGGTCACAAGTAGTGCACTGTATTAGGGAATAGGGTGCTATTTGGTACTCCATCCTACACGCGCACCCCTTTGCTTGAGTTGCCCTGTGTCGTGGTAATTTGGGGGGGGGGGGTCTGGGTAAAATCCCGAAACCGGGTCTTTCGTCACCGCGCAACATTCCGTGACATCACCGGGGCGGGGACAAACTCGTCAACCTCGTCTGTGTCCCAAATTAATCCCTGTTTAGTGCACTGGTTTTGGCAAGGGCCCCTTGTTTTATTTTCAAAAAAAGAATAATAATAAATAAATAAGCTCAGTTCTAAAGTAGTTCACTACTTAGGGAATTGGGTTGCTATAGGGTTCTGGTCTAAAGTAGTGCACTACTTAGGGAATGGGGTTGCCATAGGGTCCTGGTCTAAAGTAGTGCACTACTTAGGGAATGGGGTTGCCATAGGGTCCTGGTCTAAAGTGGTGCACTACTTAGGGAATGGGGCTGCCATAGGGTCCTGGTCTAAAGTAGTGCACTACTTAGGGAATGGGGTTGCCATAGGGTCCTGGTCTAAAGTAGTGCACTACTTAGGGAATGGGGTTGCCATAGGGTCCTGGTCTAAAGTGGTGCACTACTTAGGGAATGGGGTTGCCATAGGGTTCTGGTCTAAAGTGGTGCACTACTTAGGGAATAGGGTGTAATTGGGGACGTACTGTGTACACTGGCTGGTTGTGGCTGTTTATTTTTTACTTTCTGTAAGGCAAAAAAAAAAAAAACGTACAAAAAATTGACTTTGTAAATAAAATCTTAACATTTTGCTTCTTGTTCTTGTCCTTCTGTGTTATTTCGGTTTATTTTATTATCTAATGAGCGACGGCTCCATTCTAACGCGACCGTATCGCCGTGAACTAGACCAAAGGGCTTTTACATTCAACACGCGTGGGCCCGCTTTAGCAGAGACATCGTAAATGTTTACGTGTCGGCTAACGTTGGATGACAACGTCGGAAAATATACGCAAGCTTCAATGTGGCAGAATACCGTGAGTACCTGTGGTGCTGGTTGGCCAGACAGCTGTCAACAATAACAAAATGACATGTGGGGAATCGTGACTCGTTTCAACTAGTTAACATGTTTTGATTTATTTCGTGTCGATGCTAATATGGTTCAAATTCACTAGCTAACCCAACTTAAGTATTTTGAAGAGATGTGCTCAATGTATTTGTCAATCTAAAGCCAACTGTCTGTTTTGCACCATAGTTGCACATTTGCGTCGGTTTTTGTTGCTGAACTAACAATCTGGTGCCGTCTGCCGTGGCACACAACCGTTGGTGGATGGATACGCAATGTCTGAACGAGGGAACACGGCCCTCGGCTTGGTGGATGGATACGTAATGTCTGAACGAGGGAACACGGCCCTCGGCTTGGTGGATGGATACGTGCAATGTCTGAACGAGGGAACACGGCCCTCGGCTTGGTGGATGGATACGTAATGTCTGAACGAGGGAACACGGCCCTCGGCTTGGTGGATGGATACGTAATGTCTGAACGAGGGAACACGGCCCTCGGCTTGGCGGATGGATACGCAATGTCTGAACGAGGGAACACAAATTCTAGAGGATTGAGAACCACTACGTTTAAACTCACTGTAGAACTGATTTATAGTTAACAAACTCGGGGACTGGCCAGCCTCATCCCACGGACCATAGCTAGAGAAATACTTTTCAATCTGACCAGCCAACACTCAACCAGGGCTGGTTTTTGACTGTAGAATATTAAATTATCAGATGTTGTGGGACGAAGTCACCAGCCCTTAATTGTCAACATCTAAAAAAAACATGGTGAAATATAAAAAACTGTTTCTATAGAGCTGCATCGTTCTGAAAACAGATCTTAAAGAAATGAAATGGGCTAATCTGCATTTCTTTTGGATCAATAACTTGCGTGCGTGGGTTGGTAACTTCTACACTCTTCTTTGGGAAACGAAAGAAACGTCGACAGGAATGACCATCCAAATCATCTTGGCTCCTTGACCCAGTCTGCTCATGTTTAGGCTGCGTTGAGACAATGATTTATCAGTGAGACAAGCCCTGCTCAGATAATCCCTAGCGTTGTGTCGCTGAGTTGTCGTAGTCCTGCTGCAGATCGTCCCAGACATTTATGTCTCTAACTCCCCTGAATACCTCTTGATCCTACAGCTATTTGCAGTAATTATGAGCCTTTGAACTGGAGTTATACTGATAGCACTGAGGCAGTGTGCCCTAGTAGGAAGACCCACTGTGTGCAGCTCACCTTGTACTATCGACAGAAACATAAATACCACATGTCTATCTCTGATAAGCCTTCCATAAGAGCAATAGAAAAAAATCTAGAATCCCAGAAAAGTGCAAAACAAAATAGGCCACATTAACAGGTTCATGAAATGAATAACTTGCTAATAACATTCATATACTGACAATCTGAAAACTCAGATAATACCTTTGATACAGTGGTAGAGATGCATGGCTTCGCCATCTTCAGAAGAGAGACAGGAATGCCAATAGTGGAGGTGTTAAATGTTTTATGTTCATATCATGTTGCTGTTTATGAGTCATATTCCTGTAAAGCTTAGAGAGGATCTCATGTCAAATGCTGTTGAAGTAATAGGGGCTTCAGGTTCACCTGCCTCACCTAAAGCGAGTGGTGGAAAGCGGCTATAGACAAAGTGCTAACAGTCAGTATCTGGATAACCTGTGTGAAGTGCTTGATAACGTATGTGATATCAACAGAAGTATATTTTCTGGGTGACTTACATTTTTTTTACTGGTTTTCATCGCTCAAGAAAAAGCTTCAAACTGTTAACCAGTGCCTGCAACCTGGGTCAGGTTATTTACAAACAGCACAGGGATTAAATAATCCACATCGATTGATCTTTATTAATGCTGCAGAAATCTGCTCTATCCAAATCCATAGGATGTATTGATCACAATACAGTAGCCACATCTAGAAAAAAAAAGTTCCAAAGGCTGGGCCACTAATATAGTGTTTTAGAGGTCAATGACAATATGTTTTGTAGTGATTCCTACGTTGAAGATGTACATAATATCTGTTGGTCTGTGGTGTGTAATGAGGAGCAACTAGACACTGCGCTTTACACATTTATGAAACTACATATTCCAGTTACTAATAAGAATTGGAACAATTTTATGATTGAGAGGGATGAGGCAAATAAATCTGTCTGCACAGCCGATTGGCGTACTGTAAATTGAGAAATCGCGACTAAAACTTATAAGAAACTGTACTATAAAAAATATTATATATATATATACTATATAAAGAATGATAACTTAAGTAACATTTTGGGCAAGAAGGCAAAATCAGCTCCATCATTCATTGAATCCGATGTCTTTTTCATCACAAAACCCATTGATATTTCCAACAAATTTTTTTAATTGGCAAACTTATGCATGACATGCCAACAACAAATTCTGAACCTATATATCCGTGTATAACTTTACCAAATTCTGAACCCATATATCCGTGTATAACTTTACCAAATTCTGAACCCATATATCCGTGTATAACTTTACCAAATTCTGAACCCATATATCCGTGTATAACTTTACCAAATTCTGAACCTATATATCCGTGTATAACTTTACCAAATTCTGAACCCATATATCCGTGTATAACTTTACCAAATTCTGAAAGAAAAGCAAATGTAATTTTGAACTCTGGAACTCTGAATTGAGTTGCTGGAAGAGGTGATATTTTTTTGCTGTTGTCTATCAACAATGTCAAGACACCTTGGTCTGACAACTTGGATGGAAAATGACTGAGGACTATAGCGGACGATATTGCCACTCCTATTGGCCATCTCTTCAATCTAAGTCTACAGGAAAGTGTATGCCCTCAGCCCTGGAGGGAAGCGAAAATCATTCCACTACCCAGAATAGTAAAGCACCCTTTACTGTCTCAAACAGCCAACCAATCAGCCTGTTACCAACGCTTAGTAAATGTTTTGAGAAAAATTGTGTTTGACCAGATACAATGCTGTTTCACAGTAAACCAAATTAACAAGAGATTTTCAGTACGCTTATAGGGAAGGACATTCAACAAGTACAGCACTTACACAAATTAGTGATGATTGGCTGAGAAAAAATGTATGATAAAAATTGATTGCTACCACAGCCAGTGTTTTGTTAGACTTCAGTGCAGCTTTTGACATTATCGATCAGAATCTGCTGCTGGAAAAACTTGTGTTATAGCTTTTACACCCCCTGCTATATATTGTGGTTTGAGAGTTACCCTGTCTAACAGAACACAGAGGGTGTTCTTTAATGGAAGCCTCTCGCAACATAATCCAGGTAGAGTCGGGCGTTCCCCAGGGCAGCTGTCTAGGCCCCTTAGTGTTTTTCAATCTTTACTAATGACCTGTCAATGGCACTGAGTAAAGCCAGTGTGTCTGTGTATGCTGATGACTCAATACTATACATGTAAGCTACCACAGCTAGTGAAATCACTGGAACACTTAACAAAGACCAGCAGTCCGTTTCAGAATGGGTGGCAAGTCATTCACTAAACCCTAAACTAAATCTTGTAACTCTGTGTCGTTGTATGTGTCGAACTGCTTTGCTTTATCTTGACCAGGTCGCAATTGTAAATGAGAACTTGTTCTCAACTTGCCTCCCTGGTTAAATAAAGGTGTTCTCTACTAGCCTACCTGGTTAAATAAAGGTGTTCTCTACTAGCCTACCTGGTTAAATAAAGGTGAAATAAAATAAAAAATTAAATGAATAACGTGTAAATTGAGCAAGTTGAGGAGACTAAACTGCTTGAAGTAACACTGGATCGTAAATTGTCATCGTAATAACATATTGATACAACAGTAGCTAAGATGGGGAGAAGTCTGTCCATAATAAAGCGCTGCTCTACCTTAACAACACTATCAACAAGGCAGGTCCTACGGGCCCTAGTTTCTACCTTCTTAACAACACTATCAACAAGGCAGGTCCTACAGGCCCTAGTTTCTACCTTCTTAAGAAACACTATCAACAAGGCAGGTCCTACGGGCCCTAGTTTCTACCTTCTTAAGAAACACTATCAACAAGGCAGGTCCTACAGGCCCTAGTTTCTACCTTCTTAACAACACTATCAACAAAGCAGGTCCTACGGGCCCTAGTTTCTACCTTCTTAACAACACTATCAACAAGGCAGGTCCTAATCTCTCCTGGCTCAAAGTAGATGAATGATTGGGGCAGCAGGGTAGCCTAGTGGTTAGAGTGTAGAGGCGGTAGGGTAGCCTAGTGGTTAGAGTGTAGAGGCGGTAGGGTAGCCTAGTGGTTAGAGTGTTGGACTAGTAACCGAAAGGTTGCAAGTTCAAACCCCCAAGCTGACAACGTACAAATCTGTCGTTCTGCCCCTGAACAAGGCAGTTAACCCACTGTTCCTAGGCTGTCATTGAAAATAAGAATTTGTTCTTAACTGACTTGCCTAGTTGTACACACACGTACACATGTTTTTTTGTGGTAGTAGAAGCCACAAAATGTTTTGTGAATATATTGTAATTGTATATAACTGCCTTAATTTTGCTGGACCCCATGAAGAGTAGCTGCTGCCTTGGTAGGAACTAATGGGGATCCATAATAAATACAAAATAAAAAAATTGGTTGAATCAGAATGTGGCTCTCATGTGATTGGTTGAATCAGAAGGTGGCTCTCATGTGATTGGTCGATTCCAAAAGCTGCTACCGTGTAATTGGTTGATTCAGAAGGCTCTTCAAATGTGATTGATTGAATCATTCAGAAGATGGCTCTCATGTGATTGGTTGAATCATTCAGAAGATGGCTCTCATGTGATTGGTTGATTCAGAAGGCTCTTCTAATGTGATTGGTTGAATCATTCAGAAGGTGGCTCTCATGTGATTGGTTGATTCAGAAGGCTCTTCTAATGTGATTGGTTGAATCATTCAGAAGATGGCTCTCATGTGATTGGTTGATTCAGAAGGCTCTTCTAATGTGATTGGTTGAATTATTTAGAAGGTGGCTCTCATATTATTTCTGGTGTTCTTGATCTCCAGTTCCAGCTGTGTGATCTGGACCTACACAAAACCACACAGTGATCTGATCAAAGGTTGTCCCCTGATATCATCCACAGCAGATACACCAGACCAGACACACACACACACACCAGACCAGACACACACACCAGACCAGATACACACACACCAGACCAGATACACACACACCAGACCAGATACACGCACACCAGACCAGACACACACACCAGACCAGACACACACACCAGACCAGATACACACACCAGACCAGACACACACACACCAGACCAGATACACACACACCAGACCAGATACACACACACCAGACCAGATACACACACACCAGACCAGATACACGCACACCAGACCAGACACACACACCAGACCAGACACACACACCAGACCAGACACACACACCAGACCAGACACACACACACCAGACCAGATACACACACACCAGACCAGATACACACACACCAGACCAGATACACACACACCAGACCAGATACACACACACCAGACCAGACACACACACCAGACCAGACACACACACAGCAGATCAGACACACACACATCAGACCAGACACACACACCAGACCAGACACACAGCACACAAATCAGACCACACTAGAGGTCGACCGATTAATCGGAATGGCCGATTAATTAGGGCCGATTTCAAGTTTTCATAACAATCGGTAATCAGATTTTTTTTTTGACATCTTTATTTAACTAGGCAAGTCAGTTAAGAACAAATTCTTATTTTCAATGACGGCCTAGGAACAGTGGGTTAACTACCTTGTTCAGGGACAGAATGACAGATTTTTACCTTGTCAGCTCGGGGATTTATTTTTGCAACCTTCCGGTTACTAGCCCAACGGTCTAACCCACCTGCCTTACATTGCACTCCACGAGGAGCCTGCGCGGCAGGCTGACTACCTGTTACGCGAGAGCAGCAAGAAGCCAAGGTAAGTTGCTAGCTAGCATTAAACTTATCTTATAAAAAACAATCTTCACATAATCACTAGTTAACTACACATGGTTGATGATATTACTAGTTCATCTAGCGTGTCCTGCGTTGCATATAATCGATGCGGTGCCTGTTAATTTATCATCGAATCACAGCCTACTTCGACAAACGGGTGATGATTTAACAAGCGCATTCACGAAAAAAGCACTGTCGTTGCACCAATGTACCTAATCATAAACATCAATGCCTTTCTTAAAATCAATACACAAGTATATATTTTGAAACCTGCATATTTAGTTAATATTGCCTGCTAACATGAATTTCTTTTAACTAGGGAAATTGTGTCACTTCTCTTGCGTTCTGTGCAAGCAGAGTCAGGGTATATGCAGCAGTTTGGGCCACCAGGCTCGTTGGGAATTGTGTGAAGTCCATTTATTCCTAACACAGACCGTAATTAATTTGCCAGAATTTTACGTAATTATGACATAACATTGAAGGTTATGCAATGTAACAGGAATATTTAGACTGATGGATGCCACCTGTTAGATAAAATACGGAACGGTTCCGTATTTCACTGAAAGAATAAACGTCTTGTTTTCAAAATGATAGTTTCCGGATTCGACCATATTTATGACCAAAGGCTCGTATTTCTGTGTGTTGTTATGTTATAATTAAGTCTATGATGTGATAGAGCAGTCTGACTGAGCGATGGTAGGCAGCAGCAGGCTCGTAAGCATTCATTCAAACAGCACTTTTGTGCGTTTGCCAGCAGCTCTTTGTGCTTCAAGCCTGTTTCAAGCCTATCAACTCCCGAGATTAGGCCGATGTGAAATGGCTAGCTAGTTAGCGGGGTGCACGCTAATAGCGTTTCAAACGTCACTCGCTCTGAGACTTGGAGTAGTTGTTCCCTTTGCTCTGCAAACTTGAAGTATGCCGCGGCTTTTGTGGAGCGATGGGTAACGCTGCTTCGAGTGTGGCTGTTGTCGATGTGTTACTGGTTCGAGCCCAGGTAGGGGCGAGGAGAGGGACGGAAGCTATACTGTTACACTGGCAATACTATAGTGCCTATAAGAACATCCAATAGTCAAAGGTTAATTAATGAAATACAAATGGTATAGAGGGAAATAGTCCTATAATTCCTATAATAACTACAACCTAAAACCTCTTACCTTGGAATATTGAAGACTCATGTTAAAAGGAACCACCAGCTTTCATATGTTCTCATGTTCTGAGCAAGGAACTGAAACGTTAGCTTTTTTACATGGCACATATTGCACTTTTACTTTCTTCTCCAACACTTTGTTTTTGCATTATTTAAACCAAATTGAACAGGTTTCATTATTCATTTGAGGCTAAATACATTTTATTGATGTATTTTTTTAAGTTAAAATAAGTGTTCATTCAGTATTGTTGTAATTGTCATTATTACAAATACATTTTAAAAATCTGCCAATTAATCAGCATCTGCTTTTTTTGGTCCTCCAATAATCGGTTTCGGCGTTGAAAAATCATAATCGGTCGACCTCTAGACCACACACACACACAAATCAGACCAGATACACACACCAGACCGACCACACACTGAGTGTACAAAACATTAAGAACACCTGCTCTTTCCATGACATAGACTGACCAGGTGAATCCAGGTGAAAGATATGATCCCTTATTGATGTGACGTGTTAAATCCACTTCTATCAGTGTAGATGAAGGGGAGGAGACGGGGTTAAAGAAGGATTTTTAAGCCTTGAGACAATTGAGACATGGATTGTCTATGTGTGCCATTCAGAGGGTAAATGGGCAAAAACAAAATATTTAAGTGCCTTTGAACAGGGTATGGTAGTAGGTGCCAGGTGCACCGGTTTGTGTCAAGAACTGCAACGCTGCTGGGTTTTTCATGCTCAACAGTTTCCCGTTTGTATCAAGAATGGTCCACCATCCAAAGAACATCCAGCCAACTTGGTACAATGTGGGAAGCATTGGAGTCAACATGGACCAGCATCCCTGCGGAACGCTTACGACACCTTGTAGAGTCCATGCCTCAACCAATTGAGGCTGTTCTGAGGGCAAAAGGGGGAGGTGCAACTCCATATTAGGAAGGTGTTCTTAATGTTTAGAACACTCAGAATTCAGCGAATTGAGGCTGTTCTGAGGAGAAAAGGGGGAGGTGCAACTCCATATTAGGAAGGTGTTCTTAATGTTTAGAACACTCAGAATTCAGCGAATTGAGGCTGTTCTGAGGAGAAAAGGGGGAGGTGCAACTCCATATTAGGAAGGTGTTCTTAATGTTTAGAACACTCAGAATTCAGCGAATTGAGGCTGTTCTGAGGAGAAAAGGGGGAGGTGCAACTCCATATTAGGAAGGTGTTCTTAATGTTTAGAACACTCAGAATTCAGCGAATTGAGGCTGTTCTGAGGAGAAAAGGGGGAGGTGCAACTCCATATTAGGAAGGTGTTCTTAATGTTTAGAACACTCAGAATTCAGCGAATTGAGGCTGTTCTGGGGAGAAAAGGGGGAGGTGCAACTCCATATTAGGAAGGTGTTCTTAATGTTTAGAACACTCAGTATATACAACCTTTTTCTGGTTGAGCTGGTCTCTCAGTCCCCTGATCTCCTCTTGTTGTCTGTAGAATGCCTGAAGGAGCTGTAACACACAGAAACACACTCTGAAACACACTCTGAAACACACTCTGAAACACACACTCCGAAACACACTCCGAAACACACTCCGAAACACACTCCAAAACACACTCCGAAACACACTCCGAAACACACTCTGAAACACACTCCGAAACACACTGTGAAACACTTTTGAAACACACCGAAACAAACTCAGAAACAAACTCCGAAACACCGTCTGAACCAGAGCAAAATCAGATTTAGAGTTTTTTTCTAAAGACACATTTGGAGGTAGGCCTTCATGTGTAGCCTATGACAGCCTATCCCACTCACCTCACTCTCTGTCCTGGGAGGAGGGCACTCTGAGGGCTCACAACAGTGGGGAGTGTAGGCCCAACCCGGAGCCTGGGTCTCGTCTGGCTGCCAGCCCGACAGATCAGCCACTTCCCTGGGGTACTTGGCGTCCTGGTAGGCCAGCTGCTCCTGGAGGAAGGCCTGCTCCGTGGACCCTGTCTCTCCTGGTCCCCCACTCTGGAAGCTGCTCAGCCCCCTCCTTGGTAGGGTCTCAGGGTAGGGGTTGGCTATCCTACTGCCAGGTTTCAGACACATCAGCACCGGGCCTGTTGTGGTGGAACAATGGTTTAAGGTGTGTCCCAAATGGCACCCTTTTCCCTCTATTGAGTCCAAACTGGTTT
>NC_092155.1:5287717-5345217 GCF_045791955.1 Oncorhynchus clarkii lewisi | reverse complement strand
GACGTTGGTAAATTATTTTAATGTTGGTAAATTACCGTGACGTTGGTAAATTACTGTAATGTTGGTAAATTACCGTGATGTTGGTAAATTACTGTAATGTTGGTAAATTACTGTAATGTTGGTAAATTACTGTAATGTTGATAAATTACCGTGACGTTGGTAAATTACTGTAATGTTGGTAAATTACTGTAATGTTGGTAAATTACTGTAATGTTGATAAATTACCGTGACGTTGGTAAATGACTGTAATGTTGGTAAATTACTGGGACGTTGGTAAATTACTGTAATGTTGGTAAATTACTATAATGTTGGTAAATTACCGGGACGTTGGTAAATTACCGGGACGTTGGTAAATTACTGTAATGTTGGTAAATTACTGTAATGTTGGTAAATTACCAGGATGTTGGTAAATTACTGTAATGTTGGTAAATTACTGGGATGTTGGTAAATTACTGGGACTTTGACCAGCCCCCACACCCAGACAGACCTGTATGAGGCGTCCAGTACGTGGGTCCATGACTCGGATCTTCTTGTCCAGGCTGGTGGTAGCTAGAGAGCTGCCGTCATTGTTGAAGGACATGGAGAGAACCAGCTCAGTGTGAAGAGAAATAACACATACTGGGTTCCTCAGCACTGAGTCACACACTGACACATCCCAGACCATCACCTGTAGGGGAGAAAGAGAGAGAGACAGAGACAGAGAGAGAGAAAGAGGAAAGAGACAGAGAAAGGAGAGAAAGAGGAAAGAGACAGAGAGAGAGAAAGGAGAGTTTTGATAAACTCCCATATCAATTTGGTGAAATTCCACAGTGTGCCATCAGAGCAGCAAGATTTGTGACCTGTTGCCACGAGAAAAGGGCAACCAGTGAAGAACACACACCATTGTAAATACAACCCATATTTATGCTTATTTGTTTTATCTTGTGTCCTTTACCATTTGTACATTGTTAAAACACTGTATATATATAATATGACATTTGTAATGTCTTTATTGTTTTGAAACTTCTGTATGTGTAATGTCTACTGTTAATTGTTATTGTTTATTTCACTTTATATATTCACTTTATATATTATCTACCTCACTTACTTTGGCTATGTTAACACATGTTTCCCATACCAATAAAGACAGTGAGAGTGAGAGAGAAAGAGACATAGAGAGAGACAGAGAGGGGGGTGAAAGAGAGAGAGAGAGAGAGACAGAGAGAGAGAGAGAGAGAGAGAGAGAAAAAGGAGAGGAGAGAGGGAAAAGGAGAGAGAACAGACAGCGAGACAGTATGTGTGTGTTTGTCTTTTCAGGCAGTGTGTGTGTGTGTGTGTGTGTGTGTTTGTCTTTTCAGACAGTGTGTGTGTGTTTGTCTTTTCAGACAGTGTGTGTGTGTGTGTGTGTGTGTGTGTTTGTCTTTTCAGACAGTGTGTGTGTGTGAGTCTTTTCAGACAGTGTGTGTGTGTGTGTTTGTCTTTTCAGACAGTGTGTGTGTGTGTGTGTGTGTGTTTGTCTTTTCAGACAGTGTGTGTGTGTGTTTGTCTTTTCAGACAGTGTGTGTGTGTTTGTCTTTTCAGACAGTGTGTGTGTGTCTTTTCAGACAGTGTGTGTGTGTGTTTGTCTTTTCAGACAGTGTGTGTGTGTGTGTGTGTTTCTACCTTGTAGTCGTAGGCTGAGCTGACCAGTAGATCCCGAGCAGTAGGGTGCCATTCTATCAGGTTGACTCTGCGGCTGTGACCCTGAAGCACCTTCCTAGGGAGGGTCATGTTCTGATAGACACCATTGGCTGGGATGTCCCATAGCTTTACCTGTAACATACAGGGGTCACGCATGAACATAACGCATGTCAACACACACACACACACACAACGCATGTCAACACACACACACACACACACACACAACGCATGTCAACATACACACACACACAACACATTGTCAACACACACACACACAACGCATGTCAACACACACACACACACACACACAACGCATGTCAACACACACACACAACGCATGTCAACACACACACACACACACACACACACAACGCATGTCAACACACACACACACACACACACACACACAACTCATGTCAACACACACACACACACAACGCATGTCAACACACACACACACACACAACGCATGTCAACACACACACACACACACACAACGCATGTCAACATACACACACACACAACGCATGTCAACACACACACACACAACACATGTCAACACACACACACACACTAATTCATTTTGGTGGCCAAGACTAAAAGCCAATTTATTCTTGATTTAAAAATGGGGTCGGAGTCTCCACATAGAGGGTGTGACACAACTGCGGAGCCCCTGGAGGCCAAATCCAGCTCCGTACCGCATCGCCATAGCGCCTCCCAAATGTTGTAACAATGAGGAGGGCTCTGTATAGCTCCACATTGACATGACTGGTTGACGGTAGGTGGGGGCAGTACCTCGTTTATAAACACAAACTCACTTCCTTCAGGCTATTCTTGCCCCGACTTCTGCTGAGGCTATATCACCGTTAAATGATGCATGATGCAGATGTCGGATTGACCATGAACCCAGAATGCACTTCTCTCTCCTCCTCCAGAATGCACTTCTCTCTCCCTCCAGAATGCACTTCTCTCCTCCTCCAGAATGGACTTCTCTCTCTCTCCTCCAGAATGCACTTCTCTCTCTCCCCTCCAGAATGCACTTCTCTCTCTCTCCTCCAGAATGCACTTCTCTCCTCCAGAATGCACTTCTCTCTCCTCCTCCAGAATGCACTTCTCTCTCCCTCCAGAATGCACTTCTCTCCTCCTCCAGAATGCACTTCCCTCTCTCTCCTCCAGAATGCACTTCTCTCTCTCCCCTCCAGAATGCACTTCTTTCTCTCCTCCAGAATGCACTTCTCTCCTACTCCAGAATGCACTTCTCTCCCCTCCAGAATGCACTTCTCTCCCCTCCAGAATGCACTTCTCTCTCTCCCCTCCAGAATGCACTTCTCTCTCTCCCCTCCAGAATGCACTTCTCTCTCTCACCTCCAGAATGCACTTCTCTCTCTCACCTCCAGAATGCACTTCTCTCTCTCCCCTCCAGAATGCACTTCTCTCTCTCCCCTCCAGAATGCACTTCTCTCTCTCCCCTCCAGAATGCACTTCTCTCTCTCCCCTCCAGAATGCACTTCTCTCTCTCCCCTCCAGAATGCACTTCTCTCCTCCTCCAGAATGCACTTCTCTCCTCCTCCAGAATGCACTTCTCTCCTCCTCCAGAATTCACTTCTCTCCTCCTCCAGAATGCACTTCTCTCCTCCTCCAGAATTCACTTCTCTCCTCCTCCAGAATGCACTTCTCTCTCTCCCCTCCAGAATGCACTTCTCTCTCTCCCCTCCAGAATGCACTTATCTCTCCCCTCCAGAATGCACTTCTCTCCTCCTCCAGAATGCACTTCTCTCCTCCTCCAGAATGCACATCTCTCCTCCTCCAGAATGCACTTCTCTCTCCCCTCCAGAATGCACTTCTCTCTCTCCCCTCCAGAATGCACTTCTCTCTCTCCCCTCCAGAATGCACTTCTCTCTCTCCCCTCCAGAATGCACTTCTCTCCTCCTCCAGAATGCACTTCTCTCCTCCTCCAGAATGCACTTCTCTCCTCCTCCAGAATGCACTTCTCTCCTCCTCCAGAATGCACTTCTCTCTCCCTCCAGAATGCACTTCTCTCCTCCTCCAGAATGCACTTCTCTCTCCCTCCAGAATGCACTTCTCTCCTCCAGAATGCACTTCTCTCCTCCTCCAGAATGCACTTCTCTCTCCCTCCAGAATGCACTTCTCTCCTCCTCCAGAATGCACTTCTCTCCCCTCCAGAATGCACTTCTCTCGTCCTCCAGAATGCACTTCTCTCCTCCTCCAGAATGCACTTCTCTCTCCCTCCAGAATGCACTTCTCTCCTCCTCCAGAATGCACTTCTCTCCCCTCCAGAATGCACTTCTCTCTCTCCCCTCCAGAATGCACTTCTCTCTCCCTCCAGAATGCACTTCTCTCCTCCAGAATGCACTTCTCTCCTCCTCCAGAATGCACTTCTCTCTCCCTCCAGAATGCACTTCTCTCCTCCTCCAGAATGCACTTCTCTCCCCTCCAGAATGCACTTCTCTCGTCCTCCAGAATGCACTTCTCTCCTCCTCCAGAATGCACTTCTCTCTCCCTCCAGAATGCACTTCTCTCCTCCTCCAGAATGCACTTCTCTCCCCTCCAGAATGCACTTCTCTCTCCCTCCAGAATGCACTTCTCTCCTCCTCCAGAATGCACTTCTCTCCTCCTCCAGAATGCACTTCTCTCTCCCCTCCAGAATGCACTTCTCTCTCCCCTCCAGAATGCACTTCTCTCCTTCTCCAGAATGCACTTCTCTCCTCCTCCAGAATGCACTTCTCTCTCCCTCCAGAATGCACTTCTCTCTCCCTACAGAATGCACTTCTCTCCTCCTCCAGAATGCACTTCTCTCTCCCCTCCAGAATGCACTTCTCTCCTCCTCCAGAATGCACTTCTCTCCTCCTCCAGAATGCACTTCTCTCCTCCTCCAGAATGCACTTCTCTCTCCTCCAGAATGCACTTCTCTCTCCCTCCAGAATGCACTTCTCTCTCCCTCCAGAATGCACTTCTCTCTCCCTCCAGAATGCACTTCTCTCTCCCTACAGAATGCACTTCTCTCCTCCTCCAGAATGCACTTCTCTCTCCCCTCCAGAATGCACTTCTCTCCTCCTCCAGAATGCACTTCTCTCCTCCTCCAGAATGCACTTCTCTCCTCCTCCAGAATGCACTTCTCTCTCCTCCAGAATGCACCTCTCTCTCCCTCCAGAATGCACTTCTCTCTCCCTCCAGAATGCACTTCTCTCTCCCTCCAGAATGCACTTCTCTCTCCCTCCAGAATGCACTTCTCTTTCCCTCCAGAATGCACTTCTCTCTCCCTCCAGAATGCACTTCTCTCTCCTTCCAGAATGCACTTCTCTCCCCTCCAGAATGCACTTCACTCTCCCCTCCAGAATGCACTTCTCTCTCCCTCCAGAATGCACCTCTCTCCCTCCAGAATGCACTTCTCTCTCTCCCCTCCAGAATGCACTTCTCTCTCCCTCCAGAATGCACTTCACTCTCCCTCCAGAATGCACTTCACTCTCCCTCCAGAATGCACTTCTCTCTCCCTCCAGAATGCACTTCTCTCTCCCTCCAGAATGCACTTCTCTCCCCTCCAGAATGCACTTCTCTCTCTCCCCTCCAGAATGCACTTCTCTCTCTCCCCTCCAGAATGCACTTCTCTCTCTCACCTCCAGAATGCACTTCTCTCTCTCCCCTCCAGAATGCACTTCTCTCTCTCCCCTCCAGAATGCACTTCTCTCTCTCCCCTCCAGAATGCACTTCTCTCTCTCCCCTCCAGAATGCACTTCTCTCTCTCCCCTCCAGAATGCACTTCTCTCCTCCTCCAGAATGCACTTCTCTCCTCCTCCAGAATGCACTTCTCTCCTCCTCCAGAATTCACTTCTCTCCTCCTCCAGAATGCACTTCTCTCTCTCCCCTCCAGAATGCACTTCTCTCTCTCCCCTCCAGAATGCACTTATCTCTCCCCTCCAGAATGCACTTCTCTCCTCCTCCAGAATGCACTTCTCTCCTCCTCCAGAATGCACATCTCTCCTCCTCCAGAATGCACTTCTCTCTCCCCTCCAGAATGCACTTCTCTCTCTCCCCTCCAGAATGCACTTCTCTCTCTCCCCTCCAGAATGCACTTCTCTCCTCCTCCAGAATGCACTTCTCTCCTCCTCCAGAATGCACTTCTCTCCTCCTCCAGAATGCACTTCTCTCTCCCTCCAGAATGCACTTCTCTCCTCCTCCAGAATGCACTTCTCTCCTCCAGAATGCACTTCTCTCCTCCTCCAGAATGCACTTCTCTCTCCCTCCAGAATGCACTTCTCTCCTCCAGAATGCACTTCTCTCCTCCTCCAGAATGCACTTCTCTCTCCCTCCAGAATGCACTTCTCTCCTCCTCCAGAATGCACTTCTCTCCCCTCCAGAATGCACTTCTCTCCTCCTCCAGAATGCACTTCTCTCCTCCTCCAGAATGCACTTCTCTCTCCCTCCAGAATGCACTTCTCTCCTCCTCCAGAATGCACTTCTCTCCCCTCCAGAATGCACTTCTCTCTCCCTCCAGAATGCACTTCTCTCCTCCTCCAGAATGCACTTCTCTCCTCCTCCAGAATGCACTTCTCTCTCCCCTCCAGAATGCACTTCTCTCTCCCCTCCAGAATGCACTTCTCTCCTTCTCCAGAATGCACTTCTCTCCTCCTCCAGAATGCACTTCTCTCTCCCTCCAGAATGCACTTCTCTCTCCCTACAGAATGCACTTCTCTCCTCCTCCAGAATGCACTTCTCTCTCCCCTCCAGAATGCACTTCTCTCCTCCTCCAGAATGCACTTCTCTCCTCCTCCAGAATGCACTTCTCTCCTCCTCCAGAATGCACTTCTCTCCTCCTCCAGAATGCACTTCTCTCTCCTCCAGAATGCACTTCTCTCTCCCTCCAGAATGCACTTCTCTCTCCCTCCAGAATGCACTTCTCTCTCCCTACAGAATGCACTTCTCTCCTCCTCCAGAATGCACTTCTCTCTCCCCTCCAGAATGCACTTCTCTCCTCCTCCAGAATGCACTTCTCTCCTCCTCCAGAATGCACTTCTCTCCTCCTCCAGAATGCACTTCTCTCTCCTCCAGAATGCACTTCTCTCTCCCTCCAGAATGCACTTCTCTCTCCCTCCAGAATGCACTTCTCTCTCCCTCCAGAATGCACTTCTCTCTCCCTCCAGAATGCACTTCTCTCTCCCTCCAGAATGCACTTCTCTCTCCCTCCAGAATGCACTTCTCTCTCCTTCCAGAATGCACTTCTCTCCCCTCCAGAATGCACTTCACTCTCCCCTCCAGAATGCACTTCTCTCTCCCTCCAGAATGCACCTCTCTCCCTCCAGAATGCACTTCTCTCTCTCCCCTCCAGAATGCACTTCTCTCTCCCTCCAGAATGCACTTCACTCTCCCTCCAGAATGCACTTCACTCTCCCTCCAGAATGCACTTCTCTCTCCCTCCAGAATGCACTTCTCTTCCCCTCCAGAATGCACTTCTCTCTCTCCTCCAGAATGCACTTCTCTCTCCCTCCAGAATGCACTTCTCTCCCCACCAGAATGCACTTCTCCCCCACATTCATAACTTAATTGTGTGAATTTAAAAAAAAATGGTTTTGCCTTCTATTGTTTGTGCTAGAATAGTTACAAGGTTATATATCGAATACTGTTTTATTCAATAGAATAGGGTTCTATTGGTACCCTCTCATCTGTGTCTGTGTGAACTGAGAGAAGCCCCCGAAGCTTTGGGTTGGCAACTGATTTACAAAATGACTTGGTGATAAGACCACATTCCATTCCGTGAGTAATGTGTCTGTGTGTCCCTTAACCTTCATATGGACTCTGTACCGATACTCCACTGAATATAATGTAGCTATTGTTATTTTACTGATGCGCTTTATTTACTTGTTCCTTTTATTTTATTATTCATATTTTTTTGTTAATCTGCATTGTTGATTAAGGGCTTATAAGTAAGTATTTCACTGTGAGGTCTAACTACACCTGTTGTATTCAGCATTTCACTGTGAGGTCTACTACACCTGTTGTATTCAGCATTTCACTGTGAGGTCTAACTACACCTGTTGTATTCAGCATTTCACTGTGAGGTCTACTACACCTGTTGTATTCAGCATTTCACTGTGAGGTCTACTACACCTGTTGTAGTCAGCATTTCACTGTAAGGTCTACCTACACCTGTTGTATTCAGCATTTCACTGTGAGGTCTACTACACCTGTTGTATTCAGCATTTCACTGTAAGGTCTACTACATCTGTTGTATTCAGCATTTCACTGTAAGGTCTACTACACCTGTTGTATTCAGCATTTCACTGTGAGGTCTACTACACCTGTTGTATTCAGCATTTCACTGTGAGGTCTACTACACATGTTGTATTCAGCATTTCACTGTAAGGTCTACTACACCTGTTGTATTCAGCATTTCACTGTGAGGTCTACCTACACCTGTTGTATTCAGCATTTCACTGTGAGGTCCACTACACCTGTTGTATTCAGCATTTCACTGTAAGGTCTACTACACCTGTTGTATTCAGCATTTCACTGTGAGGTCTACTACACCTGTTGTATTCAGCATTTCACTGTAAGGTCTACTACACCTGTTGTATTCAGCATTTCACTGTAAGGTCTACTACACCTGTTGTATTCAGCATTTCACTGTGAGGTCTAACTACACCTGTTGTATTCAGCATTTCACTGTGAGGTCTACTACACCTGTTGTATTCAGCATTTCACTGTGAGGTCTACTACACCTGTTGTATTCAACATTTCACTGTAAGGTCTACTACACCTGTTGTATTCAGCATTTCACTGTAAGGTCTACTACACCTGTTGTATTCAGCATTTCACTGTGAGGTCTACTACACCTGTTGTATTCAGCATTTCACTGTGAGGTCTACTACACCTGTTGTATTCAGCATTTCACTGTAAGGTCTACTACACCTGTTGTATTCAGCATTTCACTGTGAGGTCTAACTACACCTGTTGTATTCAGCATTTCACTGTGAGGTCTACTACACCTGTTGTATTCAGCATTTCACTGTAAGGTCTACTACACCTGTTGTATTCAGCATTTCACTGTAAGGTCTACTACACCTGTTGTATTCAGCATTTCACTGTAAGGTCTACTACACCTGTTGTATTCAGCATTTCACTGTAAGGTCTACTACACCTGTTGTATTCAGCATTTCACTGTAAGGTCTACCTACACCTGTTGTATTCAGCATTTCACTGTGAGGTCTAACTACACCTGTTGTATTCAGCATTTCACTGTGAGGTCTAACTACACCTGTTGTATTCAGCATTTCACTGTAAGGTCTACTACACCTGTTGTATTCAGCATTTCACTGTAAGGTCTAACTACACCTGTTGTATTCAGCATTTCACTGTGAGGTCTAACTACACCTGTTGTATTCAGCATTTCACTGTAAGGTCTACTACACCTGTTGTATTCAGCATTTCACTGTAAGGTCTAACTACACCTGTTGTATTCAGCATTTCACTGTGAGGTCTAACTACACCTGTTGTATTCAGCATTTCACTGTGAGGTCTACTACACCTGTTGTAGTCATCATTTCACTGTGAGGTCTACTACACCTGTTGTATTCAGCATTTCACTGTGAGGTCTACTACACCTGTTGTATTCAGCATTTCACTGTAATGTCTACTACACCTGTTGTATTCAGCATTTCACTGTGAGGTCTACTACACCTGTTGTATTCAGCATTTCACTGTGAGGTCTACTACACCTGTTGTATTCAGCATTTCACTAAGGTCTAACTACACCTGTTGTATTCAGCATTTCACTGTAATGTTTTTATTTGTTAGCTTTATGTAGACACAGTTGGTCAACGGCAATATATAAGTTACTTCTTAGGTTTTGTATCATTTTCATTTAGATTATTTAATTTGTATACTATTTTGGTTAAACTACATGATAGTGATAGTAAGATAAGAAGACATTATCGTAAATTAAATAAAACTGTTTCACGAAAATGTGCAAATGAAAACCGTAACTGGTACGCAGATCGGTAGAAATGGTAAGATAAATTGGCATTCAACATGAGAAAGGTTGCCGACTCCTCGTGTAGCCGATGGGCAGCAACTTCAGGAGAGAATGACAGCAGAAGCGGGAGGAGAATAGTTGGGTCAGGTTAAGTTTTTTTTTCTCTCTTCTGGTTATCTAGATCTCTGGCGCCCTCTTGAGGCATTTGTTTTATTTTATTCAATCGTAAGCTTAAAGCATCAGACAAGCTCAGTACATGTCATTGATATTATTAACCAATAGGGTGTGTCTATATATGGAAAAATACACATTTAAAAATGTCCAGCAATTGATTGGTCGAAAGAACAGACGACTTTCGGGTTGACCAAGATTTTTCTGTTGTCGGGGACAACCCAACAACACACACACACACACAAAACGCATGTCAACATACACAAACACATACACACACACACACACACACAACGTATGTCAACATACACACACACACAACGCACGTCAACACACACAACAAATGTCAACACACACAACGAATGTCAACATACACACACACGCCAACATACACACACACGCCAACATACACACACACACACACAACGCACGCCAACACACACACACAACGCACGTCAACACACACACACAACGCACGTCAACACACACACAAACACGACACATGTCAACACACACACACAACACATGTCAACACACACACAGACTCACGGCCTCAATTCAGCACTGGAAATAAAGACTACTGTGCATCTATATCTGTGTATAGTGTGTACTAATGACTACTGCGGTTGTATTTCTGTGTAAAGTGTGTATTAATGACTACTGCGGTTGTATATCTGTGTATAGTGTGTACTAACAACTACCGTGCATGTATATCTGTGTATAGTGTGTACTAATGACTACTGCGGTTGTATATCTGTGTATAGTGTGTACTAATGACTACTGCGGTTGTATATCTGTGTAAAGTGTGTACTAATGACTACTGTGCATCTATATCTGTATATAGTGTGTACTAATGACTACTGCAGTTGTATATCTGTGTATAGTGTGTACTAATGAGTACTGTGCGTGTATATCAGTGTATAGTGTGTACTAATGAGTACTGTGCATGTATATCTGTATATAGTGTGTACTAATGACTACTGCGGTTGTATATCTGTATATAGTGTGTACTAATGAGTACTGTGTGTGTATATCTGTTTATAGTGTGTACTAATGACTACTGTGCATCTATATCTGTGTATAGTGTGTACTAATGACTACTGTGGTTGTATATCTGTGTATAGTGTGTACTAATGAGTACTATGCGTGTATATCAGTGTATAGTGTGTACTAATGAGCACTGTGCATGTATATCTGTATATAGTGGGGACTAATGACTACTGCGGTTGTATATCTGTGTATAGTGTGTACTAACGACTACCGTGGCTGTATATCAGTGTATAGTGTTTACTAATGGCTACTATGCATCTATATCAGTGTATAGTGTGTACTAATGACTACTATGCATCTGTATCAGTGTATAGTGTGTACTAATGACTACTATGCATCTATATCAGTGTATAGTGTGTACTAATGACTACTATGCATCTATATCAGTGTATAGTGTGTACTAATGACTACTTTGCATCTATATCAGTGTATAGTGTGTACTAATGACTACTATGCATCTGTATCAGTGTATAGTGTGTACTAATGACTACTATGATTGTATATCTGTGTATAGTGTGTACTAATGACTACTATGCATCTATATCAGTGTATAGTGTGTACTAATGACTACTATGATTGTATATCTGTGTATAGTGTGTACTAATGACTACTATGCATCTATATCTGTGTATAGTGTGTACTAATGACTACTATGTGTGCATATCTGTAGTACTGACGGTGCAGTCTTCAGAGCAGGAGGCGATGCAGTGGTCATCAAAGGGGTTCCACTTGACATCCAACACCCTGGCACTGTGACCACACACCCTGGGGTGTTGGGGGTCTACTTTACCAGTCTGGAGAGAACCAAGAGGAGGTAAGGGAGAATAAGAAAGAAGAGGAGGAAGAGGGGAGATACAAATAATGGCTTAAAAAGAGATCGTGAACGTACAACATGATGTATAATGCATTCACTAGGCTTGTCAAGCAATAATTTAACATACACACGACCCAATCAGACCAGTAAAAATCATCTGACAGCAGGAAGAGGAAGTGGTGTAACTAGGAAATTACGTAAACATGAATGAAGTGAGGTCACCCAGTAACTTGGGAGAGGCTATACCAAAGATGATGGATATACAGACAAGATGTATGTCTCTCTGCCCCTAACAATGGAATGGGAGTTGTTGTCCACAACGCGGTACGGCGGGCTGTCCGGCTTAAACCTATCCTTTCTTTGGATTGGTGGATACATCTCATTATTGTAATCCTTTTTTAAATATTTGATTAGGGTTGTTGAGGGAAGTAGCTAGCTAGTGTAGCTAATATCAGGTCAATAAGGAAAGGGAAGTAGCTAGCTAGTGTAGCTAATATCAGGACAATAAGGAAAGGGAAGTAGCTAGCTGGTGGAGCTAATATCAGGGCAATAAGGAAAGGGAAGTAGCTAGCTAGTGTAGCTAATATCAGCCCAGTAAGGTTGGAAGTAGCTAGCTAGTGTAGCTAATATCAGGGCAATAAGGAAAGGGAAGTAGCTAGCTAGTGTAGCTAATGTCAGGGCAATAAGGAAAGGGAAGTAGCTAGCTAGTGTAGCTAATGTCAGGGCAATAAGGAAAGGGAAGTAGCTAGCTAGTGTAGCTAATATCAGGTCAATAAGGAAAGGGAAGTAGCTAGCTAGTGTAGCTAATATCAGGGCAATAAGGAAAGGGAAGTAGCTAGCTGGTGGAGCTAATATCAGGGCAATAAGGAAAGGGAAGTAGCTAGCTAATGTAGCTAATATCAGGTCAATAAGGAAAGGGAAGTAGCTAGCTAGTGTAGCTAATATCAGCCCAGTAAGGTTGGAAGTAGCTAGCTAGTGTAGCTAATATCAGGGCAATAAGGAAAGGGAAGTAGCTAGCTAGTGTAGCTAATGTCAGGGCAATAAGGAAAGGGAAGTAGCTAGCTAGTGTAGCAAATATCAGGGCAATAAGGAAAGGGAAGTAGCTAGCTAGTGTAGCTAATGTCAGGGCAAAAAGGAAAGGGAAGTAGCTAGCTAGTGTAGCTAATGTCAGGGCAATAAGGAAAGGGAAGTAGCTAGCTAGTGTAGCTAATGTCAGGGCAAAAAGGAAAGGGAAGTAGCTAGCTGGTGGAGCTAATATCAGGGCAATAAGGAAAGGGAAGTAGCTAGCTAGTGTAGTTAATATCAGGTCAGGGTGACAGGCTTTTGTAGTCAATCTCCCGACTTCAGCAGACAAGTTTTACAAATTCTTGAAGAAGTTTCTAGCCACAACCATAAACTAACTGGCTGGGTAGGACTCCTTATGTCCTGGCTGGGAGAGGCTATACGGACTGGCTGGGCAAATAACTGGCGGTAGCGTAGCCTAGTGGTTAGCGTAGCCTAGTGGAAAGCTTGCAAGATCAAATCCCAGAGCTGACAAGGTAAAAATCTGTTATTCTGCCTCTGAACAAGGTAGTTAAACTCATTGTTCCTAGGCTGTCATTGTAAATAAGAATTTGTTCTTAACTGGACTTGCCTCGTTAAATAAATAAGGATGAACCAAATCTGTTTTGCCAATCCCCTCTCAACTCTCGCTGTGATCTAACATGCATCATCGTCTCTCTCCGGTAACGTACGTGATGGATGGAGAGGACCAAGAAAGCACCGCCCCCGGAGCATTCCGTTACTATGGCGACGAAGCGCGGGTTAACGGAGCAGTAGTGGTTGTCGTGGACGCTGTGTGTGATCGGGATTCCGTGGTAACCGTGCTCTTTGGTGGAGGCCTTACCGTAGACGTGACGGAACTTAGAACTACGGTACGGAGGGCACCATGACATCTAAGAAGAGGAGGAAGATTACAATGTTAATGATGATGATGGTGATGGTTATATGTGAACAGGTGGATACACACAAGTGGTTCAGCTTGTGGGTGTCACTCGGATGCACTGCTATTGAGAGGTCCAGTTGGACAACACAGTGGGGTGAGTGAGTGAGTGAGTGAGTGAGTGAGAGAGAGAGAGAGAGAGAGTGTGTGTGAGTGAGAGAGAGAGAGAGTGTGTGAGTGTGTGTGTGTGAGTGAGTGAGTGAGTGAGACAGAGTGTGAGTGAGTGAGTGAGAGAGAGTGTGAGTGAGGTTACTCATGTTTTTCCTGTCCATATCATCTTCCTATAATAAGACTAAGAATAGACTAACCTTTCTATCGTCCTATTGACTTCTCTCATACATAATGCATAGTTTTCCTCCTGGTTTACTGTGTGTTCTTAGTGAATCTGTAATCCGTAACACCCTCTCCCGTTGCCTGACTGGGACAACAAACAATGGCACACACAACCTTTGACGTTTGAACTTTAGGGAGGACAATGGAGTCGATAGTGTAATAAGTAATGGAAGACAACACAAAGCAACATACCAACAACTAGTATTACCTCTAAGCAGGAATGGAAATTAAGCTAGCCGGCCAGCTGGCTAGTACTTTTCAGACTGGGCCAGTAGAAAATATGCCGGGCTAGTAGAAAATATGCCAGACTAGCTCTGTGGCTAATTATGTCTTTTCAAGTACCGCATCGCACAGAGTTTGGACCTAATGTTTCCTGGGCTAGTACTAATCACAGTCTATTAGCCCGCCTGGCCAGTGCCATCAATCATCATCAATTAGCCTGGCTGGCCAGTGGCATCAATCATCATCAATTAGCCCAGCTGGCCAGTGGCATCAATCATCATCAATTAGCCTGGCTGGCCAGTGGCATCAATCATAATCAATTAGCCCAGCTGGCCAGTGGCATCAATCATCATCAATTAGCCTGGCTGGCCAGAGGCATCAATCATAATCAATTAGCCCAGCTGGCCAGTGGCATCAATCATCATCAATTAGCCTGGCTGGCCAGAGGCATCAATCATCATCAATTAGCCTGGCTGGCCAGAGGCATCAATCATCATCAATTAGCCTGGCTGGCCAGTGGCATCAATCATCATCAATTAGCCTGGCTGGCCAGTGGCATCAATCATCATCAATTAGCCTGGCTGGCCAGTGCCTAAGACTGTGTTAGTCCACTGAGCTAAATAAAGCCTAGAGGGATCTGAGGCAAGATAAGAGTGTTGGGGTCACCAGTAGTGATTTGGGTTTTGACCCCTCACCTCAATAGCTCAAATGCACAGCAGGTTACTCACAAAACCACAAAACATTGTTATATACACAATGTCTTTACAAAGTATTCACACCTTTTTACCATTTCCACATGTTGTTGTTGTTGTTGTTACAGCCTGAATTTAAAATGGATAACATTATTATTTTTCCCTCACTGGCCTACACGCAATACCACATGATGTCAAAGTCGAATTATGTTTTTTTTTTAAATTTTTATATTTACAAATGTATGAAAAATTAAAAGCTGAAATGTGTTGTGTCAATAAGTATTCAACTCCCTTTGTTATGGCAAGCCTACATTTTTATTTATTTAACTAAATAAATTCGTTAGTAAAAACGTGCTTCATTAAAAAGAAAAATAAGTCCCATTATAAGTTGCCTCACTCTGTGTTCAATAATAATGTTTGACATGATTTTTGAATGACTACCTCATCTCTGTACCCCCACACATATAATTAATTATCTGTAAGGTCCCTCAGTCAAGCAGTGCATTTCAAACACAGATTCAACCTCAAAGACCAGGGAGGTTTTCCGATGACTCGCAAAGAAGGGCCCCTATTGGTAGATGGGTAAAATATAAAATAAAAGGCAGACATTGAATATCCCTTTGAACACGGTGAAGTTATTAATTATACTTTGGATGGTGTATCAATACACCCAGTCACTACAAAGATACAGGCGTCCTTCCTAACTTAGTTGCCGGAATGGAAGGAAACCGCTCAGGGATTTGAACATGAGGCCAATGATGACTTTAAAACAGTTACAGGGTTTAATGGCTGTGACAGGAGAAAACTGAGGATGGATAAAAAACATTGTAGTTATTCCACAATACTAATCTAAATTGACAGAGTGAATACAAATATTCCAAAACATGCATCCTGTTTGCAACAAGGCACTAAAGTAAAACTGCCCAAAAAATGTGACAAAGCAATTAACTTTTTTGTCCTGGATACAAAGTGTTATGTTTGGGGAAATTCCAATACAACACATTACAGAGTACCACTCTTCATATTTTTAAGTATAGTGGTGGCTGCATCATGTTATGAGTATACTTGTAATCGTTAAGGACTGGGGAGTTTTTCAGGATAAAATAATTAATGGAATGGAGCTAAGCACAGGCAAAAATCCTAGAGGAAAACCTGGTTCAGTCTGCTTTCCAACAGACACTGGGAGATGAATTCACCTTTCAGCAGGTCAATAACCTAAAACACAAAGCCAAATATACACTGGAGTTGCTTACCAAGACAGTGAATATTCCTGAGCGGCAAATTTTACTTAAATCTGCCTGAAATCCTAATCGCAAGACCTGAAAATGTCTGTCTAGTAATGATCAACAACCAATTTGACAGAGCTTGAATAATTTTGAAAAGAGTAATGGGAATACATTGTACAACCCAGGTGTAGAAAGCTCATTAGAGACTTACCCAGAAAGACTCACAGCTCTTAGAGACTTACCCAGAAAGACTCACAGCTCTTAGAGACTTACCCAGAACGACTCACAGCTCTTAGAGACTTACTTATGTAAATTACATTTCTGTATTTCATGTTCAATAAATTTGCAAAAATGTCTAAAAAACATGTGTTTCCACTTTGTCATTATGGAGTATTGTTGTGTGTAGATCGGTGAGACATTTCTTTTATTTAATCCATTTTGAATTTAGGCTGTAACACAAAATGTGGAATAATTCAAGGGGTATGAATACTTTCTGTAGGCACAGTATATACAGTACCGTAGCACCCAATATGGCCTAGAATTGTAACAATATAATAATATACGCCAATTTATCTAAAGCGACATACATTTCTTACGTATGGGTGATACCGGGAATCAAACCCACTCTCTTGGAGTTGCAATGCTTTACCATGAGCTACGGAAGACCACGCGTCAACATAGCCTGACTACGGAGGAACCGCGCGTCAACATAGCCTGACTACGGAGGAAACGCGCGTCAACATAGCCTGACCACGGAGGAATCGCGCGTCAACATAGCCTGACTACGGAGGAAACGCGCGTCAACATAGCCTGACTACGGAGGAAACGCGCGTCAACATAGCCTGACTACGGAGGAAACGCGCGTCAACATAGCCTGACTACGGAGGAAACGCGCGTCAACATAGCCTGACTAGTATCAATAAGGGGTCATCTGTTCGCTTTTCTGTTCAAACATGAGACCGTAGTATACACTTTGAAAAACATCAACAAGTGTTCAAAATGAGTTTAAGAAGCCATCGCCATAACCATGTCTGCTGCTTGGTCTTACCTTTGAAACGGTCCTACACCCAGAGCCTCCGATACAATAATCACCTTACAGCATCTCAGACTAACGGACGCGCGCTCTCTCTCTCTCTCTCTCTGTGTGTGTGTGTGTTTTCTGGCTGAGCACTGGGCGTGGAGTGTCTTAAGTCATTGGGTCGGCAGGGCGGAGGTTTTGTATCGCGGCGGTCATGCATAAATAACACCGCAGGCTACAATACAGGCACATCACTTCACAGGACGTTGTTTGATACATATGATTTAATTTCATAACAATAGTCAAGTCACACTACTATTAAAAACAGCATAACAAACTCACTCATTCTACCTAAAGCTAGCTAGTGCATTCACAAATTATTCATACCCCTTGACTTACACCACATGTTGTTGTTACAGCCTAATTTAAATTTGATTACATTTATTTCTCACCCATCTACACACAATACCCCATAATGACGAAGTGAAAACATGTTTTTTTAGACATTTTTGTACATTTATTGAACATGAAATACAGAAATGTCTAATTTACATAAATATTCACACCACAGTCAATACATGTTAGAATCACCTTTAGCAGAGAATACAGCTGTGGGTCTTTCTGGGTTGCACAATATTTGCACATTACTTTTCAGAAAATTCTTCCAAGGTCTGTTGTTGATCATCGCTAACAACCATATAAGTCCAGTATTGTCCCATCGCTGCAACTCCCCTACCGACTCGGGAGACGGCAAAGATCGAGAGCCATGTGACCTCTGAAACACGACCCTGCCAAGCCTCACTGCTTCTTGACACACTGCTCGCTTAACCTGGAAGACAGCAGCACCAACGTATCAGGGGAAACACTGTCCAGCTGGTGACCGAGGTCAGCTTGCAGGCGCCGGGGCCCACCACAAGGAGTCGCTTGAGCACGAAATTTGGCCTTTTGTTTTAGGTTATTGTCCTGCTGAAAGGTGAATTTGTCTTCCAGTGTCTTGTGGAAACCAGGTTTTCCTCTAGGATTTTGCCTGTGCTTAGCTCTATTCCGTTTCTTTTCATCCTAAAAAACATATTGCAGATGACAAGCATACCCATGACAGGATGCAGCCACCATCATGCTTGAAAATTATGAAAAGTGGTACCCAGTGATGTGTTGGATTTGCCCCAAACATAATGCTTTTATTGAGGACATAAAAGTTCATTCTTTGCCACATTTTTTGCAGTTTTACTTTACTGCCTTGTTGCAAACAGGATGCATGTTTTGGAATATTTCATATTCTGTACAGACTTCCTTCTTTTCGTTCTGTCATTTAGGTTAGTATTGTGGAGTAACTACAATGTTGTTGATCCATCCTCAGTGTTCTCCAATCACAGCCATTAAACTCTGTGACTGTTTCATTGGCCTCATGTTCAAATCCCTGAGTGGTTTCCTTCCTTTCCACCAAATGAGTTAGGAAGGACACCTGTATCTTTGTAGTGACTGGGTGTATTGATACACCATCCACAGTATAATGAATAACGTCACCATGCTCAAAGGGATATTCAATGTCTGCCTATCTACCAATAGGGGCCCTTCTTCGCGAGGCTGTGGAAAACCTCCCTGGTCTTTGTGGTTGAATCTGTGTTTGAAATTAACTGCTCAACTGAGGGACCTTTACAGATAATTGTATGTGTGGGGTACAGAGATGAGGTAGTCATTTAACAAATCATGTTAAACACTATTATTGGTCCATGCAACTTGTAGCTTTTAAAGCACATTTTTACTCCTGAACTTATTTAGTATTGTCCTAACAAAGGGGTTGAATACTTATTGACTGAAGACATTTCAGCTTTTCAATTTTAAAAACATTTAAAAAAATATAATTCTACTTTGGCATTATCGGGTAATGTGTGCAGGCCAGGGACACAACATCTCCATTTAATCCATTTTAAATTCAGGCTGTAACAACAACAACATGTCAAGGGGTGTGAATACTTTCTGAAGGCTCTGTATCTGGTAAAGTGGTGTCCCATATATGTAGGTCTATCTGGAGTCTGGAACGCCGTGTCTGGAATCTGGAACACCTATCTGGAGTCTGAAACACCTATCTGGAGTCTGAAACACCTATCTGGAGTCTGAAACACCTATCTGGAGTCTGAAACACCTATCTGGAGTCTGGAACACTGTGTCTGGAGTCTGGAACACTGTGTCTGGAGTCTGGAACACCTATCTGGAGTCTGGAACACCTATCTGGAGTCTGGAACACCTATCTGGAGTCTGGAACACCTATTTGGAGTCTGGAACACCTATCTGGAGTCTGGAACACCTATCTGGAGTCTGGAACACCTATCTGGAGTCTGGAACACCTATCTGGAGTCTGGAACACCTATCTGGAGTCTGGAACACCTATCTGGAGTCTGGAACACCTATCTGGAGTCTGGAACACCTATCTGGAGTCTGGAACACCTATCTGGAGTCTGGAACACCTATCTGGAGTCTGGAACACACAATCTGGAGTCTGGAACACCTATCTGGAGTCTGAAACACCTATCTGGAGTCTGAAACACCAACACCGTGTCTGTTGCCATTGTTTCCCTATTGACATGATGGACAGAGAACACAAGGCTATATTGTCATTCATTTTATTGTAATTACATTCAAACTTCTGCAGTTCTATTAAAAACATACATTTACCTTATAAATATAAAAACGTCTGTCCACAGTACAAGTCAGCTGGATTTGAGGACATGTGAAATATGAGAAGACGGATGGATCTGAATGATCTCTCCCTATCACAGACTGACCAGGCAAAAAGCTATGACGTCACTTGTTAAATCAACTTCAAAATCAGTATAGATGGAGCGGAGGAGATTAAAGATTTAAAAAAAATGTAAGCCTTGAGATAATTGAGACATGGATTGTGTATGTGCCATTCAAAGGTTAAATCGGTAAGGCAAAATGTTTAAGTGCCTTTGAACGGGGGTACGGTAGTAGGTGCCAGGCGGACCGGTTTGTGTCAAGAACTTCCAACGCTGCTGGGTTTTTCACGCTCTACAGTTTCCCGTGTGTATCCAGAATGGTCCACCACCCCAAAGGACATCCAGCCAACTTGACACAACCGTGGGAAGCATTGGAGTCAACGTGGGCCAGCATCCCTGTGGAACGCTTTCGACACCTTGTAGAGTCCATGCCCCGACCAATTGAGGCTGTTCTGAGGGCAAAAGGGGGAGGTGCAACTCCATATTAGGAAGGTGTTCTGTTCTTAATGTTTAGAACACTCGGAATTCAGCGAATTGAAGCTGTTCTGAGGAGAAAAGGGGGAGGTGCAACTCCATATTAGGAAGGTGTTCTTAATGTTTAGAACACTCAGAATTCAGCGAATTGAAGCTGTTCTGAGGAGAAAAGGGGGAGGTGCAACTCCATATTAGGAAGGTGTTCTTAATGTTTAGAACACTCAGAATTCAGCGAATTGAGGCTGTTCTGAGGAGAAAAGGGGGAGGTGCAACTCCATATTAGGAAGGTGTTCTTAATGTTTAGAACACTCAGAATTCAGCGAATTGAAGCTGTTCTGAGGAGAAAAGGGGGAGGTGCAACTCCATATTAGGAAGGTGTTCTTAATGTTTAGAACACTCAGAATTCAGCGAATTGAAGCTGTTCTGAGGGCAAAAGGGGGGGGGGGGGGGGGGATAAAACATATACGTTTTGAGAAGACTGTCCAGTTTCCTGTCAGACAGGATAGAAGTGGTGAAACAGTATATGGTATTTGGACGCAAACTTCCTGTCTAACAAACTCCACCGTAATCGTCCATCATGAGAGATCCATCAGTACAGAGAGCGGTGTGGAAGCAGTCCTCCATCAACACTGGATCTGAGGAGATCCGACTGCTGGTTGCGATTTGATTGGTGGGTTTAGGCGGAGGAGGACCCATCCACTTCTAGAGCATCGGAGATCAAGATGGAGATCTGAGAAAACGATGGTCTCTCTTCTGCTCTCTAGAGGGGAGAGAGCGAGAGAGAGAGCGAGAGAGAGAGGGACGGGGAGAGAGAGCGAGCGAGAGGAGAGAAGGGGGAGAGAGCAAGAGAGAGGGGAGGGGGAGAGAGAGAGTTACAAAAGTTACAATTCAGTCAATTGAAATAAATAAATTAGGTCCTAATCTATGGATTTCACATGACTGGGAATACAGATATTCAACTGTTCATCACAGATACCTAAATAAAAGGTAGGGGTGTGGATCAGAAATCAAGTCTGTATCTGATGTGATCAGAAACCCAGTCAGTATCTGGTGTGGATCAGAAACCCAGTCTGTATCTGATGTGATCATCATTTGCCTCATGCATGACACATCTCCTTCACATAGAGTTGATCAGGCTGTTTGATTGTGGCCCGTGGAATGTTGTCCCACTCCTCTTCCATGGATGTGTGAAGTTGCTGGATATTGGCAGGAACTGGAACAAGCTGTTGTACACATCAATCCAGAGCATCCCAAACATGCTCAACGGGTGACATGTCTGGTGAGGATGCGGGCCAGATCGTTGCGACATGGGCCTGTGCATTATCCTGCTGAAACATGAGGGGATGGAGGTGGATGAATGGCACAACAATGAGCCTCAGGATCTCATCGCGGTTTCTCTGTGCATTCAAATTGGCATCGATAAAATGCAATTGTTTTCGTTGTCCGTAGATTGTGCCTGCCCAATCAGCAAATTGCCCAATCAGCAAACCGCTCGCCCACACGACGCCATACACGTGACCTGCGGTTGTGAGGCCAGATGGCCGTACTGCCAACTTCTCTCAAACAACGTTGGAGGCGGCTTATGGTAGAGAAATTAACAAAAATTGTCTTGACAAAAGCTCAGGTGGCCATTCCTGCAGTCACTATGCTAATTACATGCTCCCTAAAAACTGTGTCCCCCAGCACAAGGTGCACCTGTGTAATGATCATGCTGTTTAATCATCGTCTTGATATGCCACACCTGTCAGGTGGATGGATCATCTTGACAAAGGATAAATGCTCACTAACAGGGATTGTAAACACATCTGTGCACAAAATATGAGAGAAATAAACTTTTTATGCAAATTGAATATTTATAGGATTTTTTTTATTTCAGCTCATGATAAAATGGGACCAACACTTTACATGTTGCATTTATATTTGTTTTTAGTGTATCTTCTGCCTCAAACATTCACAATACACAAAGTAGGAAGTAGGAAAGCAGGAAGCGCATGATGTACCTCGTGCCAGCAGCGCAGCATGATGTCATAGATGTTGGGCGTGGCCTTCTTGGGTCTGTAGAGGCGATGTCCTTCTAACACCATCATCACTACCTCGTGGTTAGGGTTGTGTTCAAACGGCATCTTCCCCTCTGTAAACACCTCCCACATCAACACACCTGATACACACACACACACACACACACACACACATCAACAGACCATCCTCACAAACACACACCAACAGACCGTCCTCACAAACACACATCAACAGACCGTCCTCACAAACACACATCAACAGACCGTCCTCACAAACACACATCAACAGACCGTCCTCACACACACACATCAACAGACCGTCCTCACACACACACATCAACAGACCGTCCTCACACACACACACACACACACACATCAACAGACCGTCCTCACAAACACACATCAACAGACCGTCCTCACAAACACACATCAACAGACCGTCCTCACACACACACATCAACAGACCGTCCTCACACACACACACACACACACACATCAACAGACCGTCCTCACAAACACACATCAACAGACCGTCCTCACAAACACACATCAACAGACCGTCCTCACACACACACATCAACAGACCGTCCTCACACACACACACACACATCAACAGACCGTCCTCACAAACACACATCAACAGACCGTCCTCACAAACACACATCAACAGACCGTCCTCACAAACACACATCAACAGACCGTCCTCACACACACACATCAACAGACCGTCCTCACACACACACACACACACACACATCAACAGACCGTCCTCACAAACACACATCAACAGACCGTCCTCACACACACACATCAACAGACCGTCCTCACACACACACATCAACAGACCGTCCTCACAAACACACATCAACAGACCGTCCTCACAAACACACATCAACAGACCGTCCTCACAAACACACATCAACAGACCGTCCTCACAAACACACATCAACAGACCGTCCTCACAAACACACATCAACAGACCGTCCTCACAAACACACATCAACAGACCGTCCTCACACACACACATCAACAGACCGTCCTCACACACACACATCAACAGACCGTCCTCACACACACACATCAACAGACCGTCCTCACAAACACACATCAACAGACCATCCTCACAAACACACATCAACAGACCGTCCTCACACACACACATCAACAGACCGTCCTCACACACACACACACACACACACATCAACAGACCGTCCTCACACACACACATCAACAGACCGTCCTCACACACACAAACACACATCAACAGACCGTCCTCACAAACACACATCAACAGACCGTCCTCACAAACACACATCAACAGACCGTCCTCACAAACACACATCAACAGACCGTCCTCACACACACACATCAACAGACCGTCCTCACACACACACATCAACAGACCGTCCTCACAAACACACATCAACAGACCATCCTCACAAACACACATCAACAGACCGTCCTCACACACACACATCAACAGACCGTCCTCACACACACACACACACACACACATCAACAGACCGTCCTCACACACACACATCAACAGACCGTCCTCACAAACACACATCAACAGACCGTCCTCACAAACACACATCAACAGACCGTCCTCACACACACACATCAACAGACCGTCCTCACACACACACATCAACAGACCGTCCTCACACACACACACACACACACATCAACAGACCGTCCTCACAAACACACATCAACAGACCGTCCTCACAAACACACATCAACAGACCGTCCTCACACACACACCAACAGACCGTCCTCACACACACACACACACACACACCAACAGACCGTCCTCACAAACACACACCAACAGACCGTCCTCACAAACACACATCAACAGACCGTCCTCACAAACACACATCAACAGACCGTCCTCACAAACACACATCAACAGACCGTCCTCACAAACACACATCAACAGACCGTCCTCACAAACACACATCAACAGACCGTCCTCACAAACACACATCAACAGACCGTCCTCACAAACACACATCAACAGACCGTCCTCACAAACACACATCAACAGACCGTCCTCACACACACACATCAACAGACCGTCCTCACACACACACATCAACAGACCGTCCTCACACACACACATCAACAGACCGTCCTCACAAACACACATCAACAGACCATCCTCACAAACACACATCAACAGACCATCCTCACACACACACATCAACAGACCGTCCTCACACACACACATCAACAGACCGTCCTCACACACACAAACACACATCAACAGACCGTCCTCACAAACACACATCAACAGACCGTCCTCACAAACACACATCAACAGACCGTCCTCACAAACACACATCAACAGACCATCCTCACAAACACACATCAACAGACCGTCCTCACAAACACACAGTAACCACCTACCGAAGGACCAGACGTCCGACTTGCTGCTGTACTTGCAGAAGTTGAAGACTTCAGGAGGAGACCACTTGACTGGGAACTTAGAGCCTGATGAACTAGTGTACTGGTCATCTAGTACATACCTAACACACACACACAGAAAGAGGGAGAGAGTGACCTATATGACCAGGCCGCTCCCCCCCCTCCCGCCCCTCAACATGACCCGTGATGAGGCCGCCACCCCCCCCCCCTCAACATGACCCGTGATGAGGCCACTCCCCCCCCACCCGCCCCTCAACATGACCCGTGATGAGGCCGCCACCCCCCCCCCCCCGCCCCTCAACATGACCCGTGATGAGGCCACTCCCCCCCCCCCGCCCCTCAACAGGACCCGTGATGAGGCCACTCCCCCACCCCCCCGCCCCTCAACATGACCCGTGATGAGGCCACTACCCCCCCGCCCCTCAACATGACCCGTGATGAGGCCACTCCCCCCCCGCCCCTCAACATGACCCGTGATGAGGCCACTCCCCCCCCGCCCCTCAACATGACCCGTGATGAGGCCACTCCCCCCCCGCCCCTCAACATGACCCATGATGAGGCCACTCCCCCCCGCCCCTCAACATGACCCGTGATGAGGCCACTCCCCCCCCGCCCCTCAACATGACCCGTGATGAGGCCACTCCCCCCCGCCCCTCAACATGACCCATGATGAGGCCACTCCCCCCCGCCCCTCAACATGACCCGTGATGAGGCCACTCCCCCCCCTCCCCTCAACATGACCCGTGATGAGGCCACTCCCCCCCCGCCCCTCAACATGACCCGTGATGAGGCCACTCCCCCCCTCCCCTCAACATGACCCGTGATGAGGCCACTCCCCCCCCCGCCCCTCAACATGACCCGTGATGAGGCCACTCCCCCCCCTCCCCTCAACATGACCCGTGATGAGGCCACTCCCCCCCCGCCCCTCAACATGACCCGTGATGAGGCCACTCCCCCCCCTCAACATGACCCGTGATGAGGCCACTCCCCCACCCCCCCGCCCCTCAACATGACCCGTGATGAGGCCACTCCCCCCCCGCCCCTCAACATGACCATGCCGCCCCAGTGTGTATAACTGTAAATAGTAGGGAGGCTATTCTTTCAGTTGGATGAGGCCCTGCTCTTACCAGGTGGCGTCTTAGTGTCAGTTTGTGGTGGTACATGGACGGCTGCGAAAAAGACGAGAGTCAATTTGGCCTGAGGGTGTCAGAGGGTCTGCTATACAAATTGATAGAAAGTGGTGTTGGGGGGGGAGCATATGTCATTATAAAATCCATGTACAGAAACAAGTGTGCAGTTAAAAATTGGCAAAAGAATACACATTTCTTTCCAAAGGGTCAGGGTCAGGGGGGTGAGATAGAGATGCAGCTTAAGCCCCACCATCTTCAACATATATATATATATATATATATATATATATCAACGAATTGGCGAGGGCACTAGAACAGTCTGCAGCACCCGGCCTCACCCTACTAGAACCTGAAGTCAAATGTCTACTGTTTGCTGATGATCTGGTGCTTCTGTCCCCAACCAAGGAGGGCCTACAGCAGCACCTAGATCTTCTGCACAGATTCTGTCAGACCTGGGCCCTGACAGTTAATCTCAGTAAGACCAAAATAATTGAAGCCCTCTGAATTTGAGAGAGACAGAGGCAGGGAGAGAGAAAGAGAGAGAGAGAGAGAGGCAGAGAAAGAGAGGCAGAGAGAGAGAGAGAGCGAGCGAGGGAGACAGCGAGACAGAGACGGAGAGAGAGAGACACGGAGAGAAACAGAGAGAGAGAGAGAAACAGAGAGAGAGAGAGAAAGAGAGAGAGAGAGAGGCAGATAGAGAGAGATGGAGAGAGAGGCGGAGAGATAGAGATGGAGAGAGAGAGAGAGAGAGAGAGACACGGAGAGAAACAGCGAGAGAGAGAGACAGAGAGAGAGAGAGAGACGGAGAGAAACAGAGAGAGAGAGACACGGAGAGAGAGAGACAGAGAGAGAGACACGGAGAGAGAGAGAGACACGGAGAGAAACAGCGAGAGAGAGACAGAGAGAGAGAGAGAGGCAGAGAGAGAGAGATGGAGAGAGAGAGAGACAGAAAGAGAGAGATGGAGAGATGGAGAGAGAGAGAGAGAGACAGGGATACAGAATGGTGTGAGAGTTGAGTGTGATATTCCGTTACGTACCTGGCCATTCCAAAGTCTGATACCTTCACCACCAGAGCATCGTTCACCAGACAGTTCCTCGCTGCCTAGAGAGAGAGAGACAGAGATTGGCTGTTACTCTAAACAGATCTGTGCCTATTGGCAGAACGGCTCACTAACTAACTCCCTATTGGCTAGGTGTCTGTATACTATGATCCTATTGGCTGATAGACTCACCAGGTCTCTGTGTATGAAGCCGTGTGCCTCCAGGTGTTCCATCCCCTCTGAGACGTCCTGACAGATACTCAGTAAGGACCCCAGGCTGAAGGTGTCCCGACGCTGCCTGAAGTAAATAAACAAAAAACAAGACGGCTGAAACGTATGTATGCCCAGGAGGGTCTCTCTCCAGGAACAGGGTTGTAGTTAAAACCTACAGGGGGGTCTCTCTCCAGGAACAGGGTTGGAGTTAAAATCTACTACAGGACGGTATCTCTCCAGGAACAGGGTTGTAGTTAAAACCTACAGGAGGGTCTCTCTCCAGGAACAGGGTTGGAGTTAAAACCTACAGGAGGGTCTCTCTCCAGGAACAGGGTTGTAGTTAAAACCTACAGGAGGGTCTCTCTCCAGGAACAGGGTTGGAGTTAAAACCTACTACAGGAGGGTCTCTCTCCAGGAACAGGGTTGTAGTTAAAATCTACTACAGGAGGGTCTCTCTCCAGGAACAGGGTTGGAGTTAAAATCTACTACAGGAGGGTCTCTCTCCAGGAACAGGGTTGTAGTTAAAACCTACAGGAGGGTCTCTCTCCAGGAACAGGGTTGTAGTTAAAACCTACAGGAGGGTCTCTCTCCAGGAACAGGGTTGGAGTTAAAACCTACAGGAGGGTCTCTCTCCAGGAACAGGGTTGTAGTTAAAACCTACAGGAGGGTCTCTCTCCAGGAACAGGGTTGTAGTTAAAACCTACAGGGGGGTATCTCTCCAGGAACAGGGTTGTAGTTAAAACCTACAGGAGGGTCTCTCTCCAGGAACAGGGTTGTAGTTAAAACCTACAGGAGGGTTTCTCTCCAGGAACAGGGTTGTAGTTAAAACCTACAGGAGGGTCTCTCTCCAGGAACAGGGTTGGAGTTAAAACCTACAGGGGGGTCTCTCTCCAGGAACAGGGTTGTAGTTAAAACCTACAGGAGGGTCTCTCTCCAGGAACAGGGTTGTAGTTAAAACCTACAGGAGGGTTTCTCTCCAGGAACAGGGTTGTAGTTAAAACCTACAGGAGGGTCTCTCTCCAGGAACAGGGTTGTAGTTAAAACCTACAGGAGGGTCTCTCTCCAGGAACAGGGTTGGAGTTAAAACCTACAGGAGGGTCTCTCTCCAGGAACAGGGTTGTAGTTAAAACCTACAGGAGGGTTTCTCTCCAGGAACAGGGTTGGAGTTAAAACCTACAGGAGGGTTTCTCTCCAGGAACAGGGTTGGAGTTAAAATCTACTACAGGAGGGTTTCTCTCCAGGAACAGGGTTGGAGTTAAAACCTACTACAGGAAGGTATCTCTCCAGGAACAGGGTTGGAGTTAAAATCTACTACAGGAGGGTCTCTCTCCAGGAACAGGGTTGGAGTTAAAACCTACTACAGGAGGGTTTCTCTCCAGGAACAGGGTTGGAGTTAAAACCTACTACAGGAGGGTCTCTCTCCAGGAACAGGGTTGGAGTTAAAACCTACTACAGGAGGGTTTCTCTCCAGGAACAGGGTTGGAGTTAAAACCTACTACAGGAAGGTATCTCTCCAGGAACAGGGTTGGAGTTAAAATCTACTACAGGAGGGTCTCTCTCCAGGAACAGGGTTTGAGTTAAAATCTACAGGAGGGTATCTCTCCAGGAACAGGGTTGTAGTTAAAACCTACAGGAGGGTTTCTCTCCAGGAACAGGGTTGGAGTTAAAATCTACAGGAGGGTATCTTTTACATTACACTTTAGTCATGTAGCAGACGTTCTTATCCAGAGAGACTTACAGGAGCAAATTAGGGTTAAGGGCACATTGGCAGATTTTTTTTGCCTAGTCGGCTCTGGGATTCAAACCAGCAACCTTTTGGTTAACCTGCCTAGAACAGCCCTGCAGTATGTTTTAAAAAACATTGACAAATGAAAGTTATGCAACATGTTTCTGAGCATAGATCTATGACGTTGGGCTTATTATTAATATTACCTGACATAATTGAGCAGACATCCCAGTCCCATGAACTCAGTCACAATGTAGATGGGTTTCTGGTGGGTACACACTCCATACAGCTGCACCAGCTTAGGATGGGTGAGACGCCTGAGACACACACACACACACACACACACACGGGGATCTCATGGTTACAAAACATTAGAATGTGTGTGTCCATCCATCTATTCGTCTATCGATGTGTGCTGTCTGTCAGCCCGTGTGTGTGTGTCCATTCATCTATCTATTTGTCTATCGATGTGTGCTGTCTGTCAGCCCGTGTGTGTGTGTGTCCCGTGTGACATGTATTGTACTCACATCATAACCTTGGCTTCCTCTAGGAAGTCCTGTGTGGGATGTATTGTACTCACATCATAACCTTGGCTTCCTCTAGGAAGTCCTGTGTGGGATGTATTGTACTCACATCATAACCTTGGCTTCCTCTAGGAAGTCCTGTGTGGGATGTATTGTACTCACATCATAACCTTGGCTTCCTCTATGAAGTCTTCTTCGTACATGGCTCCCTCTCTGATAGCCTTGATGGCTACTTTGTGTTGAGCTCTCCACTTCCCCAGCCGCACCACCCCAAACTGACCACATCCCAGCTCCTTCATGAAGGTCAGCTCACAAGGGTTGATCTCCCACTTCTCTGTATGGAGTATTGTAGAATAGAGTAGAATAGGACAGGGTAGAACAGTGTAGGACAGGGTAGAGTAGAGAAGAGTAGAACAGGGTAGAGTAGAATAGAGTAGAGAAGAGTAGAACAGGGTAAAGAAGAGTAGAATAGAGAAAAGTAGAACAGGGTAGAGTAGAGTAGAGAAGAGTAGAACAGGGTAGAGTAGAGTAGAGAAGAGTAGAACAGGGTAAAGTAGTGTAGAATAGAGTAGAATAGGGTAGAGTAGAATAGAGTAGTGAAGAGTAGAACAGGGTAGAGTAGAGTATAACAGGGTAGAGTAGTGTAGAACAGGGTAGAGTAGTGTAGAGTAGAGTAGTGTAGAACAGGGTAGAGTAGAACAGGGTAGAGTAGTGTAGAACAGGGTAGAGTAGTGTAGAACAGGGTAGAGTAGAGTAGAGAAGAGTAGAACAGGGTAGAGTAGAGAAGAGTAGAACAGGGTAAAGTAGTGTAGAATAGAGTAGAACAGGGTAGAGTAGATCAGGGTAGAGTAGAATAGAGTAGTGAAGAGTAGAACAGGGTAGAGTAGAATAGAGAAGAGTAGAACAGGGTAGAGTAGTGTAGAACAGGGTAGAGTAGTGTAGAACAGGGTAGAGTAGTGTAGAACAGGGTAGAGTAGAGTAGAACAGGGTAGAGTAGTGTAGAACAGGGTAGAGTAGAGTAGAATAGAGTAGAGTAGAACAGGGTAGAGTAGTGTAGAACAGGGTAGAGTAGTGTAGAACAGGGTAGAGTAGAACAGGGTAGAGTAGAGTAGAACAGGGTAGAGTAGTGTAGAACAGGGTAGAGTAGTGTAGAACAGGGTAGAGTAGTGTAGAACAGGGTAGAGTAGAGTAGAATAGAATAGAGTAGAACATGGTAGAGTAGAATAGAATAGAGTAGAGTAGAATAGAGTAGAATAGAGTAGAGTAGAACAGGGTAGAGTAGAATAGAGTAGAGTAGAGTAGAATAGAATAGAATAGAGTAGAACAGGGTAGGGTAGAGTAGAGTAGAATAGAGTAGAACAGGGTAGGGTGGAGTAGAATAGAATAGAACAGGGTAGAGTAGAATAGAATAGAGTAGAGTAGAACAGGGTAGGATAGAGTAGAATAGAGTAGAACAGGGTAGAGTAGAATAGAGTAGAGTAGAGTAGAACAGGGTAGAGTAGAATAGAATAGAGTAGAACAGGGTAGAGTAGAGTAGAACAGGGTAGGGTAGAATAGAGTAGAACAGGGTAGAGTAGAGTAGAATAGAATAGAGTAGAGTAGAACAGGGTAGAATATAATATAGTAGAGTAGAACAGGGTATGGTAGAATAGAATAGAGTAGAACGGGGTAGGGTAGAGTAGAATAGAACAGAGTAGAGTAGAACAGGGTAGGGTAGAGTAGAATAGAATAGAGTAGAGTAGAGTAGAACAGGGTAGGGTAGAGTAGAATAGAATAGAGTAGAGTAGAGTAGAACAGGGTAGAGTAGAATAGAATAGAGTAGAGTAGAACAGGGTAGGGTAGAGTAGAATCTCACCGTAGCTGAAGCCTGCTGTGGATGGAGCCGATCTCTCCTTCCCTACTGGATACCTCAACCTGGCTACCAGACCTGAGAGAGAGGAGAGGAGACAAGGGCGAGAGAAAGAGAGGAGGCGCAAGAGAGAGAGGGGCGAGAGAGACTCTGGCAATGTTAACATATGTTTCCCATGCCTATAAATTGCCTTGAATTGAAGTGAAAGAGTGTGTGGATCCCATGTGAATACATGTTTATTGTGTGTGTGTGTGTGTGTGTGTGTGTGTGTGTGTGCTCTACCTGCAGCGTTGTGATTGTGGTACTCGATGAGGTCAGGTATCAAGGTGAACAGGTGTTTCTCAGCCAGGTAGAACTGTCTGGGGCAGCCGGAGGTCTCCTTGATGTGGTAATGCCTGATAGCTGCACCTCCCTCCCTATGACGTTCACACAACATTTATACAACGTTCGAATGATCCAAACGATGTTTTACTGACACAAGAGTTCTAACATGATGAACTAGGATGACGCGTACCCTGCTGACTTGGTGTACAGGGAGACGGTGTAGGCGCCTGGCTTACTGGAGTCTCTTACCATGAACCCTCCCTCTTTATCCTGTACAGGGAGACAGAGTTACACAGACAGTACACACACACACACACACACACACGCTACAGACAGTACTAACACACACACACTACACACACACACGCTAGACAGTACACACACACACAGTACACTACACAAACACGCACGCTACAGACAGTACACACACAGTACACTACACAAACACACACGCTACAGACAGTACACACACACACACAAACACGCACGCTACAGACAGTACACACACACACACACAGTACACTACACAAACACGCACGCTACAGACAGTACACACACACACAGTACACACACACACACAGTACACTACAGACAGTACACACACACACACACAGTACACTACACAAACACGCACGCTACAGACAGTACACACACACAGACATAAAGAAAAAAAACTGTTTTACTCGCCTCTGTCCGCAGTAGTTCCTCAGCTTTGTTCCGGTTGACATGTTTACTGTACCAGCTGAAACACACAACACTGATCCATTAGTTCACACTGCAATGTCATATAACACTTAAAGCCAGACTCACCCAAATAAAATCTCAAAATGTATTAAATTGTTATATATACAAAAAAATTGAAAAAAAAAAAACGGCCAATAGTTTGTGGACCCTTGCTCGTTGTAGACATTTTTCAGGGAAGTCTTTCCACTAAAACGATGGAACATTTGAGGGGACTTTCTTCCATTCAACCACAAGAGCATTAGTGAGGTTGACCACTGATGTTGGGCGATAAGGCTCGCAGTCGACGTTCCAATTCACCCCCCCCCCCCCAAAAAAAATCACCTTTATTTAACCAGGTATTATATATATATATATATATATATATATATATATATATATATATATATATATATATATATATATATATATATATATATATATATATATATATATATATATATATATATATATATATATATATAACCCTAACCCTTTATTTAACCAGGTAGGCTAGTTGAGAACAAGTTCTCATTTACAATTGCGACCTGGCCAAGATAAAGCAAAGCAGTTCGACACATACAACGACACAGAGTTACACATGGAGTAAAACAAACATACAGTCAATAATAACGGTATAAACAAGTCTATATACGATGTGAGCAAATGAGGTGAGATAAGGGAGGTAAAGGCAAAAAGGCCATGGTGGCAAAGTAAGTACAATATAGCAAGTAGAACACTGGAATGGTAGATTTGCAGTGGAAGAATGTGCAAAGTAGAGATAGAAATAATGGGGTGCAAAGGAGCAAAATAAATAAATACAGTAGGGAAAGAGGTAGTTGCTTGGGCTAAATTATAGATGGGCTATGTACAGGTGCAGTAATCTGTGAGCTGCTCTGACAGTTGGTGCTTAAAGATAGTGAGGGAGATAAGTGTTTCCACTTTCAGAGATTGTTGTAGTTCCTTCCAGTCATTGGCAGCAGAGAACTGGAAGGAGAGGAAGTCACTGAGCTCTTAAGTAAGGTCATTCTACTGCTAATGTCTGTCTCTGGAGATTGCATGGCTGGGTGAGAAAGAAATGCAAAGCTGAAAGTTTCATTTGTCACTTGTGTCACTTCAAAGTGATACATTTTATTTACATTTTTTTACGAGGTATATGTACAACAGCTTTGTTTCCAAATTGAAGGTCAGATTTCTGCAGGTAATTATGACGCCTGTTGATCAATTCTATAGGTCGCTCTGACATACAGAGTCATCTGGATGTTGGCAAACAAAAGATGAACATTCCCCTTCTTTCTGTCAAGCCATCTATGCCAGCAATTCCCATTCGCTTGATATCAAGAAACAAACAAAAAAAACAATAACAATTACATGGTCTTTGTAATGTGGTTAACCTTAAAAATCTAAATGAAAACGAATGAAATCTAAAATATATAGTCCTTAGACCGTGGGAAAAGGCCGCACTAGACTATTGAGCTTGAATTGAAAAAAAATTCTAAATGGTTGGGGTCACAAGATATCAAAATGGGGTCGTGGACGAAGAAAGTTTGAGAGCCTCTGGTCTATTATCTACAATTTAGTGCACACGTTCGATAAATCCAATGTATACACCACGCAACGCTGCAAGGCAAACGCAGCATTGGAAATGAATGTACTTCTGGTGTACCCAAAACACAAATGACGCTGTCGGTGTGATCGACAGGCATACAGCAACAGATCGTCAAAACATATCCCTCTCATCACAAACCAGACTCAATAGAAAATGACAGTTTAACAGAATAATTTTGCTGACAAACACGTTCTATTGGCTCCTGGCTCTCCACCCATCTGTCTACAACTTTTTAGGATTTAGTCCGCCAAAAAAAACACTGAAGAAGAAGGCAGGGAAGAAGGCAGGGATTCCTCAGGCACTACTAGTGCCAGATTCATGCTTCTGTAGACAATGATGACCACGAAAGCCTAAGCTAGCTGTTTTAATGGGTAAGTGAAACTAGTTAGCAAGCTAGCTAATTAATAATCTTATTTAGCTGACTAGCAAACAGCTGTCGATAGATGATCACAAGCATGTGACTTTTTCTATTGTGTTATTGACTGTACGTTTGTTTATTCCATGTTTAACTCTGTGTTGTTGTTTTTGTCTTTGCTGTGCTATATCTTGGCCAGGTCGCCGTTGCAAATGAGAACGTGTTCTCAACTAGCCTACCTGGTTAAATAAAGGTGAAATAAATAAAAAAATATAGCTGGCCACTAGACTATCTAAACGTAGTCATCATGATTGAATTACCGACCGGGGGATGCGATTAAATTGTCAGTCAGTCTCAGATATATTAAAATGCGCAAACATTTCTCTCCATCCTATAGGAAATAAGTTATAAAATTGCTAAATGTTGTCTTCGCCCAGTGACAAAATGTGTAGAATTGCATGAAAATAACTCTTAAAAAAAGAGAGGGGGGGGGGGTGCTAAAATGTTTGGCTCACAATGTCGGTGGTGATGGTTATTAAAGTTTACATGTAAAAATGGTTATGGTTAGGGGGTATGGACATCCCAAGGATCCCTCTTAGCATCTACCCTTGCGCTGATGTAAAAAACAATGTAAAACGGTGTTTCTGTACCTCGCGGCACTTTACTCACGCATACTGTTCCAGGTTCCCCAATTTTTTATCTGTCACGTAGTTGCTGGGGATGTAGCCCTCCTTCCTAAATGTCAACAAACAAACAAACAAACAAACAAACAAACAAACAAACAAACTCAATAGTAGCGGGCCAACCATAGAAGAAGAAGTGACAAAGATGTGCAATGTGAGAGTCCAAAAGACCAAGATTATACCAGGGGCCAAATTACAGTGAGATTATATACCAGGGGCCAAGTTACAGTGAGATTATATACCAGGGGCCAAGTTACAGTGAGATTATATACCAGGGGCCAAGTTACAGTGAGATTATATACCAGGGGCCAAGTTACAGTGAGATTATATACCAGGGGCCAAGTTACAGTGAGATTATATACCAGGGGCCAAGTTACAGTGAGATTATATACCAGGGGCCAAGTTACAGTGAGATTATATACCAGGGGCCAAGCTACAGTGAGAGTATATACCAGGGGCCAAGCTACAGTGAGAGATGATATACCAGGGGCCAAGCTACAGTGAGAGATGATATACCAGGGGCCAAGCTACAGTGAGAGATGATATACCAGGGGCCAAGCTACAGTGAGATTATATACCAGGGGCCAAGCTACAGTGAGAGATGATATACCAAGGGCCAAGCTACAGTGAGAGATGATATACCAGGGGCCAAGCTACAGTGAGAGATGATATACCAGGGGCCAAGTTACAGTGAGATTATATACCAGGGGCCAAGTTACAGTGAGATTATATACCAGGGGCCAAGCTACAGTGAGAGTATATACCAGGGGCCAAGCTACAGTGAGAGATGATATACCAGGGGCCAAGCTACAGTGAGAGATGATATACCAGGGGCCAAGTTACAGTGAGATTATATACCAGGGGCCAAGCTACAGTGAGAGTATATACCAGGGGCCAAGCTACAGTGAGAGATGATATACCAGGGGCCAAGCTACAGTGAAAGATGATATACCAGGGGCCAAGCTACAGTGAGAGATGATATACCAGGGGCCAAGCTACAGTGAGAGATGATATACCAGGGGCCAAGTTACAGTGAGATTATATACCAGGGGCCAAGTTACAGTGAGATTATATACCAGGGGCCAAGCTACAGTGAGAGTATATACCAGGGGCCAAGCTACAGTGAGAGATGATATACCAGGGGCCAAGCTACAGTGAGAGATGATATACCAGGGGCCAAGCTACAGTGAGAGATGATATACCAGGGGCCAAGCTACAGTGAGATTATATACCGGGGGCCAAAGTACAGTGAGAGATTATATACCGGGGGCCAAGCTACAGTGAGATGATATACCAGGGGCCAAGCTACAGTGAGAGATGATATACCGGGGGCCAATCTACAGTGAGAGATGATATATCGGGGGCCAATCTACAGTGAGAGATGATATACCGGGGGCCAATCTACAGTGAGAGATGATATACCAGGGGCCAAGCTACAGTGAGAGATGATATACCGGGAGCCAAGCTACAGTGAGAGATGATATACCGGGAGCCAAACTACAGTGAGAGATGATATACCGGGGGCCAATCTACAGTGAGAGATGATATACCGGGGGCCAAGCTACAGTGAGAGATGATATACCGGGGGCCAAGCTACAGTGAGAGATGATATACCGGGGGCCAAGCTACAGTGAGAGATGACATACCAGGGGCCAAGCTAGTGAGAGATGATATACCAGGGGCCAAGCTACAGTGAGAGATGATATACCAGGGGCCAAGCTACAGTGAGAGATGATATACCAGGGGCCAAGCTACAGTGAGAGATGATATACCAGGGGCCAAGCTACAGTGAGAGATGATATACCAGGGGCCAAGCTACAGTGAGAGATGATATACCAGGGGCCAAGCTACAGTGAGAGATGATATACCAGGGGCCAAGCTACAGTGAGAGATGATATACCAGGGGCCAAGCTACAGTGAGAGATGATATACCAGGGGCCAAGCTACAGTGAGAGATGATATACCAGGGGCCAAGCTACAGTGAGAGATGATATACCAGGGGCCAAACTACAGTAAGCACACACTCACATACACACCGTACTGACCCGTATATGTTGCGGGCCTTGTACCAGTTGATGTCACATTTCTCCAGTATGACGTATTCTGCTCCTTTGGTCATAGTCAGGTCATGTGGTTCAGGACCAAAGAAGTCATACAGAGCTACCACAACCTCCTCGACACCACTACCATCATCAGGGCTGTGTACGGGAGGGGGGGGAGGGGGAGGGGGAGGCCGACGAGACTGGAGGAGGACAAAGGGAGGAGAGAAGGGACGAGAAGGGACATTTGTTAACTTTGTTGTTTTTGTTGTATCAAGCTTGTCTTGTTGCTAGGGTGACGACACATTTTTTGTTATAGCTTATTATTTGTAGAGTAATATTACAACAGAAATTCTAGAAGGCAGATCGGGTCATTCCATGTCATCCACCATCTCAAGATTGTTCTGAAAATCGTTTATGCAATTAGCAACAGGTTTAGATTAGCATTCCTGTAACATTATTTTGTTTAAATATGAATTAGATCTCTGAGAAATAATAGCGAATTGAATTGCACCTAACATCCGATTTGGACCACAAGTGTTCATAACAATGATAACGACGCCCAATAAAATGTATCAAATGCTCCCCATGGGACCCCCCATGGGACCCCCCATGGGACCCCCCCCCCCCCCACACCCCACCCCAACAACCAGTATATAGTATTAATTCTCTATGTCTGGCAGGTAGCATGGAGTTGTTGCTTGGAGTATTGCTTCTTCCTCTTATGTAATGTATTCCATCGGAATCTGCTGATGTTTTTATTTTCCCCTGTTCAGCGGAATTAAGTCCGTGCATTACTTGTCAGACAGAGAACTGATACTGTATATTGGTTGTTGCGGTTGGATTGGTGTCAGGGGGGGGGGGGGGGGGGGGGGGGGAGTCCCTGGGTGGTTTTTGATACTTGTATTGGATTCCTCAAGTCTTACTCATTGTTAGGAATAATTATGGTCCAAATTGGATGTTAGGCACTATATTTATTGAAGATTATATGAATCATATAAATATATGTTTTTTTTTTTAAATGGCCAATTTGGGTGCACTCAATTAGCTTCAATTTTATTTTAACAAAATAATGTTTCAGAAATGCTAATCGTATCGGTTTCCAACTACAGACACTATTTCAAAACAATCTGAGATAGTCGGTGTCTTAATCTCTTTCTTGTGCTTTTTGAGGTGGGATGACTCCGAAGTGTGTGTGTGTGTGTGTGTGTGAGAGAGCGATTGAGGAACTAGATGAACAGTGTTCTTACCCTTCCTGTGCCCTCCTCTCCAGGTATGGGAGGAAGAAGTTTCCTCGAAACTGAAAAGAGGAAGAAGAGAATTGTTCTTTCATTATTCAAAGTTAACAGCTACAGAGAACATGTACTCATGAGTGTGTGTGTGTCTATATGTGCATTCGTGATCTATAGGTGAACTTATAACCCACAACCCCTGCAGGTTGACTCATAACCCACATGCTTTTGGTCAGAAAAAAGTGAACGCTGTGCTATATATATATATATATATATATATCTATCTCTCTCCTTTATTTAACCAGGTAGGCCAGATGAGAACAAGTTCTCATTTACAACTGCGACCTGGCCAATATAAAGTAAAGCAGTTCGACACAAACAACAGAGTTACACATGGAATAAACAAACACATGGAATAAACAAACATACAGTCAATAATACAGTGGAAAAGTCTATATACAGTGTGTGCAAATGGCGTGAGGAGGTAAAGGCAATAAATAGGCCATAGTAGTGAAGTAATTACAATTTAGCAAATTAACACTGGAGTGATAGATGTGCAAATAGAAATACTGGTGTGCAAAAGAGCAGAAAAAGTAAATAAAAACAATATGGGGATGAGGTAGGTAGTTGGATGGGCTATTTACAGATGGGCTATGTACAGCTGCAGCGATCAGTTAGCTGCTCAGATAGCTGATGCTTAAAGTTAGTGAGGGAGATAAGTCTTCAACTTAAATTTTTTTTTTGCAATTCGTTCCAGTCATTGGCAGCAGAGAACTGGAAGGAAAGGTGGCCAAAGGAAGTGTTGGCTTTAGGGCTGACCAGTGAGATATACCTGCTGGAGCGCATGCTACGGGTGGGTGTTGCTATGGTAAGAGTAGTCTAATGTTATAGAACAGTAGTCTTAGTTGACAGGTCACAAGACGAGGACTTCAACATGGCACGTCAAAGGAACTGTACTGTTCAGATGGGTTAAATGGAATAGTAGCCTAACTGAACTACGGACACCGACTGTAAGTCTAGAACCTCTCACACAATCTAATATAATATTAACTCCTGGAAGAATTAAGCATTTCTTGCAGTAAAATTGTATATGTGTACATTTTGACTCAGTAACAGCAGAAATATGATTTTCGTTCAGCATTTTAAGAGAAGAAAAACCCTGCTCACTGCTTTTGCTAGTATCACTGCTCTAGCTAGTATCACTGCTCTAGCTAGTATCACTGCTCTAGCTAGTATCACTGCTCTTGCTAGTATCACTGCTCTAGCTAGTATCACTGCTCTAGCTAGTATCACAGTATCACTGCTCTTGCTAGCATCACAGTATCACTGCTCTAGCTAGTATCACTGCTCTAGCTAGTATCACTGCTCTAGCTAGTATCACTGCTCTAGCTAGTATCACTGCTCTAGCTAGTATCACTGCTCTAGCTAGTATCACTGCTCTAGCTAGTATCACTGCTCTAGCTAGTATCACTGCTCTAGCTGCTATCACTGCTCTAGCTAGTATCACTGCTCTAGCTAGTATCACAGTATCACTGCTCTAGCTAGTATCACAGTATCACTGCTCTAGCTAGTATCACTGCTCTTGCTAGTATCACAGTATCACTGCTCTAGCTAGTATCACTGCTCTGGCTAGTATCACAGTATCACTGCTCTAGCTAGATTCACTGCTCTAGCTAGTATCACAGTATAACTGCTCTTGCTAGTATCACAGTATCACTGCTCTAGCTAGTATCACAGTATCACTGCTCTAGCTAGTATCACTGCCCTAGCTAGTATCACTGCCCTAGCTAGTATCACAGTATCACTGCTCTAGCTAGTATCACAGTATCACTGCTCTTGCTAGTATCACTGCTCTAGCTAGTATCACAGCATCACTGCTCTAGCTAGTATCACAGTATCACTGCTCTTGCTAGTATCACAGTATCACTGCTCTAGCTAGTATCACAGTATCACTGCTCTAGCTAGTATCACAGTATCACTGCTCTAGCTAGTATCACTGCTCTAGCTAGTATCACTGCTCTAGCTAGTATCACTGCTCTAGCTAGTATCACAGTATCACTGCTCTTGCTAGTATCACAGTATCACTGCTCTTGCTAGTATCACAGTATCACTGCTCTAGCTAGTATCACAGCATCACTGCTCTTGCTAGTATCACAGTATCACTGCTCTTGCTAGTATCACAGTTTCACTGCTCTAGCTAGTATCACAGCTCTTGCTGGTATCACTGCTCTAGCTGGTATCACTGCTCTTGCTGGTATCACTGCTCTTGCTGGTATCACAGTATCACTACTCTAGCTAGTATCACAGTATCACTGCTCTAGCTAGTATCACAGTATCACAGCTCTAGCTAGTATCACTGCTCTTGCTAGTATCACTGCTCTTGCTAGTATCACTGCTCTTGCTAGTATCACTGCTCTTGCTAGTATCACTGCTCTAGCTAGTATCACTGCTCTAGCTAGTATCACAGTATCACTGCTCTTGCTAGTATCACAGTATCACTGCTCTAGCTAGTATCACAGCTCTTGCTAGTATCACAGTATCACTGCTCTTGCTAGTATCACTGCTCTTGATAAGTATCAATGCTCTTGCTAGTATCACAGTATCACTGCTCTTGCTAGTATCACAGTATCACTGCTCTAGCTAGTATCAGTATCACAGCTCTAGCTAGTATCACTGCTCTAGCTAGTATCACAGTATCACTGCTCTAGCTAGTATCACAGTATCACTGCTCTAGCTAGTATCACTGCTCTAGCTAGTATCACTGCTCTAGCTGGTATCACTGCTCTTGCTGGTATCACTGCTCTTGCTGGTATCACTGCTCTAGCTGGTATCACTGCTCTTGCTGGTATCACTGCTCTAGCTGGTATCACTGCTCTAGCTGGTATCACTGCTCTAGCTGGTATCACAGTATCACTGCTCTTGCTAGTATCACTGCTCTTGCTAGTATCACAGTATCACTGCTCTAGCTAGTATCACTGCTCTAGCTAGTATCACAGTATCACTGCTCTTGCTAGTATCACAGTAACACTGCTCTAGCTAGTATCACAGTATCACTGCTCTAGCTAGTATCACTGCTCTAGCTAGTATCACAGTTTCACTGCTCTAGCTAGTATCACAGTATCACTGCTCTTGCTAGTATCACAGTATCACTGCTCTTGCTAGTATCACAGTATCACTGCTCTAGCTAGTATCACAGTATCACTGCTCTAGCTAGTATCACAGTATCACTGCTCTAGCTAGTATCACAGTATCACTGCTCTAGCTAGTATCACTGCTCTAGCTAGTATCACAGTATCACTGCTCTAGCTAGATTCACAGTATCACTGCTCTTGCTAGTATCACAGTATCACTGCTCTAGCTAGTATCACAGCTCTTGCTGGTATCACTGCTCTAGCTGGTATCACTGCTCTTGCTGGTATCACTGCTCTAGCTGGTATCACAGTATCACTACTCTAGCTAGTATCACAGTATCACTGCTCTAGCTAGTATCACAGTATCACAGCTCTAGCTAGTATCACTGCTCTTGCTAGTATCACTGCTCTTGCTAGTATCACTGCTCTTGCTAGTATCACTGCTCTAGCTAGTATCACTGCTCTAGCTAGTATCACAGTATCACTGCTCTTGCTAGTATCACAGTATCACTGCTCTAGCTAGTATCACAGCTCTTGCTAGTATCACAGTATCACTGCTCTTGCTAGTATCACTGCTCTTGATAAGTATCAATGCTCTTGCTAGTATCACAGTATCACTGCTCTTGCTAGTATCACAGTATCACTGCTCTAGCTAGTATCAGTATCACAGCTCTAGCTAGTATCACAGTATCACTGCTCTAGCTAGTATCACTGCTCTAGCTAGTATCACAGTATCACTGCTCTAGCTAGATTCACAGTATCACTGCTCTTGCTAGTATCACAGTATCACTGCTCTAGCTAGTATCACAGCTCTTGCTGGTATCACTGCTCTAGCTGGTATCACTGCTCTTGCTGGTATCACTGCTCTAGCTGGTATCACAGTATCACTACTCTAGCTAGTATCACAGTATCACTGCTCTAGCTAGTATCACAGTATCACAGCTCTAGCTAGTATCACTGCTCTTGCTAGTATCACTGCTCTTGCTAGTATCACTGCTCTAGCTAGTATCACTGCTCTAGCTAGTATCACAGTATCACTGCTCTTGCTAGTATCACAGTATCACTGCTCTAGCTAGTATCACAGCTCTTGCTAGTATCACAGTATCACTGCTCTTGCTAGTATCACTGCTCTTGATAAGTATCAATGCTCTTGCTAGTATCACAGTATCACTGCTCTAGCTAGTATCAGTATCACAGCTCTAGCTAGTATCACTGCTCTAGCTAGTATCACAGTATCACTGCTCTAGCTAGTATCACAGTATCACTGCTCTAGCTAGTATCACTGCTCTAGCTAGTATCACTGCTCTAGCTAGTATCACTGCTCTAGCTAGTATCACTGCTCTTGCTAGTATCACAGCTCTAGCTAGTATCACTGCTCTAGCTAGCATCACTGCTCTAGCTAGTATCACTGCTCTTGCTAGTATCACTGCTCTTGCTAGTATCACAGCTCTTGCTAGCATCACAGGATCACTGCTCTTGTGGGGGTGCTTTGCTGGTGGCATGGCCAATTTAATTAGGGACGATTTCAAGTTTTCATAACAAATCGGTAATCTGCCTTTTTGGATACTAATTACGGCCGATTACATTGCAATCCACGAGGAGACAGGTCACAGACGTGCAGGTTGACCACCTGTTACGCGAGTGCAGCATCAAAAGGACCTTGTGACTGCAAGGAGCCACGGTAAGTTGCTAGCTAGCATTAAACGTATCTCATGCAAAAACAATCAATCTTCACATAATCACTAGTTAACCTAGTAATATCGTCAACCATGTGTAGTTAACTAGCTTGTCCTGCATTGCATATAATCAATGCGGTGCCTGTTAATTTATCATTGAATCACAGTCTACTTCATCTTCGCCAAACGGGTGATGTTTTAACAAAAGCGCATTCGTGAAAAAAGCACAATCGTTGCACGAATGTATCTAACCATAAGCATCAGTGCCTTTCTTAAAATCAATACAAAGAGGTAGATTTTTTTTAAACCTGCATATTTGGTTGAAATAAATTCATGTCAGTAGGCAATATTAAACTAGGAAAATTGTGTCACTTCTCTTGCGTTCAGTGCAAGCAGAGTCAGGGAATATGCAACAATCTGGGCCACCTGGCTCGTTGGGAACTGTGAACTAATTTGCCAGAATTTTACGTAATTATGACATAACATTGAAGGTTGTGCAATGTAACAGCAATATTTAGACTGATGGATGCCACCCGTTAGATAAAATACAGAACGGTTCCGTATTTCACTGAAAGAATAAACGTCTTGTTTTCAAAATGATAGTTTCCAGATTTTACCATATTAATGACCTAAGGCTCATATTTCTGTGTGTTTATTATATTATAATTAAGTCTATGATGTGATAGAGCAGTCTGACTGAGTGGTGGTAGGCAGCAGCAGGCTCGTAAGCATTCGTTCAAACAGCACTTTACTGCGTTTGCCAGCAGCTCTTAGCAATGTTTGAAGCACAGCGCTTTTTATGACTTCAAGCCTATCAACTCCCGAGATTAGGCTGGCAATACTAAAGTGCCTATAAGAACATCCAACAGTCAAAGGTGTATATGGAATACAAATGGTATAGAGAAATATTTGACGTCATAATTCCTATAATAACTACAACCTAAAACGTCTTACCTGGGAATATTGAAGTCTCATGTTAAAAGGAACCACCAGCTTTCATATGTTCTCATGTTCTGAGCAAGGAACTGAAACGTTAGCTTTCTTACATGGCACATATTGCACTTTTACTTTTTTCTCCAACACCATTTTTTTGCATTATTTCAACCAAATTGAACATATTTCATTATTTATTTGAGGCTAAATAGATTTTATTTGTGCATTATATTAAGTTAAAATAAACGTGTTCATTCAGTATTGTTGTAATTGTCATTATTACAAATATATATAAAAACTTTTTGTTTAAAATAAAACAATAAAACAGGCAGATTAAATCAGTATTGGATTTTTTGGTCCTCCAATAAAATCGGTATCAGTATCGGCGTTGAAGAATTATAAAATCGGTCGACCTCTAACCTCACAGCATTCTGCAGCGATACACCATCCCATCTGGTTTGTGCTTAGTGGGACTATCATTTGTTTTTCAACAGGACAATAACGCAACACACCTCCAGGCTGTGTAAGGGCTATTTGACCAAGAAGGAGAGTGATGGAGTGCTGCATCAGATGACCTGGCCTCCAACAATCACCCGACCTCAACCTAATTGAGATTGTTTGGGATGAGTAGGATCGCAGTGTGAAGAAAAGCAGCCAAAAAGTGCTCAGCATATGTGGGAACTCCTTCAAGTCTGTTGGGAAAGCTTTCCAGGTAAAGCTGGTTGAGAGAATTCCAAGAGTGTGGAAAGCTGTCAAGGCAAAGGGTGGCTACTTTGAAGAATCTCAAATATATTTTGATTTAATACTTTTTTGGTTACTACACTCAGCAAAAGAAACATCCTCTCACTGTCGACTGCGTTTATTTTCAGCAAACTTAACACGTGGAAATATTTGTATGAACATAAGTTTCAACAACTGCAATATAAACTGAACAAGTTCCACAGACATGTGACTAACATAAATGGAATAATGTGTCCCTGAACAAAGGGGGGGGGGGGGGGGTCAAAATCAAAAGTAACAGTATCTGGTGTGTGCCACCAGCTGCATTAAGTACTGCAGTGCATCTCCTCCTCATGGACTGCACCAGATTTGCCAGTTCTTGCTGTGAGATGTTATCCCACTCTTCCACCAAGATACCTGCAAGTTCCCGGACATTTGATCCAACAGGTCACAGACGTGCTCAATGGGATTGAGGTCCGGGCTCTTCGCTGGCCATGGCAGAACACTGACATTCCTGTCTTGCAGGAAATCATGCACAGAACGAGCAGTACGGCTGGTGGCATTGTCATGCTGGATGGTCATGTCAGGATGAGCCTGCAGGAAGGGTACCACATGAGGGAGGAGGATGTCTTCCCTGTAACGCACAGCATTGAGATTGCTTGCAATGACAACAAGCTCAGTCCGATGATGCTGCGACACACCACCCCAGACCATGACGGACCCTCCACCTCCAAATCGATCCCGCTCCAGAGTACAGGCCTCGGTGTAACGCTCATTCCTTCGACGATAAACGCCATCACCCCTGGTGAGACAAAACCGTGACTCGTCAGTGAAGAGCACTTTTTGCCAGTCCTGTCTGGTCCAGCGACGGTGGGTTTGTGCCCATAGGTGACGTTGTTGCCGGTGATGTCTGGTGATATTCTGCCTTACAACTGTAGCGCTGTCTTAGGCGTCTCACAGTATGGACATTGCAATTTATTGCCCTGGCCACATCTGCATCATGCCTCCTTGCAGCATGCCTAAGGCACATTCAAGCAGATGAGCAGGGACCATGGGCATCTTTCTTTTGGTGTTTTTCAGAGTCAGTAGAAAGGCCTCTTTAGTGTCCTAAGTTTTCATAACTGTGACCTTAATTGCCCACCGTCTGTAAGTTGTTAGTGTCTTAACGACCGTTCCACAGGTGCATGTTTATTAATTGTTTATGGATCATTGAACAAGTATGGGAAACAGTGTTTAAACCCTTTACAATGAAGATCTGTGAAGATATTTGGAATGAATTATGAATTATCTTTAAACCCTTACGAATTATCTTTGAAAGACAGGGTCCTGAAAAAAGGGACGTTTACATGACTCCATATGTGTTATTTCATAGTTTTGATGTCTTCACTATTATTACTACTATTACTACTATTATATACTACTATCACTACTATTATAGACCAGAAAGCATCACTTGATTCCATGGAGGAGTCGAGGATCATGAGCTTATTTGATTTTTTTTTGTTGCTGTGGCTTGTTTCAAAAATCACAAGCTTGTAGGTTTTTGCATATTAGGGAAGCCCGGAATTTGATGCAAAACACATTTATTAGATGTTTTATTTAACTAGGCAAGTCAGTTAAGAACAAATTCTTATTTTCTTATTTTTATTTTTTTTACCCCCAATTTCATGGTATCCAATTGTTAGTAATTACTATCTTGTCTCATCGCTACAACTCCCGTACGGGCTCAGGAGAGACGAAGGTTGAAAGTCATGCGTCCTCCGATACACAACCCAACCAAGCCGCACTGCTTCTTAACACAGCGCGCATCCAACCCGGAAGCCAGCCGCACCAATGTGTCGGAGGAAACACAGTGCACCTAGCGACCTTGGTTAGCGCACACTGCGCCCGGCCCGCCACAGGAGTCGCTGGTGCGCGATGAGACAAGGATATCACTACCGGCCAAACCCTTCCTAACCCGGACGACGCTAGGCCAATTGTGCGTCGCCCCACAGACCTCCCGGTCGCGGCCGGTTACGACAGAGCCTGGGATCGAACCCAGAGTCTGGCGCTGCGCCACCCGGGAGGCCCAAATTCTTATTTTCAATGACGGCCTAGGAACAGTGGGTTAACTGCCTGTTCAGGGGCAGAACGACAGATTTTTACCTTGTCAGCTCAGGGATTGCGAACTTGCAACATTTCAGTTACTAGTTCAACGCTCTAACCACTAGGCTACCCTGCCGCCTCTACACTCTAACCACTAAGCTACCCTACCTCCCCTACACTCTAACCACTAGGCTACCCTGCCGCCCCTACATTCTAACCACTAGGCTACCCTACCATCCCTACACTCTAACCACTAGGCTACCCTACCTCCCCTACACTCTAACCACTAGGCTACCCTACCTCCCCTACACTCTAACCACTAGGCTACCCTACCTCCCCTACACTCTAACCACTAGGCTACCATACCTCCCCTACACTCTAACCACTAGGCTACCTGCCACCCAGACACTCTAACCACTAGGCTACCCTACCTCCCCTACACTCTAACCACTAGGCTACCATACCTCTCCTACACTCTAACCACTAGGCTACCCTACCTCCTCCACACTCTAACCACTAGGCTACCATACCTCCCCTACACTCTAACCACTAGGCTACCCTACCTCCTCCACACTCTAACCACTAGGCTACCCTACCTCCTCCACACTCTAACCACTAGGCTACCATACCTCCTCCACACTCTAACCACTAGGCTACCATACCACCTCTACACTCTAACCACTAGGCTACCATACCTCCTCTACACTCTAACCACTAGGCTACCATACCTCCTCTACACTCTAACCACTAGGCTACCATACCTCCTCCACACTCTAACCACTAGGCTACCATACCTCCTCTACACTCTAACCACTAGGCTACCATACCTCCTCTACACTCTAACCACTAGGCTACCATACCTCCTCTACACTCTAACCACTAGGCTACCTGCCTCCCCTACACTCTAACCACTAGGTTACCATACCTCCTCTACACTCTAACCACTAGGCTACCATACCTCCTCTACACTCTAACCACTAGGCTACCATACCTCCTCCACACTCTAACCACTAGGCTACCATACCACCTCTACACTCTAACCACTAGGCTACCATACCTCCTCTACACTCTAACCACTAGGCTACCATACCTCCTCCACACTCTAACCACTAGGCTACCATACCTCCTCCACACTCTAACCACTAGGCTACCATACCTCCTCCACACTCTAACCACTAGGCTACCATACCTCCCCTACACTCTAACCACTAGGCTACCATACCTCCTCCACACTCTAACCACTAGGCTACCATACCTCCTCTACACTCTAACCACTAGGCTACCATACCTCCTCCACACTCTAACCACTAGGCTACCCTACCTCCTCCACACTCTAACCAATTGGCTACCATACCTCCTCTACACTCTAACCACTAGGCTACCATACCTCCTCTACACTCTAACCACTAGGCTACCATACCACCTCTACACTCTAACCACTAGGCTACCATACCTCCTCTACACTCTAACCACTAGGCTACCATACCTCCTCTACACTCTAACCACTAGGTTACCATACCTCCTCTACACTCTAACCACTAGGCTACCATACCACCTCTACACTCTAACCACTAGGCTACCATACCTCCTCTACACTCTAACCACTAGGCTACCATACCTCCTCCACACTCTAACCACTAGGCTACCATACCTCCTCTACACTCTAACCACTAGGCTACCATACCTCCTCCACACTCTAACCACTAGGCTACCCTACCTCCTCCACACTCTAACCAATTGGCTACCATACCTCCTCTACACTCTAACCACTAGGCTACCCTACCTCCTCCACACTCTAACCACTAGGCTACCATACCTCCTCTACACTCTAACCACTAGGCTACCATACCTCCCCTACACTCTAACCACTAGGCTACCATACCTCCTCTACACTCTAACCACTAGGCTACCATACCTCCTCTACACTCTAACCACTAGGCTACCATACCTCCTCCACACTCTAACCACTAGGCTACCATACCTCCTCTACACTCTAACCACTAGGCTACCCTACCTCCTCCACACTCTAACCACTAGGCTACCCTACCTCCTCTACACTCTAACCACTAGGCTACCCTACCACCTCTACACTCTAACCACTAGGCTACCCTACCTCCTCCACACTCTAACCACTAGGCTACCATACCTCCTCTACACTCTAACCACTAGGCTACCCTACCTCCTCCACACTCTAACCACTAGGCTACCATACCTCCTCTACACTCTAACCACTAGGTTACCATACCTCCTCTACACTCTAACCACTAGGCTACCATACCTCCTCTACACTCTAACCACTAGGCTACCATACCTCCTCTACACTCTAACCACTAGGCTACCATACCTCCTCTACACTCTAACCACTAGGCTACCATACCTCCTCTACACTCTAACCACTAGGTTAACCTACCTCCTCTACACTCTAACCACTAGGTTAACCTACCTCCTCTACACTCTAACCACTAGGTTAACCTACCTCCTCTACACTCTAACCACTAGGTTACCCTACCACCTCTACACTCTAACCACTAGGCTACCCTACCTCCTCTACACTCTAACCACTAGGTTAACCTACCTCCTCTACACTCTAACCACTAGGTTAACCTACCTCCTCTACACTCTAACCACTAGGCTACCCTACCTCCTCTACACTCTAACCACTAGGCTACCCTACCTCCTCTACACTCTAACCACTAGGTTACCCTGCCGCCCACATGGCAATAGACGGATTATTGAGTTGCGGCTGTCAGTGAAAAGCATCTCAAAAAAATGTGTCGAGTATAAAAATGTTTTAAAATGTTGAGACCAGAAGAAGAAGAAGAAGAAGAAGAAGAAGAAGAAGAAGAAGAAGAAGAAGAAGAAGAAGAAGAAGAAGAAGAAGAAGAAGAAGAAGAAGAAGAAGAAGAAGAAGAAGAAGAAGAAGAAGAAGAAGAAGAAGAAGAAGAAGAAGAAGAAGAAGAAGAAGAAGAAGAAGAAGAAGAAGAAGAAGAAGAAGAAGAAGAAGAAGGGGTGGTGTGTGTGGCGACTATGTAGGCAAGTCTCTCTCCAGAACGGCTCCGCTGTCTCCCGCCAACCATTCATTATTTCATTATGTGAACTGTTTACTGTTAGATGCTTTTATTTTTATAAAATTCACCAGTAGTAAAATGTACCGTTAATCCCCAAAACCTTTGGTTAGTTACATCAATTGTGGTTGTACATGGCTGTGTGTACGATTGTATACTCCTGTCAGCGACTGAAATAGCCAAAGCCGTTCATTTGAAAGGGTGTCCACATACTTCTGGCAATGGGGCGGCAGGGTAGCCTAGTGGTTAGAGCGTTGGACTAGTAACTGGAAGGTTGCAAGTTCAAACCCCCGAGCTGACAAGGTACAAATCTGTCGTTCTGCACCTGAACAGGCAGTTAACCCCACTGTTCCCAGGCTGCCATAGAAAATAAGAATTTGTTTTTAACTGACTTGCCTCGTTAAATAACTGTTAAATAAAGGTAAAAAAAAAAAAAAGAGGGGATAGATCTCACCGTCTCCAAACAGGTTGTACTCCTCACAGCCCGGGGCCAGTTTCTCTGCCTGACGACAGCACAGCCACACGCCTTCCATCCAGAACTGAGGATGGAACTTAGCAACGATCACAGAGTTGTCCCTGATCTCTGAAATACATCCAACATTAACACGAGAGATAGGAAAAACATCTGGTTAATCAGATTACCCGATAAAAACAACATACACCGACCGACCTACAGATGTAGGATCTTAATTTGATCACTCTTTTGTTACTGACAATTTTCCTGCACATCTTTTATAGTATTCAAGGTATTCAAAGAAAAGAAAACCTTCTAAAAGCGTTGTGATTTCTACTTTAAAAAGAGACTTGCTTTGCCCTAAAAAAAAAATGGACACCCTTTCAATGTCGATTAATGATAATCCACATGATTTCCCTGCTGCAGCAAACTGGCTCAAATTAAGATTCTACATCTGTATGCTGGGACAACAACAGATAGAGTTTCCAGTGTAGCATAGGATACAATAACTAGATGATTTATAAAAATATATATATATATATATAAAAAAATTTAAAAAGTCTAGTCACTGACCTTCCTTAATGTTTTGGACCCAGATCCTCCTACTCTCATAGCTGGGAGCAAATACATAGAGAGTGCTTGTGTCATACACCACCTAGCAGGGGGGGGGGGGGGCACACCATTAACACTGTACACTAACACACCACCTAGTAGAGGAGGGGGGGTCATCATTAACACTGTACACTAACACACCACCTAGTAAAGGGGGGGGGTCTACCCATCATACTGGCTGTATATGTAGCACCACACCTGGAAGGGATATTTGTTCTGACAGGGTATGACTCCGTCATTCTTCACGATCTCCACACACCTGACTTTCTGCAGGTCGATGGACCCCTTCTTAAACTTCTTCTGTAAACAACGAACAGAGAGACAGAACACGGTGAGGTTTTGGACAGGAGAGAGAGACAGAACACGGTGAGGTTTTGGACAGGAGAGAGAGACAGAACACGGTGAGGTTTTGGACAGGAGAGAGAGACAGAACACAGTGAGGTTTTGGACAGGAGAGAGAGACAGAACACGGTGAGGTTTTGGACAGGAGAGAGAGACAGAACACGGTGAGGTTTTGGACAGGAGAGAGAGACAGAACACGGTGAGGTTTTGGACAGGAGAGAGAGACAGAACACGGTGAGGTTTTGGACAGTAGAGAGAGACAGAACACGGTGAGGTTTTGGACAGGAGAGAGAGACAGAACACGGTGAGGTTTTGGACAGGAGAGAGAGACAGAACACGGTGAGGTTTTGGACAGGAGAGAGCCAGAACACGGTGAGGTTTTGGACAGGAGAGAGACAGAACACGGTGAGGTTTTGGACAGGAGAGAGAGACAGAACACGATGAGGTTTTGGACAGGAGAGAGAGACAGAACACGGTGAGGTTTTGGACAGGAGAGAGAGACAGAACACGGTGAGGTTTTGGACAGGAGAGAGCCAGAACACGGTGAGGTTTTGGACAGGAGAGAGAGACAGAACACGGTGAGGTTTTGGACAGGAGAGAGCCAGAACACGGTGAGGTTTTGGACAGGAGAGAGAGACAGAACACGGTGAGGTTTTGGACAGGAGAGAGAGACAGAACACGGTAAGGTTTTGGACAGGAGAGAGAGACAGAACACGGTGAGGTTTTGGACAGGAGAGAGAGACAGAACACGGTGAGGTTTTGGACAGGAGAGAGCCAGAACACGGTGAGGTTTTGGACAGGAGAGAGACAGAACACGGTGAGGTTTTGGACAGGAGAGAGAGACAGAACACGGTGAGGTTTTGGACAGGAGAGAGAGACAGAACACGGTGAGGTTTTGGACAGGAGAGAGAGACAGAACACGGTAAGGTTTTGGACAGGAGAGAGAGACAGAACACGGTGAGGTTTTGGACAGGAGAGAGCCAGAACACGGTGAGGTTTTGGACAGGAGAGAGACAGAACACGGTGAGGTTTTGGACAGGAGAGAGACAGAACACGGTGAGGTTTTGGACAGGAGAGAGACAGAACACGGTGAGGTTTTGGACAGGAGAGAGACAGAACACGGTGAGGTTTTGGACAGGAGAGAGACAGAACACGGTGAGGTTTTGGACAGTAGAGAGACAGAAAGACAGAACACATGAGGTTTTGGACAGGAGAGAGACAGAAAACGGTGAGGTTTTGGACAGGAGAGAGACAGAACACGGTGAGGTTTTGGACAGGAGAGAGAGACAGAACACGGTGAGGTTTTGGACAGGAGAGAGAGACAGAACACGGTGAGGTTTTGGACAGGAGAGAGACAGAACACGGTGAGGTTTTGGACAGGAGAGAGACAGAACACGGTGAGGTTTTGGACAGGAGAGAGAGACAGAACACGGTGAGGTTTTGGACAGGAGAGAGAGACAGAACACGGTGAGGTTTTGGACAGGAGAGAGAGACAGAACACTGTGAGGTTTTGGACAGGAGAGAGAGACAGAACACTGAGGTTTTGGACAGGAGAGAGACAGAACACGGTGAGGTTTTGGACAGGAGAGAGAGACAGAACACGGTGAGGTTTTGGACAGGAAAGAGAGACAGAACACGGTGAGGTTTTGGACAGGAGAGAGAGACAGAACACGGTGAGGTTTTGGACAGGAGAGAGAGACAGAACACGGTGAGGTTTTGGACAGGAGAGAGAGACAGAACACGGTAAGGTTTTGGACAGGAGAGAGAGACAGAACACGGTGAGGTTTTGGACAGGAGAGAGAGACAGAACACGGTGAGGTTTTGGACAGGAAAGAGAGACAGAACACGGTGAGGTTTTGGACAGGAGAGAGAGACAGAACACGGTGAGGTTTTGGACAGGAGAGAGAGACAGAACACGGTGAGGTTTTGGACAGGAGAGAGAGACAGAACACGGTAAGGTTTTGGACAGGAGAGAGAGACAGAACACGGTGAGGTTTTGGACAGGAGAGAGAGACAGAACACGGTGAGGTTTTGGACAGGAGAGAGACAGAACACGGTGAGGTTTTGGACAGGAGAGAGACAGAACACAGTGAGGTTTTGGACAGTAGAGAGACAGAACACAGTGAGGTTTTGGACAGTAGAGAGACAGAACACGGTGAGGTTTTGGACAGGAGAGAGACAGAACACGGTGAGGTTTTGGACAGGAGAGAGACAGAACACGGTGAGGTTTTGGACAGGAGAGAGACAGAACACGGTGAGGTTTTGGACAGTAGAGAGACAGAAAGACAGAACACGGTGAGGTTTTGGACAGGAGAGAGAGACAGAACACGGTGAGGTTTTGGACAGGAGAGAGAGACAGAACACGGTGAGGTTTTGGACAGGAGAGAGAGACAGAACACGGTGAGGTTTTGGACAGGAGAGAGAGACAGAACACGGTGAGGTTTTGGACAGGAGAGAGAGACAGAACACGGTGAGGTTTTGGACAGGAGAGAGAGACAGAACACGGTGAGGTTTTGGACAGGAGAGAGACAGAACACATGAGGTTTTGGACAGGAGAGAGACAGAACACGGTGAGGTTTTGGACAGGAGAGAGACAGAACACGGTGAGGTTTTGGACAGGAGAGAGACAGAACACGGTGAGGTTTTGGACAGGAGAGAGACAGAACACGGTGAGGTTTTGGACAGGAGAGAGACAGAACACGGTGAGGTTTTGGACAGGAGAGAGACAGAACACAGTGAGGTTTTGGACAGTAGAGAGGTGTATGTGTATAGCCACACCTGGTCACATTCACACAAGTTATCAAATGCTTGTTCATTTCAAAAACACTACATATGTAGAAAAGGAACAATAAATAAACTAGTTTGACTAACAGGATATGGGCCCAGTCAGACACGAGACCTAAAGGATATGGGCCCAGTCAGACACGAGACCTAAAGGAAATGGGCCCAGTCAGACACGAGACCTAAAGGAAATGGGCCCAGTCAGACAGGAGACCTAAAGGAAATGGGCCCAGTCAGACAGGAGACCTAAAAAGGAAATGGGTCCAGTCAGACAGGAGACCTAAAAAGGAAATGGGTCCAGTCAGACAGGAGACCTAAAAAGGAAATGGGTCCAGTCAGACAGGAGACCTAAAAAGGAAATGGGTCCAGTCAGACAGGAGACCTAAAAAGGAAATGGGTCCAGTCAGACAGGAGACCTAAAAAGGAAATGGGTCCAGTCAGACAGGAGACCTAAAAAGGAAATGGGTCCAGTCAGACAGGAGACCTAAAAAGGAAATGGGTCCAGTCAGACAGGAGACCTAAAAAGGAAATGGGTCCAGTCAGACAGGAGACCTAAAGGAAATGGGCCCAGTCAGACAGGAGACCTAAAGGAAATGGGTCCAGTCAGACAGGAGACCTAAAGGAAATGGGCCCAGTCAGACACGAGACCTAAAGGAAATGGGCCCAGTCAGACAGGAGACCTAAAGGAAATGGGCCCAGTCAGACAGGAGACCTAAAAAGGAAATGGGTCCAGTCAGACAGGAGACTGAAAGGAAATAGGAGCAGTCCATACATAACCTCCATCGTACAGGGAAAGGTATGTGTCTGCCAGTCTCACCTCTGCTCTGAGCTCATAGTATGTGAGCTTGGTCTTGGTGAGGACGAACACTCTCTCCTTGTAGTTCAGTGGTGACGTCAACCTCTTCTGCTGAGACCGCTTGATCAGGGTCTCCTCCAATAGCGTGTCAGCACTCATCTTGGACCCGCCCACTCCCTCCACTCTGCCATCGAACACTGACTGGACCCACCCGGACCGGAGAATATAATAGAAAATAGTGGAATAGAATAGAAAATAGTGGAATAGAATAGAAAATAGTGGAATAGAATAGAATAGAATACAAGCGTGATGTCAAAATGCTACTATATGAAGGTGCTTAAATCTGATTGAAAACAACCCCAGGTACTTTGCCCTTTGGTAGGTTGTGATATCAGCTTTGAAGTGATCTGATAATGGTAATCTCTTCTCACTAGATCACTAAATCCTTTACAGATCACCTCCTTCGGAAAGTATTCAGACCCTTTGTCCACATTGGTTTTTTTTTTATAGAAATGTTTGCACATTTATTAAAATGTACAACTAAATTGAGGTCAGGTGCATACTGTTTCCATTTATCATCCTTGAGATGTTTCTACAACTTGATTGGAGTCCACCTGTGGTAAATTAAATTGATTGGACATGATTTGGAAAGGCACACACCCGTCTATATAAAAAGGTCCCACAGTTGACAGTGCATCTCAAAACAAAAACCAAGCCATGAGGTCGAAGGAATTGTCCATAGAGCTCAGAGACAGGATTGTTTTGAGGCACAGATCTGGGGAAAGGTACCAAAACATTTCTGCAGTATTGAAGGTCCCCACAACACAGTGACCTCCATCAGTCTTAAATGGAAGAAGTTTGGAACCACTAAGACTCTTCCTAGAGCTGGCCGCCCGGCCAAACTGAGCAATCAGGGGAGAAAGGCCTTGGTCAGGGAGGTGACCGAGAACCAGATGGTCACTCTGACTGAAGCTCTGAGTTCCTGTGTGGTGATGGGAGAACCTTCCAGAAGGTCAACCATCTCTGCAGCACTCCACCAATCAGGCCTTTATGGTAGTGTGGCCAGACGGAAGCCACTCCTCAGTAAAAGGCACATGATTGCCCACTGAAAGTTTTCCAAAAGGCACCTAAATGACTCTGACCGTGAGAAACAAGATTCTCTGGTCTGATGAAACCAAGATTGAACTCTTGGTCCTGAATGCCAAGCGTCACGTCTGAAGGAAACCTGGCACCATCCCTACGGTGAAGCATGGTGATGGCAGCATCATGCTGTGGGGATGTTTTTCAGCGGTAGGAACTGGGAGGCTAGTCAGAATCAAGGTAAAGATGAATGGAGCAAAGTACAGAGAGATCCTTGATGAAGTCCTGAGTGCTCTGGAGCAGGTTCTTAGATTGGGGCGATCTTATGCACACAGCCAAGACAACACTGGAGTGGCTTGAGAGGATCTGCAGAGAAGAATCTGAGAAACTCCCCAAATACAGGAGTGCCTGTGCCACCAGAGACTCTGGGTCCGATCCCAGGCTCTGCTGCAGCCGGCAGCGACCGGGAGGTCCATGGGGCGACGCACAATTGGCCTAGTGTCGTCCGGGGTAGGGAGGGTTTGGCCGGTAGGGATATCCTTGTCTCATCGCGCACTAGCGACTCCTGTGGCGGGCCGGGCGCTGTGCACGCTAACCAAGGTCGCCAGGTGCACGGTGTTTCCTCCAACACATTGGTGCGGCTGGCTTCCGGGTTGGAGGCGCGCTGTGTTAAAGAAGCAGTGCAGCTTGGTTGGGTTTTGTTTCGGAAGACGCATGGATTCTGACCTTTGTCGGTCCCGAGTCCATACGGGAGTTGTCGCGATGAGACAAGATAGTAACTACTAACAATTGGACACCATGAAATTGGGAAGAAAAAGGGGGGTAAAAAGAATACAGGTGTGCCAAGCTTGTAGCGTCATACCCAAGACTCAAGGCTGTTATCGCTGCCAAAGATGCTTCAACAAAGTAAAGGGTTGGAATACTTATGTAAATGTGATATTTCAGTTAATTTTTTTATTAATCTTTTACATTTGCAAACATTTCTGAAAACGTGTTTTTGCTTTGTCATTTTTGGCTATTGATCAGGATATTTAACAAAAATATATCATTTTAATCAATTTTAGATGAAAGCTGTAATGTAACAAGATATGGAAAAAGTCAACGGGTCTGAATACTCTGAATGCACTGGACTCTGGCATTAAACCTCTTGAAGCTAGGGGGCAGTATTTTGATGTTCGGATAAAAAACGTTCCCAAAGTAAACGGCCTATTTCTCAGGCCCAGAAGCTAGAATATGCATATAATTGGCGGATTGGGATAGAAAACACTCTAAAGTTTCCAAAACTGTCAAAATATTGTCTGTGAGTATAACAGAACTGATATTGCAGGCGAAAACCTGAGGAAAAACCAACCAGGAAGTGCTGTTTTTCTGAAACTACTCTTTTCCATTGCAAGCCTATCCTCCATTTAAAGGGATGTCAACCAGATTCCTTTCCCTATGGATTCCACAGGGTGTGAATAGTCTTTAGACATAGTTTCAGGCTTTTATTTTGAAAAATGAGCGAGAATGATCACATTGCGTCAGTGGATAGCTAGGTGTCCCCAGATTTGTCCATGCGCAAG
>NC_092155.1:5277717-5282717 GCF_045791955.1 Oncorhynchus clarkii lewisi | reverse complement strand
AGGGACTCCTAAGAAACAACCAGCAAACCAGACTGTCGTCTTGTGAAACATTGGATGTAAAGAATCTAGCTTGCCTTGCTGATATTTGCCGTGCAATGCAGCTGTAGTAACGTAGCAAGCTAACTATTTTCTTGCTTATTGTGCAGTGGAGGATATAACTACCTGTATGCCTTCGGATGTGTATCTAGCTATCTAGCCGATCTGTGTATTGACCCAAACGTTTGGTATACATATTAGTTCAGAACCTAGCTATGAACCTCAGCTATCATAGCCAGTTGTATCAACTTCAAAACAGTGTGAATGACATTAATGAAGCCTATGGATTGAGTAGAATATAATATAACTTTGTGCCAAGGATGTAAGTCGTATATACATGTAGTTATTACCATGGTCCCCTGTACATTTGAATATATACACTGATCATGTACTCTACCATGGCAAATAAAGGTGCGGTTCAGGTATGAATGTCTTTTAGATGCTTTTTCAGTCATATCCAATGCCAGGAGCATCAAATTCCAGTCTTTGAGTGACTCTGTGTCTGCATGTATGTATTACAATTATACACTTCAACAGGGTTTATCACTCCTGGTCCTGGGACATCAATGGTTACACATTGTAACTAATGGACTGGAAACATGATTTAACTAGTTAAAGGCTGATTTCTCATTCATATATTGATAAAAAAAGCACACTACACTTGTTTTTTTATTTACTAATTTTCTCTAAAGCCGGTTAAATCTCAATATCTAACTTCCTTCATCTGCATTGATCTGCTATATTCAATTAAACTTTATTTGTCACATGTGCCGAATACAACAACACCTTTCAGTGAAAATAAGAATTTATTCTTGACTGACTTTCCAAGTTAAATAAAGGTTCAAAATATTTTAAAAAATCAACAATGCAGTTCCAAGAAATAGAGTTCAGAAAAGATTTACTAAATAAACTAGTAAAAACACAACACAAGAAAATTACACAACAATAACGATGCTATATACAGGAGGTACCAGTACAGAGTCAATGTGGAGACTATATACAGGAGGTACCAGTACAGAGTCAATGTGGAGACTATATACAGGGTATTACGGTACAGAGTCAATGTGGAGGCTATATACAGGGGGTACTGGTACAGAGTCAATGTGGAGGAAATATACAGGGTATTACGGTACAGAGTCAATGTGGAGGCTATATACAGGTTATTACGGTACAGAGTCAATGTGGAGGCTATATACAGGGGGTACCGGTACAGAGTCAATGTGGAGGCTATATACAGGAGGTACCAGTACAGAGTCAATGTGGAGACTATATACAGGGTATTACGGTACAGAGTCAATGTGGAGGCTATATACAGGGGGTACCGGTACAGAGTCAATGTGGAGGCTATATACAGGGTATTACGGTACAGAGTCAATGTGGAGGCTATATAGAGGGGGTACCGGTACAGAGTCAATGTGGAGACTATATACAGGGTATTACGGTACAGAGGCCATGTGGAGACTATATACAGGGGGTACCGGTACAGAGTCAATGTGGAGGCTATATACAGGGTATTACGGTACAGAGTCAATGTGGAGGCTATATACAGGGGGTACTGGTATCGAGTCAATGTGGAGGCTATATACAGGGGGTACTGGTACCGAGTCAATGTGGAGGTTATATACAGGGGGTACTGGTACCGAGTCAATGTGGAGGCTATATACAGGGGGTACTGGTACAGAGTCAATGTGGAGGCTATATACAAGGGGTACCGGTACAGAGTCAATGTTGAGGCTATATACAGGGTATTATGGTACAGAGTCAATGTGGAGGCTATATACAGGGGGTACCGGTACAGAGTCAATGTGGAGACTATATACAGGGTATTACGGTACAGAGTCAATGTGGAGGTTATATACAGGGTGTACCGGTACAGAGTCAATGTGGAGACTATATACAGGGTATTACGGTACAGAGGCCATGTGGAGACTATATACAGGGGGTACCGGTACAGAGTCAATGTGGAGGCTATATACAGGGTATTACGGTACAGAGTCAATGTGGAGACTATATACAGGGGGTACTGGTACCGAGTCAATGTGGAGGTTATATACAGGGGGTACTGGTACCGAGTCAATGTGGAGGCTATATACAGGGGGTACCGGTACCGAGTCAATGTGCGGGGGCACAGGTTAGTCGAGAGAATTCGTAAAGTGACTATGCATCGATAATAAACAGCGAGCAGCAGCAGTGTACAAAACATGATAGGTGTAGTATTTAATCAAATCAGAGATTTCATTTCAACCAGTCGAGAATGCAGGAAATAGGAAACCGCACACTGCTCTTGATCGTATCACTGATCTTAAATAAGCTTGACGTATCGGCCTCACGGCCTTCGTCAGAGCTTTTGTGACCAGTAGAGAATGTGAAACGCTTCATTGAAAGAAGTTCATTGTCCAAGTGTTATAAATATATAATTCATGCATTATAAATATTATAATTGTAATATTATATTATAAATACAAGTTCAATCTGTACTTCAATGCACATCTGGTGTGCATTATAACAACAGAGGAAGAAAGAGGAGGTGGGGAAAGAGGTGTAAAAGACAGAAGAGGAAGAAAGAGGAGGTGGAGAGAGAGTTTTTAAAAATGTATTATACCTTTATTTAACTAGGCAAGTCAGTTAAGAACAAATTCTTATTTTCAATGACGGCCTAGGAACAGTGGGTTAAAAGAGCCATCTTAAAAGAGCCTTTGGTTGTACATACTGCCTGTTCAGGGGCAGAACGACAGATTTGTACCTTGTCAGCTCGGGGGTTTGAACTTGCAACCTTTTGGTTACTAGTCCAATGCTCTAACCCCTAGGCTACCCTGCCGTATAGAAGGCATAAAAGGAAAGAGGTGAAACAGAGGAGCAGGGAAGACAGCATATGATTAATGAATCACAGTGCTACCCTAATATTCTCCCAGTTCATCACAATTACATCATAGGTTCTCTAGTGGTGTCTCCTAACCAGCCTTGGGCTCCCAGTCGGCCCGAAGGTTATCTTAAGAGCTGGTGAGGTGGCGATGAGGGGACTATGTGTTGGCCTCCACTCTCACATCAAAACATACCTGCAGACGAGAGACAGGTGGATAGAGAGAGAGCACGTTTAAGCCTTAAGTGGTTTGTTTGTTTTATTCTAACACTGTCAAGTCATCATAATCATCAGGAGGTGAAGTGCAAAACTGACCTGGGATCATTAACTCTGGGACTACTACATCTCTCTCTGTATTTCAATGTAAAGCATTTCTTTAATAATACTTCCTGTATAATATAAACTGACCTGGGATCATTAACTCTGGGACTACTACATCTCTTTAATAATACTTCCTGTATAATATAAACTGACCTGGGATCATTAACTCTGGGACTACTGCATCTCTTTAATAATACTTCCTGTATAATATAAACTGACCTGGGATCATTAACTCTGGGACTACTACATCTCTTTCATAATACTTCCTGTATAATATAAACTGACCTGGGATCATTAACTCTGGGACTACTACATCTCTTTAATAATACTTCCTGTATAATATAAACTGACCTGGGATCATTAACTCTGGGACTACTACGTCTCTTTAATAATACTTCCTGTATAATATAAACTGACCTGGGATCATTAACTCTGGGACTACTGCATCTCTTTAATAATACTTCCTGTATAATATAAACTGACCTGGGATCATTAACTCTGGGACTACTACATCTCTTTAATAATACTTCCTGTATAATATAAACTGACCTGGGATCATTAACTCTGGGACGACTACGTCTCTTTAATAATACCTCCTGTATAATATAAACTGACCTGGGACCATTAACTCTGGGACTACTGCATCTCTTTAATAATACTTCCTGTATAATATAAACTGACCTGGGATCATTAACTCTGGGACTACTACATCTCTTTAATAATACTTCCTGTATAATATAAACTGACCTGGGATCATTAACTCTGGGACTACTACATCTCTTTAATAATACTTCCTGTATAATATAAACTGACCTGGGATCATTAACTCTGGGACTACTGCATCTCTTTAATAATACTTCCTGTATAATATAAACTGACCTGGGATCATTAACTCTGGGACTACTGCATCTCTTTAATAATACTTCCTGTATAATATAAACTGACCTGGGATCATTAACTCTGGGACGACTACATCTCTCTCTGTATTTCAATATAAAGCATTTCTTTAGTAATATGGTGGCAGGTAGCCTAGTGGTTAGAGCATCAAAGGGAGAGTAACTGGGAATTTAATAACTGCAGTTGACATAGTTAAGGAAATGGAAGAATAAGCTTATTACAGTGTGGACACCTTCTTAAAAGAGCCTTTGGTTGTGCATAGTGTAGTCTATGCTGTTGCCAGGGAACAGCACCCTCTTAAAAGAGCCTTTGGTTGTACATAGTTGCCAGGGAACAGCACCCTCTAAAAGAGCCTTTGGTTGTGCATAGTGTAGTCTATGCTGTTGCCAGGGAACAGCACCCTCTTAAAAGAGCCTTTGGTTGTGCATAGTGTAGTCTATGCTGTTGCCAGGGAACAGCACCCTCTTAAAAGAGCCTTTGGTTGTGCATAGTGTAGTCTATGCTGTTGCCAGGGAACAGCACCCTCTTCAAATAAGTAGGAGGTGAAGATCTCCCGCAGGGAGATGCCTCCCGTGATGTGTTGAAACATCCTGCAGAGCAGCAGACCCCCTCCTCTGGTCCACGACGGCCAGCTGCAGATCTCCTGGTCCTCGTGTCCATCCTCATGATGTGATGAGGGGAATAGCTTTTGGACACAGGTAGCCTTTACACAAGCCTGAATTCCTCCCGGAAGCAGTCCCAGATGGTCACCCAACCTTGCAGTTCCCTACACTGTAACTGTAGACAATCGTTTTGAAGGAATCTCCAGTTACAAGGTTTCTGTAGGAATATGGGCCAATCAAATCGGTCAGACCACACGCACAGTTTCCTCGAGCCATAGGCTGTA
>NC_092155.1:5177717-5272717 GCF_045791955.1 Oncorhynchus clarkii lewisi | reverse complement strand
ATGTATACTAGTGATGATAATCATGTATACTAGTGATGATAATCATGTATACTAGTGGTGATAATCATGTATACTAGTGATGGTACTAGTGATGGTAATCATGTATACTAGTGATAATAATCATGTATACTAGTGGTGGTAATCATGTATACTAGTGATGGTAATCATGTATACTAGTGGTGGTAATCATGTATACTAGTGATGGTAATCATGTATACTAGTGATGGTAATCATGTATACTAGTGGTGGTAATCATGTATACTAGTGATGGTAATCATGTATACTAGTGATGATAATCATGTATACTAGTGATGGTAATCGTGTATACTAGTGGTGGTAATCATGTATACTAGTGGTGGTACTAGTGATGGTAATCATGTGTACTAGTGGTCGTAATCATGTATACTAGTGGTGGTAATCATGTATATTAGTGGTGGTAATCGTTTTTTCTAGTGATGGTAAACTTGTATACTAGTTGTGGTAATCATGTATACTAGTGGTGGTACTATTGGTGGTACTAGTGGTAGTAATCATGTATACTAGTGGTGGTAATCATGTATACTAGTGGTGTTATTAGTGGTGGTAATCATGTATACTAGTGGTGGTAATCATGTATACTAGTGGTGGTATTAGTGGTGGTAATCATGTATACTAGTGGTGGTAATCATGTATGCTAGTGGTGGTAATCATGTATACTAGTGGTGGTATTAGTGGTGGTAATCATGTATACTAGTGGTGGTAATCATGTATACTAGTGGTGGTAATCATGTATACTAGTGATGGTAATCATGTATACTATTGGTGGTAATCATGTATACTAGTGGTGGTAATCATTTATACTAGTGATGGTAATCATGTATACTAGTGGTGGTAATCGTGTATGCTAGTGGTGGTAATCATGTATACTAGTGGTGGTATTAGTGGTGGTAATCATGTATACTAGTGGTGGTAATCATGTATGCTAGTGGTGGTAATCATGTATACTAGTGGTGGTATTAGTGGTGGTAATCATGTATACTAGTGGTGGTATTAGTGGTGGTAATCATGTATACTAGTGGTGGTAATCATGTATACTAGTGGTGGTAATCATGTATACTAGTGATGGTAATCATGTATACTAGTGGTGGTAATCATGTATACTAGTGGTGGTAATCGTGTATACTAGTGATGGTACTAGTGATGGTAATCATGTATACTAGTGATAATAATCATGTATACTAGTGGAAGGTAATCATGTATACTAGTGGTGGTAATCATGTATACTAGTGATAATAATCATGTATACTAGTGATGGTAATCATGTATACTAGTGGTGGGAATCATGTATACTAGTGATGGTAATCATGTATACTAGTGGTGGTAATCATGTATACTAGTGGTGGTAATCGTGTATACTAGTGATGGTACTATTGATGGTAATCATGTATACTAGTGGTGGTAATCATGTATACTAGTGGTGGTATTAGTGGTGGTAATCATGTATACTAGTGATGGTAATCATGTATACTAGTGATGATAATCATGTATACTAGTGGTGGTATTAGTGGTGGTAATCTTGTATACTAGTGGTGGTAATCATGTATACTAGTGGTGGTAATCATGTATACTAGTGGTGGTATTAGTGGTGGTAATCTTGTATACTAGTGGTGGTAATCATGTATACTAGTGGTGGTAATCATGTATACTAGTGGTGGTATTAGTGGTGGTAATCGTGTATGCTAGTGGTGGTACTAGTGGTGGTAATCATGTATACTAGTGGTGGTAATCATGTATACTAGTGATGGTACTAGTGATGGTAATCATGTATACTAGTGGTGGTAATCATGTATACTAGTGGTGGTAACCGTGTATACTAGTGATGGTACTAGTGATGGTAATCATGTATACTAGTGGTGGTAATCATGTATACTAGTGGTGGTATTAGTGGTGGTAATCATGTATACTAGTGGTGGTACTAGTGATGGTAATCATGTATACTAGTGGTGGTAATCATGTATACTAGTGATGGTAATCATGTATACTAGTGATGGTAATCATGTATACTAGTGGTGGTAATCATGTATACTAGTGGTGGTACTAGTGATGGTAATCATGTATACTAGTGATGGTAATCATGTATACTAGTGGTAGTAACCATGTATACTAGTGGTTGTATTAGTGGTGGTAATCATGTATACTAGTGATGGTAATCATGTAAACTAGTGGTAGTAACCATGTATACTAGTGGTGGTATTAGTGGTGGTAATCATGTATACTAGTGATGGTAATCATGTATACTAGTGATTGTAATCGTGTATGCTAGTGGTGGTAATCATGTATACTAGTGATGGTACTAGTGATGGTAATCATGTATACTAGTGATGGTAATCATGTATACTAGTGGTGGTAATCATGTATACTAGTGATGGTAATAATGTATACTAGTGGTGGTAATCATGTATACTAGTGGTGGTAATCATGTATACTAGTGATGGTAATCATGTATACTAGTGGTGGTAATCGTGTATACTAGTGGTGGTCATGTATACTAGTGGTGGTAATCATGTATACTAGTGGTGGTCATGTATACTAGTGATGGTAATCATGTATACTAGTGGTGGTAACCATGTATACTACTGGTGGTAATCATGTATACTAGTGGTGTTAATCATGTATACTAGTGGTGGTCATGTATACTAGTGGTGGTCATGTATACTAGTGGTGGTATTAGTGGTGGTAATCATGTATACTAGTGGTGGTAATCATGTATACTAGTGGTGGTAATCATGTATACTAGTGGTGGTAATCATGTATACTAGTGGTGGTCATGTATACTAGTGGTGGTCATGTATACTAGTGGTGGTCATGTATACTAGTGGTGGTAATCGTGTATACTAGTGGTGGTCATGTATACTAGTGGTGGTAATCATGTATACTAGTGGTAATCATGTATACTAGTGGTAATCATGTATACTAGTGGTGGTAATCATGTATACTAGTGGTGGTTATGTATACTAGTGGTGGTCATGTATACTAGTGGTGGTCATGTATACTAGTGGTGGTAATCGTGTATACTAGTGGTAATCATGTATACTAGTGGTGGTAATCATGTATACTAGTGGTGGTCATGTATACTAGTGGTGGTAATCATGTATACTAGTGGTGGTAGCCATGCATACTAGTTGTTGAGGGAGGAGAATGGGGTATTGATGCAGTATAGAATAGGGATAAATAGAGAGAGGGTAGTGGGGTATTGATTTCATTTACAACAGGGAGAAAGAGAGAGATAGGAGAGTGGGGTATAGATGCAGAGAGAGAGCGAGATAGAGAGAGAGAGAGAGAGGCATGGATGCAGTATACAACAGGGAGAGAGAGAGAGCGTTAGAAAGAGAGCGAGAGAGAGAAAGAGAGAGAGAGAGAGAGGTATGGATGCAGTATACAACAGGGAGAGAGAGAGAGAGAGAGAGAGAGAGAGGGGTATAGATGCAGTATACAACAGGGAGAGAGAGAGAGAGAGGTACAGGTAACTTCCACAAAGCTGTGAACGAGCTGAGAGACAAGGCAAGAAGGGCCTTCTTTGCCATCAAAAGGAACATCAAATTTGACATACCAAATAGGATCTGGCTAAAAATACTTGAATCAGTCATAGAACCCATTGCCCTTTATGGTTGTGAGGTCTGGGGTCCGCTCACCAACCAAGACTTCACAAAATGGGACAAACACCAAATTGAGACTCTGCACGCAGAATTCTGCAAAAATATCCTCAGTGTACAACGTAGAACATCAAATAATGCATGCAGAGCAGAATTAGGCCGATACCCACTAATTATCAAAATCCAGAAAAGAGCCGTTAAATTCTATAACCACCTAAAAGGAAGCGATTCCCAAACCTTCCATAACAAAGCCATCACCTACAGAGAGATGAACCTGGAGAAGAGTCCCCTAAGCAAGCTGGTCCTGGGGCTCTGTTCACAAACACAAACACACCCTACAGAGCCCAAGGACAGCAGCACAATTAGACCCAACCAAATCATGAGAAAACAAAAAGATAATTACTTGACACATTGGAAAGAATTATCAAAAAAACAGAGCAAACTAGAATGCTATTTGGCCCTAAACAGAGAGTACACAGCGGCAGAATACCTGACCACTGTGACTGACCCAAAATTTAGGAAAGCTTTGACTATGTACAGACTCAGTGAGCATAGCCTTGCTATTGAGAAAGGCCGCCGTAGGCAGACATGGCTCTCAAGAGAAGACAGGCTATGTGCTCACTGCCCACAAAATGAGGTGGAAACTGAGCTGCACTTCCTAACCTCCTGCCAAATGCATGACCATATTAGAGAAACATATTTCCCTCAGATTACACAGATCCACAAAGAATTCGAAAACAAATCCAATTTTGATCAACTCCCATATCTACTGGGTGAAATTCCACAGTTTGCCATCACAGCAGCAAGATGTGTGACCTGTTGCCACGAGAAAAGGGCGAAGTGAAGAACAAACACCATTGTAAATACAACCCATATTTATGCTTATTTATTTTATCTTGTGTCCTTTAACCATTTGTACATTGTTAAAACACTGTATATATATAATATGACATTTGTAATGTCTTTACTGTTTTGAAATGTCTGTATGTGTAATGTTTACTGTTAATTTTTGTTGTTTTTCACTTTATATATTCACTTTATATATTATCTACCTCACTTGCTTTGGCAATGTTAACACATGTTTCCCATGCCAATAAAGCCCTTGAATTGAATTGAATTGAATTGAGAGCGAGAGAGAGAGAGAGAGAGAGAGAGAGGTGTGGATGCAGTATACAACAAGGAGAGAGAGAGAGAGGGGGGGGGTATAGATGCAGGGGTACATCACAAGACAGAAACACTGTCGGGTGTGTGTGTGTGTGTGTGTGTGTGGGGATACATGCAAATCATCCATATGGAATTGTAGAGATGTGTTTGACTCGAGGGGATGGTTCCTGTATCTGTGTTGTAAGAAATATTTAACAGCAAACAGCACTGTTCTCATTCCAGAGTAGTTGGGAGAATGTGTCACTGCTGCCACACACACACACACACACACACACACACACACACACACACACAAAGGTGGCCTAGGAACAGGTTAAGAGTGGTTTGTGACTTCCTGTCTCTGTCACCGCAACTGCCCACCCTCCTTCTCTCTAGTCTGACCACATACCTGTTTAGTTTCATCTACTGTTTCGTTTCCATTTAATCTACTGTTTAGTTTCCATCTACTGTTTAGTTTCCATCTACTGTTTTAGTTTCCGTTTAGTTTCCATTTAGTGTGACCTACAGGCTGCTGTGTTCTTGGGGACCTTCAATGCTGCAGACATCTTTTGGTGTCCTTCCCCAGATCTGTGCCTCGACACACTCCTGTCTCTGAGCTCTACAGACAATTACTTTGACCTCATGGCTTGGTTTTTGCTCTGTCAACTGTGGGACCTTTTATATATACAGGCGTGTGCCTTTCCAAATCATGTCTAATCAATTGAATTTACCACAGTTGGACTCCAATCAAGTTGTAGAAACATCTCAAGGATGATCAATGGAAACAGGATGCACCTGAGCTCAAGTCTCATATTACAGTTTTTTTCGATTGCTAAACGACAGTGGGCACAACTGGAGTCACATTTGCAAAACTCTAACTACAGTCTGCACTACCAACAGTCACCTGAGCTAAACAGTTCACATCACCTGCAAAACCCATTCCAAGCAACACAACTCTTAACACATGGCTCAAAACACGCTCAGTGCAGCCAAACACTATGCACAACCCTCACTGAGATAACACACACTGTCACTCAGAACACACTGAGAGTAAAAACACTAGCATCAAACACCAGTACAGAAAATACAAACTTTTCATCTTTACAGTTTGAACAATTTCAGTGACTTCATACAAAGTAATATTTTCTTCAAAAAAAAGAGTGACATTCTTTCACATGATTTATTAAATTTTTTAGAACATAACAATTCTTTAAGGTAAATGAAAATTAGCAGTTTGCTTCAATAGTCTGTAGTAATTTACGGAATTACAGTAATGAGAAAAAAAAGGTAGAAACTAAAAGTACACACTGTAATTCAAACAAATAATTGACGGGCTAATCCTGCCTCTCTCTAGCATCAGGCCACAGGTTTTCTTCAACATCACATCTAATGTTTTCTCTTGCCATGCACCTGGGGAAGAACCTTCTGTAGTGCCTTATCCATCCCTGGCAGTCCTCTGGACTCGTGTCCTCACATCCGGCACGCATGGCTTCCAAAAGAGACATTTGGTCATGTGGGTGGTGACCAAACACTTTCCACCTCCAGGCAGAGAAAAACTCCTCTATTGGGTTGAGGAAGGGTGAATATGCAGGCAGGTACAAAACCATAAATCTGTGATGTGCTGCAAACCAATCTGTGACAGCTGCAGAGTGGTGAAAAGCAACGTTATCACAAACTATGACAAAAACTTGGGGGTTTCTTACTGGCTCCCCCTGTTCTGCTGGCACTAGCTGAGCAAAGAGCTGTTCTAGGAAAGCTATAAGCCTTTCTGTGTTGTATGGGCCAATGAGTGGTGTGTTGAGAAGCAAACCATCATTGGCCATTGCAGCACACATGGTGATATTTCCCCCCCTTTGGCCTGGAACCTCCACAGTGGCCCTTTGACCTATAACATTCCTTCCTCTGCGCCGTGTTTTGGCAAGGTTAAATCCAGCTTCATCGATAAATACAAATGAATGTGGTCTTTCCAGTGCTTCCACCTCCATTATTCTCTGAAAAACAGTAAGTGCACAGTTTTACTGTAGAAATGCTAGTGTTTTTTTTTTACTGTAAATATTTTGTATAGCTGTGTACGTAACCTCAGACGTCTTACTTGGGCATATTGGTATCTTTGCTCTTTTACCCGTTCACTGTTTCTCTCGAACGGTACAGTGTATAACTGTTTCATTGTAACTTGGTGTTTCTTTAGGACTCGAGCAATAGTTGTTGTGCTGACAGAATTAACATTTTCAAATATATCATTATCAACCAGCACTCTATCTTGAATCTCCCGCAGTTTTATTGCATTGTTGACAACAACCATGTCAACAATAGCATTTTCCTGCGCATCTGAAAATATTTTTCCTCTTCCCCCTGTTGGGGGCAGCCTTTGGGTCCTGTTGTAAAAATATATTTTACAGTCAAACTTACTGTAATATATATCTGTGTAAATATTTTATAATTGCAATACAAAATAGATTCCTGTAATGTTTTCATTTACTGTAAGGATGTAACTCTCACCTGTTTGCATGATGGAAAATTTGCATTACAGATGCCACTGTGGGTCTTTGCAGATTGGGTTGCACCCTCAACCCTGCCTCTCTCAATGAGAGACCATGGTTCACAACATGGTCTATAAGTGTAGCTCTTATTTCATCTGAAATAAGAGCTCTTTGTCTTCTTTGTCTTCCTCCACGCATCCGCCCTCTCCCTGCCACCCTTCTCCCTCCACGAACCCATCTTCCTTGTTCCATTTTCAAAATGAGTCTTTCTGAGCTCTACCTATATATACTGTAATATGTGTGTGTGTTCACTAACAAGTCTAAAACAAGACACCTGCTTAGCCTTTCAGCTGAAATTGCAATCAGCAGTGTTTGAAAGGCACAAGGCTGAAATCTATTCCGTTTTGAATGTGTGGTTCACAGTTTTGACAGCAGTGTGTTAGCATTTGAACAAAGTGCTGTAAATCCACAGTGTTGTGCAGGTTGTGGTTAATGTCATGGGATAAGTGTGTAGAGTTTTGAAAACTGTGTTCAAGCAATGAAAAACGAACTAGAGTTTGGTCCACATGAACTGCTGCTGTGCAGACTGTAGTCAGAGTTTTGCACATGTGACTCCAGTTGTGTCCACTGTCGTTTAGCAATCGAAAAAAACGGAATACTTATGTAAATAAGAATTTTATTTTTAAATTTTTTGCCATTTTTAAAAAACTTTTTCCACATTTTGTGACGTTACAGCCTTTTTCTAAAATGTATTAAATTGTTTTTTCCCCTCATCAATCTGCACACACTACCCCATAATGACATCACAATACCCCATAATGACATCACAATAACCCATAATGACAAAGCGAAAATGTTTGCTAATATTAAAAATATAACATTTGCATTAGTATTCAGACTCAGTACTTTATTGAAGCACCTTTGGAAGCGATTACAGCCTAGAGTCTTCTTGGGTATGACGCTACAAGCTTGGCACACCTGTATTTTGGGAGTTAACTCCATTCTTCTCTGCAGATCCTCCCAAGCTCTGTCAGGTTGGATGGGGAGCGTTGCTGCACAGCTATTTTCAGGTCTCTCCAGAGATGTTCGATCGGGTTCAAGTCCGGGCTCTGGCTGGGCTACTCAAGCACATTCAGAGACTTGTCCCGGAGCCACTCCTGCAATGTCTTGTCTGTGTGCTTAGGGTCGGTGTCCTGTTGGAAGGTGAACCTTCACCCCAGTCTGAGATCCTGTTTGCTATGCAGCAGGTTTTCATCCAGGATCTCTCTGTACTTTGCTCCATTCATCGTTCCCTCTATCCTGACTAGTCTCCCAGTCCCTGCTGCTGAAAAAGATCCCCACAGCATGATGCTGCCATTTTTACTGAGGAGTGGTTTCTGTCTGGTCTGATAGGTGGAGTGCTGCAAGATGGTTGTCCTTCTGGAAGGTTCTCCCGTCTCCACAGAGGAACTCTGGAGCTTATATATATATATTTTTTTCTTCTGTTGCCTGTTTTTCATGTTATGTTATTTTGGCTTTATCAACTCATGTATTTATTTTTTTTACATTGTTTGCAAACTGATACGTGACACGTACACTAACCGGTCAAAAGTTTTAGAACACCTACTCATTCAAGCTTTAGAGAGAGAATGACAAGAGTGTGCACATTCCAGGTGACTACCTCATGAAGCTGGTTGAGAGAATGCCAAGAGTGTGCAAAGCTGTCATCAAAGCAAAGGGGGGCTATTTGAAGAATCTCAAATATAAAATATATTTAGATTTGTTTTAACACTTTTTTTTGGTTACTACATGATTCCATATGTGTTATTTCATAATTTTGATGTCTTCACTATTATTCTACAATGTAGAAAGGTCGTGTACGTGTCACGTATCAGTTTGCAAACAATGTTAAAAAAAAATACTCATTGAGTTAATAAAGCCGCTGTCGTGTCTTTGGCATCATTAAAAGTCAAGACTTTGTCACGTTCTGACCTTTATTTATTTTGTTTTGTCATTATTTAATATGGTATCAGGGCGTGAGTTGGGGTGGGCAGTCTATGTTTGTTTTTCTATGATTTGGGTATTTCTATGTTTCGGCCTAGTATGGTTCTCAATCAGAGGCAGGTGTCATTAGTTGTCTCTGATTGAGAATCATATTTAGGTAGCCTGGGTTTCACTGTGTGTTGGTGGGGGTTTGTTTCCGTGTCTGTGTTTTTCACCAGACGGTACTGTTTTGGGTTTCGGTCATTCCACGTTTATTGTTTTTGTATTCAGTTGTTCATGTGTACATTTATGTATTAAAAGAACCATGGACACTTACCACGCCGCATATTGGTCCTCTGATCCTTTTCGCCTCTCCTCTACGGAAGAACAGGAGGAAATCCCTTACAGACTGTTAGTTTAACAAATCAATTCTCTGTAATTATTATTATTATGTGATTAAACTAATTATGTAAATGTAATTAACTAATTAACCAATTAAAAAATATTCAGATTACAAAGCTATCCTTTTCCTAATAGAACTCGTCAGATATTTTTAATGTCTGATTAATTAGGCTTCTAATTAATGAATTATTCTTTACCTCACGTTAGTCTCATTCCAAACGTCGTAAATAGTTGGTTATCTGGAGGAAATCAGCCTTTACTATGAATCATCATAATTTATTTACTAACTAAATAATCACAGAAATGCATAAACAAACAGATGTAGTTACTAACAAGGATAGGGAAGATTCCCTAGTGAGCTATGCCAATATAACGGCTTGGTGGACAAAGGGAAGTGGGCGGAGCGAGAGACCAGAGGGATGGCGAGGAACATTGCAAGATCATGTTATAATGCTTGCATTGCATTATAATGGTTGTTTTATTCAACAGAATAGAGTATTCTGTTAACTATTGTGTGTGTGTTCCACTGAGGATTGGGCCTCTATGAGATAGCACTGACAGAGGAAACTTACGATGTCTTTGGGTGATAAACCCTAAAGAGCATTCCAGATAACATGAGGTAATGTTTTTGTGCTATGAAGTACCAGGAATGAGATTAGAACCTCGTCTTAGGGACCAAACTGAACGATAATTTATAGTGAATGTTATCTGGCTAAGGGATACTCCTTTCTCAAATATAAAGTCCCTTTGTGAAGTGTTCCTAAGATCTGTGTTTCGTCATGTAGGTTGAGAGGGGTGTATCTTGGCTATAAAAGATCTTTGTACTTTTCTGTTGGTACTTTCAATGGTTCATTAGAGATGACGCGTCATTGAAAGTCAAAAGGCTATTGCAACGCTCTTATTATTAAAGATGTAGTTTAAGTATAACTCTGACTGGTGTGTGAAGTTTGTAACTAATTTGGTAATGCAGATATAAGCCACCACAGGGATCATTACACACAATTGATAATTATATTAATTGAAATACTAATCCTTTGCTCTCTCATTCGGGAATAATTGCAATCAATATATATATATCTATATACATAGATATATATATATATATATTTACGCCCACGTGTCGTCGTGATCTCTGTTGGAATCGTCAGTCCGTCCGCGTCTCTTTCTCTCTCGATCTCGGTTTCCCTGAAGATCAAAGTCTTTCATGGTTAAAATGGATACTTCAGAGTACCAATCAGATATATTCTCATAGAATAGATGTTTCGGCGGTTGTCGGTCTTCGCATCCCAGGTTGTCATAATTTCCATCTGTCTCCGAGTTGAACCATTTCCAGCCGTGTAGCCAACGCTCCACGTGGTATGGTTAGGAATTCAATAACTATTCACAATCACAGCTCACGCTGTGGGTTTGCTTAGTCTAAACTCAAACCTGTGGCACCTCAGTTTACACCGAGGTTCACGTGGTCTGAAGAGGATTTTCCTCAGGAGGGGGTTTAACTCGTAACAGTAGAGAAGGCGGTTCTATGATGCCTGATCATGTCTGTGCTCACAGGGCCAATGACTTAGTTCAACTTTAAAGGGAATACAATTCTCTCACATTAAAGGTTTAACATCACATTACATCATTTCACAAATAGTTTCATCTTTACTCATTGACTTTATACAACAATTAGATGCAAACACCATCATTGAGAAATGTACACATTCAGAGATATAGTTGTCTGTGTTTCCTGTCCTCTCTGAGGTCACCAAATGAAAAACACTCGTCATACCTGTCCCTTAAGTGTCCACGGACCATTCCCACCTTCTCACAAGCGGACATTTTGTTTAATTAATTTAGGAGTCCGGCCACATGAAATCCATTGCCCTCTCTCTCTCTTCGTACTGCATGGCCAGGAGGAGAGTCTCCTCCAGGAATTTATGACCTGAGATAACAGAACCTGGGTGTAGGAGAGAGTGAGAGAGAGGGGGAAGCCACGATCTATACCCAGAAAAGGCCATGTCATGACACCGCATACAAACATGGTCTCTTTTTTTGCTTTTCTTGAGTAAGGCAGCTCCAAAATGCAGGCGTTTCACCCTAGCTCAGTGCTTTCTGTGGTGGTGGTGGGGCAGAAAACACTGAGCGTAATGTTCTCTAGTTGCGCCATGTTTAGCTCAGTGTTCTGTAACTAACTCCATGCTTTATGTGGTGGTGGGGCTGAGGGGTTGGTTGTTCTCTAGTTGGGCTGTGATTGGCTCAGTGTTCTGTCACTCATGCAGACAATACGTCACCGCAAAATCTACAGGGAGAGCTCAAAAAATTCAAGCCCCTTGGGTGCTGCCATAGATTTACATTAAAAGTGCCCATCCAAGAAGGCTCAAGGTCATTGGCCACAGATAAAAATATGTAAAATCACGTTATATCTACCGTAGCTTTGATTGGACTGATCATGTCAACATCATACTTTGAAAATCTTAGCTAGCAATCTAGATAAGCAGTCGTCGTCATGAATCAAGTCGACAATCTACTGGCAAATCCTTTTCGATTATTGTCATACGAAGAGAAATTATAGATAAAACGTATCAGTGCTCATCGGCCACTGGACTTAAACATTACACAACAAGTTGGATAATCGCAAATTCAACAATGAGTGATTTGGAAGGAATCCGTGGCTAACTGTAGGAGTTGAAATGCAATCACTAGCCTGCTATTCAGTGGAGTGGGTGTGTGGTCCAAGTCTACATTTAAGGGTCTCTTTTTTCCAAGCTTAAAAGGATAAACATTCAACACCATGGGCTAGAAAAGGTTGAACACATTGGCCATGCTGTCAATCCAGCATGATTTTGGCCGCGTAACAAAACAACTGGAAACTCGAAACAGTTTTCTGTTTCTAAAACTTGAATCTGTTACAAACAGAGTGGACTGAGTTTTGTGGACTTTACCCAATGTCAAGTTTCAATGTGTCAAATTATATTATATAAATTATATTATATATATATTATAATAAAATTATTATTATTATATTATATATATTGTTTAGAAAGAGCGCTAGGGCGAATTGAGTTATTGCACACAAGCACGTTCCCTAACGGAAATATGCAAATACATGGTAGAACGCGCCAATTGGCTCTCGCTAGCTCGTGCTTGGCTCTGATTAATTGTTCTGCTCAGTATGATTCATTTGCTTCCGATTGAAATGACAGACTGTGGTCTATCTTGGGTTGCTCACTGTTTATCGAATCCCATGGTGAGACTTTTTTTCCAAGTGGACACTATTTGGCATGATAGCCCCCATTGATTTTTGATAGCCATTCTCACTCAGATATGACATTAAGATGGCATAAGTCATTACAAAATGTGTAGAAATGCAGGAAATTAACTTAAAAACGTAAAAATTCCCCCGAAAGCACAGAACTGGCCCTGAGTAGAATATAGTAAAATACAATAAAATAGAATAGAAGTTCACCAGTATCTGATTGGTTTTGTTAAAGATGAAAATGACACAAAGGAAAATGTCATAATAGTTCACTTAAAAAAAAAAAACTCTCACATTCTCAGAGCTCGCTCTGCTGGGGTAGAGAGTTGTTTTTGTGTACAGCCCCGGAGGCCAGTTGCTACGGGTAACGGCTTTGGTGACACAGGTAATTGTTCTCTAGTCGTCTCATCTCGGATGTCCGGTGCGTCTTTACACCACTGTTTACGTTGATCGATAAGAGTGATATCGATCTGATACGGATCTGGGAGTCTTTGTACCGAACATTAGTCCACTAATCGGTTAACAAACCGTTGGAAGTTTTTGAAGTCGGGCCGACTTGTTGCTGGCTCATCTGAGTATCCGGAAATGATCCTGGTTCAGAACGTTCACATCAGGAAGTTAGTTCTACTTACACGCGATCTATGTATGTGCGCAATCAAACACCTATTGTTTTCATGCAACCATTTACGCTGTAGACTATGAAATATGTTATTTCATGCAAACAGCGTTGAAATGTACAGAAAAAGTATTTGGTAAATAATATTGTTTAGTCTAACTACCTGTCATCTCTTTTTTTGTTGTTTATCTGTTCGCAGGTTAGCGTTTTTTCATTCCTGGATCTTGTTCTGCAGATAGCTCTGCAGAGTGGTCACTAGCTGACACCAAATCATACAATCTGATTTTAAACCTAACCCTAACCTTAACTACACTGCTAACCCTAATGCCAATTTTTTGATGTTGACAATATAGGCAATTTGACATTTGCAGCTGGTCATTCAAAGGGAAAATCGCGCAGTACGGCCTCTAGGACAAGACAATAAACGTCAACCTGCTATTTATTTGTCAGCTGATGTGAGTGTGTGTGTGTGTCATATTGTGTGTAACCTAGTGTTTTTTTCTATAGAGTGTGTGTTATGGTGTGAGTCTGTTATAGAGTGTGTGTTGTAAAGTGTGTATTATAGAGTTTGTGGGTTGTATTATCAGTGTGTGTAGCCTAGTGTGTGGGTGCGTGTGTGAGTGTCTGTGTTGTAAGATATGCTTGTTGCAGAGTGTGTGTTATAGTATGTTTTAGTATGTGTGTTATAGAGTGTGTGTAGCCTAGTGTGTGTTATTATAGAGTGTGTGTTGCAGAGTGTGTGTAGCCTAGTGTGTGTTATTATAGAGTGTGTGTTGCAGAGTGTGTGTTATAGAGTGTGTTGCAGAGTGTGTGTAGCCTAGTGTGTGTTATTATAGAGTGTGTGTTGCAGAGTGTGTGTAGCCTAGTGTGTGGTATTATAGAGTGTGTGTTGCAGAGTGTGTGTAGCCTAGTGTGTGTTATTATAGAGTGTGTGTTGCAGAGTGTGTGTAGCCTAGTGTGTGTTATTATAGAGTGTGTGTTGCAGAGTGTGTGTAGCCTAGTGTGTGTTGCAGAGTGTGTGTAGCCTAGTGTGTGTTATTATAGAGTGTGTGTTGCAGAGTGTGTGTAGCCTAGTGTGTGTTGCAGAGTGTGTGTAGCCTAGTGTGTGTTATTATAGAGTGTGTGTTGCAGAGTGTGTGTAGCCAAGTGTGTGTTATTATAGAGTGTGTGTTGCAGAGTGTGTGTAGCCTAGTGTGTGTTATTATAGAGTGTGTGTTGCAGAGTGTGTGTAGCCAAGTGTGTGTTATTATAGAGTGTGTGTTGCAGAGTGTGTGTAGCCTAGTGTGTGGTATTATAGAGTGTGTGTTGCAGAGTGTGTGTAGCCTAGTGTGTGTTATTATAGAGTGTGTGTTGCAGAGTGTGTGTAGCCTAGTGTGTGTTATTATAGAGTGTGTGTTGCAGAGTGTGTGTAGCCTAGTGTGTGTTATTATAGAGTGTGTGTTGCAGAGTGTGTGTAGCCTAGTGTGTGTTATTATAGAGTGTGTGCTGCAGAGTGTGTGTAGCCTAGTGTGTGTTGCAGAGTGTGTGTAGCCTAGTGTGTGTTATTATAGAGTGTGTGTTGCAGAGTGTGTGTAGCCTAGTGTGTGTTATTATAGAGTGTGTGTTGCAGAGTGTGTGTAGCCTAGTGTGTGTTATAGAGTGTGTGCTGCAGAGTGTGTGTAGCCTAGTGTGTGTTATTATAGAGTGTGTGCTGCAGAGTGTGTGGTATGGAGAAGTATGAGAACTTGGGTATGGTCGGCGAGGGAAGCTACGGCATGGTCATGAAGTGTCGTCACAAGGAGAACGGGAGGATCGTGGCCGTTAAGAAGTTTCTGGAGTCAGAGGACGACAAGACAGTCAAGAAGATCGCTTTGAGAGAGATCAAGATGTTGAAGGTCAGTTGGAGTTTAATAGATTAGAATCAAATAGAACAGAGTCCAATACAACAGAATCAAATACAACAGAATAAAGTAGAATATATTATAATTAAATAGAACAGATTAAAATAGAACAGAATATAATAAAATATAATAGAACAGATTAAAATAGCACAGAATATAATAAAATATAATAGAACAGATTAAAATAGCACAGAATATAATAAAATATAATAGAACAGATTAAAATAGAACAGAATATAATAAAATATAATAGAACAGATTAAAATAGAACAGAATATAATTAAATAGAATAGATTAAAATGAATTAGAATAGAATCAAATAGAATATATTGAAATAAAATAGAATATTTGTTGTTGCCAAAGAGACCCCCCCCCCCACCTCCCCACAGTTTAACAGATGCAGCTGTTCTGTCTTGCTGATGTATAGAAAAAAAAACCAGCTAGATTTATATTTTCCATGCCCTTGTTCAGTCACTACTCTGTGAAACGTAGGATAGTCCAGTTCTTCAGATCACGTTGATAGGATAGTCTCTCCAACGGAGCTCATCCAGTTTATTCTCCAGTGATTGATAGGATAGTCTCTCTAACGGAGCTCATCCAGTTTATTCTCCAGTGATTGATAGGATAGTCTCTCTAACAGAGCTCATCCAGTTTATTCTCCAGTGATTGATAGGATAGTCTCTCCAACGGAGCTCATCCAGTTTATTCTCCAGTGATTTCACGTTTGTCAATAGAACGGAGGGTAATGGCGACTCGCCGTCTCGTTAGATATCCCGCACGCCGACCTCTAATAACTCCGTCTGAGTGACGGGGATTTGGATTTCGCCTCCGATTTGTAGAAATAAAAGTCCACATTTAAATCGAGGTCACTGTTTTGACGTCCAGATGATCATTTCGGACATATGAAATGATGGTCGAAACATTATTTATAAAATAGTTAAGATCGACGCAAAAAAACCCACAAAATTGTTCAGGAGCCGGTAAAACGGCGGCCATTCTCTCACAAACCCGGACCCGCAAGCCACTGTGGCCCCTCATGAGTAGTTTTTTGTGTGACCCCCCCCTCCCACCCCGCCATCAAAGTAGCCCATTCCTGACATATACAAATGCTAACTAACTAACCAATCAATCAAAACAACCAATCAATCCATCATTTTGTTCCCCCCCTTTCTCCAGCAACTGCGCCATGAGAACCTAGTCAACCTGCTGGAGGTGTGGAAAAAGAGACGTCGCTGGTACCTGGTGTTTGAGTTCGTAGAACGTACGGTGCTAGATGACCTAGAACAGAGTCCAACGGGACTAGACTACAGCCGCCTAAGAAGATACGTCTACCAGATACTACGGGCTATCTCCTTCTGCCATCAACACAATGTGAGTGGAGTGTGTGTGTGTGTGTGTGTGTGTGTGTGTGTGTGTGTGTGTGTCAGAGGAGGCTGGTAGGAGGAGCTATAGGAGGACGGGCTCATTGTAATGGAATTAATGCAACGGTATCACACATGAAACATATGGAAACCACGTGTTTGACTTAGTTCCATTTATTCCATTCATTTGAACCCCTGTTTTCAATACTCCAGCACCCTCCCCTTGCGTGGATAACGACACTGAGCATTTTTCTAAAATGTTTTATGAGATTGGAGAACACATTGGAAGGGATCTTAGACCATTCCTCCATATGAATGTATACAGTGCATTCGGAAAGTATTCAGACCCCTTGACTTTTTCCACATTTCCACACTTCATATTCCACAAAAACAAACACAATTCTAAATGTTTTGCAAATATATTAAAAATAAAAAACAGAAATACCTCGTTTACATAAGTATTCAGGCCCTTTGCTATGAGACTCAAAATTGAGGTTAGGTGCATCCTGTTTCCATTGATCATCCTTGAGATGCTTCTACAACTTGATTGGAGTCCACTTGTGGTAAATTCAATTGATTAGACATGATTTGGAAAGGCACATACCTGTCTATATAAGGTCCCACAGTTGAAAGTGCATGTCAGAGCAAAAACCAAACCATGAGGTCGAAGGCATTGTCTGTAGAGCTTAGAGACAGGATTGTGTCGAGGCACAGATCTGGGGAAGGGTACCAAAACATTTCTGCAGCATTGAAGGTCCCCAAGAAGACAGTGGTCTCTATCATTCTTAAATGTAAGAAGTTTGGAACCACAAACACTCTTCCTAGATCTGGCCACCCGGCCAAACTGAGCAATCAGGGGAGAAGGGCCTTGGTCAGAGAGTTGACCAAGAACTCGATGGTAACTCTGACAGAGCTCCAGAATTTCTCTGTGGAGATGGGAGAACCTTCCAGAAGGACAACCATCTCTGCAGCACTCCACCAATCAGGCTTTTATGGTAGAGTGGCCAGACAGAAGCCACTCCTCAGTAAAAGGCACACGACGTTGTTCCTCAAATGACACCTAAAGAACTCTGACCATGAGAAACAAAATTCTCTGATGAAACCAAGATTGAAATCTTTGGCCTGAATGCCAAGCATCACGTCGGGAGGAAACCTGGCACCATCCCTAGGGTGAAGCATGGTGATGGCAGCATCATGCTGTGGGGATCTTTTTCAGCAGCAGGGACTAGGAGACAAGTCAGGATAGAGGGAAAGATGAACGGGGGGAAATTACAGAGAGGTCCTTGATGAAAACTCAGGACCTAAGACTGGGGCGAAGGTTCACCTTCCAACAGGACAACGACCCTATGCACACAGCCAAGACAATGCAGGAGTGGCTTCGGGACAAGTCTCTCAATGTCCTTGAGTGGCCCAGCCAGAGCCCGGACTTGAACCTGATCGAACATCTCTGGAGAGACCTGAAAATAGCTGTGCAGCGACGCTCCCCATCCAACCTGACAGAGCTTGAGAGGATCTGCAGAGAAGAATGGGAGAAACTCTCCAAATACAGGTATACCAAGCATGTAGCGTGATACCCAATAAGACTCAAGGCTGTAATCACTGCCAAAGGTTTTTTGAACAAAGTACTCACTCAAGGGTCTGAATACTTATGTAAGTGATATTTCAGTTTATTTTATAAATTTGCATTTATAAAAACCTGTTTTTGCTTTGTCATTATGGGGTATTGTGATGTCATTATGGGGTATTGTGATGTCATTATGGGGTATTGTGATGCCATTATGGGGTATTGTGATGGCATTATGGGGTATTGTGATGGCATTATGGGGTATTGTGTGTAGAATGATGAGGGGGAAAAAACTTTTTAATCCAATTTAGGATAATTACGTACCAAAATGTGTAAAAAGTCAAGGGGTCTAAATACTTTTCCGAAGGCACTGTATTTCCTATATGTTCCAGAAAGGGACATCAAGCCAGAGAACATCCTGGTATCTCAGGGTCGGGAGGTCAATCTGTGTGACTTTAATTTTATGTATACTGAAAAAAAATAGAAACGCAACATGTAAAGTGTTGCCCCCCCATGTTTCATGAGCTGAAATAAAAGATCCCAAAAAATGTTCCATACTGCACAAAAAGCTTAGTCCATCCACCTGACAGGTGTGGCACATCAAGAAGCGGATTAAACAGCATGATCATTACACAGGTGCACCTTGTGCTGGGGACAATAAAAGGCCACTCTAAAATGTTCAGTTGTCACACACACAATGCCACAGATGTCTCAAGTTTTGCAATTGGCATGCTGACAACAGGAATGTCCACCAGAGCTGTTGCCAGAGAATTGAATGTTCATAAGCCACCTCCAATGTCGTTTTAGAGAATTTGGCAGTACGTCCAACCGGCCTCACAACCGCAGACCACGTGTAACACGTGTAATAATTTTGCACGCCCAATTTTTCAGTTTTTGATTTGTTAAAAAAGTTTGAAATATCCAATAAATGTCGTTCCACTTCATGATTGTGTCCCACTTGTTGTTGATTCGTCACAAAAAAATACAGTTTTATATCTTTATGTTTGAAGCCTGAAATGTGGCAAAAGGTCGCAAAGTTCAAGGGGGGCGAATACTTTCGCAAGGCACTGTATTTCCTGTAAGTTTCCTATAGATTTCCTGTACGTTTCCTATATATTTCCTGTAAGTTTCATATATATTTCCTGTAAGTTTCCTATAGATTTCCTGTAAGTTTCTTATATATTTCCTGTATGTTTCATATATGTTTCCTGTAAGTTTCCTATAGATTTCCTGTAAGTTTCATATATATTTCCTGTAAGTTTCCTATAGATTTCCTGTAAGTTTCTTATATATTTCCTGTATGTTTCATATATGTTTCCTGTATGTTTCCTTTGTTTCATATATTTTTGGGGCGGCAGGGTAGCCTAGTGGTTAGAGCGTTGGACTAGTAACCGGAAGGTTGCAAGTTTAAACCCCCGAGCTGACAAGGTACAAATCTGTCGTTCTGCCCCTGAACAAGGCAGTTAACCCCACTGTTCCTAGGCCGTCATTGAAAATAAGAATTTGTTCTTAACTGACTTGCCTAGTCAAATAAAGGTAAAAATGTTTCCTTTGTTTCATATATATTTAATATATATTTCCTGTATGTTTCATATGTGTTTCCTATTTGTATCCTTTTTGTTTCTCCAGATCATCCATAGGGACATCAAGCCAGAGAACATCCTGGTATCTCAGGGAGGGGTGGTCAAGCTGTGTGACTTCGGGTTCGCCAGGACAATGGCTGCACCTGGAGAGAATTACACGGACTACGTAGCAACACGCTGGTATAGGGCCCCAGAACTACTGGTGGGGGACACCAAGTACGGGAAGTAAGAACAAGGAGAGAGACAGAGGGAGGGACGGGGAGAGAGACAGAGAGAGAGAGAGATCGAGAGAGAGAGACAGAATGACAGAGAGATCGAGAGAGAGAGACAGAATGAGAGAGAGAGAGAGATAGAAAGGCAGAGGGAGAGAGAGAGACAGAGAGAGACCGAGAGAGAAGGAGAGACAGAGAAGGGCAGAGACCGAGAGAGAAAGAGACACAGAGAGAAACAGTGCTACGAAATCCTCCACTGTTATTTGTCTAATACTACCGTGTGTGTGTGGTGGTGCTTGTGTCGTGTGTGTGCGTGTGGTGGTGTGTGTGTCTGTGTGTGTGTGGTGGTGTGTGTGTGTGTGTATGTGTGTGTGTGTGTGTTGTGGTGGTGTGTGTGTCCGTGTGTGTGTGTGTGGTGGTGTGTGTCTGTCTATGGTTGTGTGTGTGTGTGTGTCTGTGGTTGTGTGAGTTTGTGTGTGTCTGTGGTTGTGTGAGTTTGTGTGTGTCTGTGATTGTGTCTGTGGTTGTGTGTGTGTCTGTGGTTGTGTGTGTTTGTGTGTGTGCGTGTGGTGGTGTGTGTGTCTATGTGTGTGTGGTGGTGTGTGTGTGTGTGTATGTGTGTGTGTGTGTGGTGGTGTATGTGTGTGTGTTGTGGTGGTGTGTGTGTCCGTGTGTGTGTGTGTGTGTGGTGGTGTGTGTCTGTCTATGGTTGTGTGTGTGTGTGTCTGTGGTTGTGTGAGTTTGTGTGTGTCTGTGGTTGTGTGAGTTTGTGTGTGTCTGTGATTGTGTCTGTGGTTGTGTGTGTGTCTGTGGTTGTGTGTGTGTGTGTGTGTGTGTGTGTGTGTGTGTGTGTGTGTCTGTGGTTGTGTGTGTGTGTGTGTGTGTGTGTGTGGTTGTGTGTGTGTGTGTGTAGGGCGGTAGATGTGTGGGCTGCAGGCTGTCTCTTCGTAGAGATGTTGACAGGAGAACCTCTGTTTCCTGGAGACTCTGACATCGACCAGTTATACCACATCATCAGGTGCTTTGGTGAGGACAGTACACACACACACACACACACACACACACACACACACACACACACACACATGGAGCAATGATTAATGTTTTAATGAATTATTAATGAATTTTGCTATTTGTTTTTTTTTGTTTCGTTACCAAGGCAACCTGACCCCTCCCCACCAGGAGTTGTTCTATAAGAACCCAGTGTTTTCAGGAGTCAGTCTACCGGAAGTGACAGAGACAGAGCCTCTACAACAACGATATCCTAAACTGTCCACTACCGCTACAGACCTTACACAGGTGCGCACACACACACACACACACACACACACACACACACACACACACACACACACACACACACACACACACACACACACACACACACACACACCTCAGACAGAGACAGAGCCTCTAGCACAACACTACACAACATGTGGTTCACTCCTTTATCAACGTTCATGAACTGGTCCTCAGTGCTTTTCTACACTACAGCGACATATTATCTCCTCCTAAAGTACCGTAGACTTTCAGTAACTATCTCTATCTCCTCCTAAAGTACCGTAGACTTTCATTAACTATCTCCTCCTAAAATACTGTAGCCTTTCAGTAACTATCTCTATCTCCTCCTAAAGTACTGTAGCCTTTCAGTAACTATCTCTATCTCCTCCTAACGTACTGTAGCCTTTCAGTAACTATCTCTATCTCCTCCTAAAGTACTGTAGCCTTTCAGTAACTACCTCCTCCTAAAGTACCGTAGCCTTTCAGTAACTATCTCTATCTCCTCCTAAAGTACTGTAGCCTTTCAGTAACTATCTCTATCTCCTCCTAAAGTACTGTAGCCTTTCAGTAACTATCTCCTCCTAAAATACTGTAGCCTTTCAGTAACTATCTCTATCTCCTCCTAAAGTACTGTAGCCTTTCAGTAACTATCTCCTCCTAAAGTACCGTAGACTTTCAGTAACTATCTCCTCCTAAAATACTATAGCCTTTCAGTAACTATCTCTATCTCCTCCTAAAGTACTGTAGCCTTTCAGTAACTATCTCCTCCTAAAGTACCGTAGACTTTCAGTAACTATCTCCTCCTAAAATACTGTAGCCTTTCAGTAACTATCTCTATCTCCTCCTAAAGTACTGTAGCCTTTCAGTAACTATCTCCTCCTAAAGTACTGTAGCCTTTCAGTAACTATCTCTATCTCCTAAAGTACTGTAGCCTTTCAGTAACTATCTCTATCTCCTCCTAACGTACTGTAGCCTTTCAGTAACTATCTCTATCTCCTAAAGTACTGTAGCCTTTCAGTAACTATCTCTATCTCCTCCTAAAGTACCGTAGCCTTTCAGTAACAATCTCTATCTCCTCCTAAAGTACTGTAGCCTTTCAGTAACTATCTCTATCTCCTCCTAAAGTGCCGAAGCCTTTCAGTAACTATCTCCTCCTAAAGTACCGTAGCCTTTCAGTAACTATCTCTATCTCCTCCTAAAGTACCGTAGCCTTTCAGTAACTATCTCTATCTCCTCCTAAAGTACCGTAGCCTTTCAGTAACTATCTCTATCTCCTAAAGTACTGTAGCCTTTCAGTAACTATCTCCTCCTAAAGTACTGTAGCCTTTCAGTAACTATCTCTATCTCCTCCTAAAGTACCGTAGCCTTTCAGTAACTATCTCTATCTCCTCCTAAAGTACTGTAGCCTTTCAGTAACTATCTCTATCTCCTCCTAACGTACTGTAGCCTTTCAGTAACTATCTCTATCTCCTCCTAACGTACTGTAGCCTTTCAGTAACTATCTCTATCTCCTCCTAAAGTACTGTAGCCTTTCAGTAACTATCTCTATCTCCTAAAGTACTGTAGCCTTTCAGTAACTATCTCTATCTCCTCCTAAAGTACCGTAGCCTTTCAGTAACTATCTCTATCTCCTCCTAACGTACTGTAGCCTTTCAGTAACTATTTCTATACGACTCCCTCTCCCCCACCCACCCCCCCCCTCGTTCAATCTCTCCCTCTCTCTCCCCCACATCCTCTCTCTCTCTCTCTCTCCTCCTACCAGAGGTGTCTCCAGATGGATCCAGACAGGAGGTCACAGTGTTCTGATCTGCTGCAGCACCAACTCTTCACTAACGATGGCTTCCACCTCAGGTACCACACACCTGGTCACACACACAAACACCTGGTAACACACACCTGGTCACACACACACCTGGTCACACACACAAACACCTAGTAACACACACCTGGTAACACACACACCTGGTAACACACACCTGGTAACACACACCTGGTCACACACACCTGGTCACACACACCTGGTACCACACACCTGGTACCACACACCTGGTCACACACACCTGGTAACACACACACAAACACCTGGTAACACACACCTGGTAACACTCACACCTGGTAACACTCACACACCTGGTAACACACACACACACCTGGTAACACACACACCTGGTAACACACACACACACACACACACCTGCTAACACACACACACACACACACACACACACACACACACACCTGGTAACATACACACACACCTGGTAACACACACACACCTGGTAACACACACCTGGTAACACACACCCGGTAACACACACACCTGGTAACACACACACACCTGGTAACACACACACCTGGTAACACATACACCTGGTAACACAGACACACACACACACACACCTGGTAACACACACACACACATACACCTGGTAACACACACACACACACCTGGTAACACACGCACACACCTGGTAACACACACACACACACACAACTGGTAACACACACACACAAACACACACACACACACACACACACGGTCACACACACATCTGGTAACACACACACCTGGTCACACACACACACACACACACCTGGTCACACATACTCCTGGTAACACACACACACACACCTGGTCACACATACACATGGTCACACACATGGTCACACCCACCCACCTGGTAACACACACCTGGTCTCACACACACACACACACACACACACCTGGTAACACACACCCACCTGGTAACACACACACAGCTGGTAACACACACACACCTGGTCACACACACACCTGGTAACACACACACAGCTGGTAACACACACACACACCTGGTAACACACACACAGCTGGTAACACACAAACCCTGTGTTTAACTGAACAAAAATTGTTCAGGTTTGTCCAGGAGTTGAATGCTAAGATCCAGAAGGATCAGAAAGAGAACTCTCCCCTTCCCAAGATGAACAAGACTACCAAGAAAGACAAGGAGGAAGTAGAGGAGAGGACTGGGAAGTACAAGGTCAGACACACACACACACATGGAGGTAGACACACACAGCTGGGCGCATGCACTCACACACACACACACACACACACACACACACACACATCCACGCACACACGGACACCAGTGTTAATTTAGTCAACAATAACTATGATGAAAAATACTCGGCAACTTCGTATGTTTCCTGACTAAAACTATAACAATAATAAGACGAGACGCCCTGAAATACAAACTATTACAAATTACTTTTCGTTTTAGTTTGACGGAAATATGACAATTCCAGAATTCCAACCCAGAATTCCAACCCAGAATTCCAACCCAGAATTCCAACCCAGAATTCCAACCCAGAATTCCAACCCAGAATTCCAACCCAGAATTCCAACCCAGATTTCCAACCCAGAATTCCAACCCAGAATTCCAACCCAGAATTCCAACCCAGAATTCCAACCCAGAAATCCACGGGAGACTAATGGACATTTCATTAGACATGAAGCTTCCTTCCAAATGCCAGTTGTTTGGTTGCTTTTTTTCCCCTTTGAGAAACACAAATGCAATTCGTTAAATATCAGGAGTACAGTGAATACATCGTTATTCAAATAAAATCACAGTAATTACTATGTAAGAATACTGTTTGTTAATTACGGCTCAGCATTCCAACGACACAGTACCCGCCAAGCTCATCACTGAGCTGTTGTTGCGTCTATATTTTAAAAATGTTGTTCAGTATACAGTACCAGTCAAAGGTTTGGGCACACCTACTCATTCCAGGGTTCTAGAACACCTACTCATTCCAGGGTTCTAGAACACCTACTCATTCCAGGGTTTTTCTTTATTTTGTACTATTTTCTACATTGTAGAGTAATAGTGAAGACATCATAACTATGAAATAACACCTATGGAATCATGTAGTAACCAAAAAAGTGTTAAACAAATCAAAATCTATTTTATATTTGAGATTCTTCAAAGTAGCCACCCTTTGCCTTGATGACAGCTTTGCACACTCTTGGCATTCTCTCAACCAGCTTCATGAGGTAGTCACCTGGAATGCATTTCAATTAACAGGTGTGCCTTGTTAAAACCTTTTTGGGATAGGGGGCAGCATTTTCACTTTTGGATGAATAGCGTGCCCAGAGTGAACTGCCTCCTACTCTGTCCCAGATGCCCAGATGCTAATATATGCATATTATTATTAGTATTGGATAGAAAACACTCTGAAGTTTCTAAAACTGTTTGAATGATGTCTGTGAGTATAACAGAACTCATATGGCAAGCAAAAACCTGAGAAAAACCCAACCAGGAAGTGGGACATCTGAGGTTTGTAGTTTTTAAAAGCTTGGCCTACCGAATACACATTGAGATTTGGATAAAGTTGCACTTCCTACGGCTTCGACTAGATGTCAACTGTCTTTAGAAACTTGAATGAGGCTTCTACTATAAAGGAGGGGCTCATGAGACCTCTCTGAGTCAGTGGTCTGGCATAGTGCCTTGGTCTCATGACGCGCGCTCCCGACAGAGTTACCTCTCATTCCAGTGCTTTTCTTCAGACAAAGGAATTCTCCGGTTGGAACATTATTGATGTTTTATGTTAAAAACATCCTAACGATTGATTCCATGCAACGTTTGACATGTTTCTAAAGGACTGTAATGGAACTTTTTGAATTTTTGTCTGGACGAAGTGCCTGCGCCTCATAGCTAGGTATTACTGCACTGTTGGAGCAAGAAACACAAGCATTTAGCTAGGTATTACTGTTGGAGCTAGAAACACAAGCATTTAGCTAGGTATTACTGTTGGAGCTAGAAACACAAGCATTTAGCTAGGTATTACTGCTCTGTTGGAGCTGGAAACACAAGCTTTTAGCTAGGTATTACTGCACTGTTGGAGCTAGAAACACAAGCATTTAGCTAGGTATTACTTTTGGAGCTAGAAACACAAGCATTTAGCTAGGTATCACTGTTGGAGCCAGAAACACAGGCATTTAGCTAGGTATTACTGCTCTGTTGGAGCTGGAAACACAAGCATTTAGCTAGGTATTACTTTTGGAGCTAGAAACACAAGCATTTAGCTAGGTATCACTGTTGGAGCCAGAAACACAGGCATTTAGCTCGGTATTACTGCTCTGTTGGAGCTGGAAACACAAGCATTTAGCTAGGTATTACTGCTCTGTTGGAGCTGGAAACACAAGCATTTAACTAGGTATTACTGTTGGAGCTAGAAACACAAGCATTTAGCTAGGTATTACTGTTGGAGCTAGAAACACAAGCATTTTGCTAGGTATCACATTTAGCTCGGTATTACTGTACTGTTGGAGCTGGAAACACAAGCATTTAGCTTGGTATTACTGTTGGAATCAGAAACACAAGCATTTACCTAGGTATTACTGTTGGAGCTAGAAACACAAGCATTTTGCTAGGTATCACATTTAGCTCGGTATTACTGTACTGTTGGAGCTGGAAACACAAGCATTTAGCTTGGTATTACTGTTGGAATCAGAAACACAAGCATTTACCTAGGTATTACTGTTGGAGCTAGAAGCATTTTGCAAGGTATTACTGCTCTGTTGGAGCTGGAAACACAAGCATTTAACTAGGTATTACTGTTGGAGCTATAAACACAAGCATTTAACTAGGTATTACTGTTGGAGCTAGAAACACAAGCATTTAGCTAGGTATTACTGTTGGAGCTAGAAACACAAGCATTTTGCTAGGTATCACATTTAGCTCGGTATTACTGTACTGTTGGATCTAGAAACACAAGCATTTAGCTACGTATTACTGTGCTGTTGGATCTAGAAACACAAGCATTTAGCTAGGTATTACTGTTGGAGCTATGAACACAAGCATTTCGCTAGGTATTACTGTTGGAGCTGGAAACACAAGCATTTAGCTAGGTATTACTATTGGAGCTAGGAACAAGCATTTAGCTAGGTATTACTGTTTGAGCTAGAAACACAAGCATTTAGCTAGGTATTACTGTTGGAGCTAGAAACACAAGCATTTAGCTAGGTATTACTGCTCTGTTAGAGCTGGAAACACAAGCATTTAGCTAGGTATTACTGTTGGAGCTATAAAGACAAGCATTTAGCAAGGTATTACTGCTCTGTTAGAGCTGGAAACACAAGCATTTAGCTAGGTATTACTGTTGGAGCTAGAAACACAAGCATTTAGCTAGGTATTACTGTTGGAGCTAGAAACACAAGCATTTAGCTAGGTTTCACTGTTGGAGCCAGAAACACAGGCATTTAGCTCGGTATTACTGCTCTGTTGGAGCTGGAAACACAAGCATTTAGCTAGGTATTACTGCTCTGTTGGAGCTGGAAACACAAGCATTTAACTAGGTATTACTGTTGGAGCTAGAAACACAAGCATTTAGCTAGGTATTACTGTTGGAGCTAGAAACACAAGCATTTTGCTAGGTATCACATTTAGCTCGGTATTACTGTACTGTTGGAGCTGGAAACACAAGCATTTAGCTTGGTATTACTGTTGGAATCAGAAACACAAGCATTTACCTAGGTATTACTGTTGGAGCTAGAAACACAAGCATTTTGCTAGGTATCACATTTAGCTCGGTATTACTGTACTGTTGGAGCTGGAAACACAAGCATTTAGCTTGGTATTACTGTTGGAATCAGAAACACAAGCATTTACCTAGGTATTACTGTTGGAGCTAGAAGCATTTTGCAAGGTATTACTGCTCTGTTGGAGCTGGAAACACAAGCATTTAACTAGGTATTACTGTTGGAGCTATAAACACAAGCATTTAACTAGGTATTACTGTTGGAGCTAGAAACACAAGCATTTAGCTAGGTATTACTGTTGGAGCTAGAAACACAAGCATTTTGCTAGGTATCACATTTAGCTCGGTATTACTGTACTGTTGGATCTAGAAACACAAGCATTTAGCTACGTATTACTGTACTGTTGGATCTAGAAACACAAGCATTTAGCTAGGTATTACTGTTGGAGCTATGAACACAAGCATTTAGCTAGGTATTACTGTTGGAGCTGGAAACACAAGCATTTAGCTAGGTATTACTATTGGAGCTAGGAACAAGCATTTAGCTAGGTATTACTGTTTGAGCTAGAAACACAAGCATTTAGCTAGGTATTACTGTTGGAGCTAGAAACACAAGCATTTAGCTAGGTATTACTGCTCTGTTAGAGCTGGAAACACAAGCATTTAGCTAGGTATTACTGTTGGAGCTATAAAGACAAGCATTTAGCAAGGTATTACTGCTCTGTTAGAGCTGGAAACACAAGCATTTAGCTAGGTATTACTGTTGGAGCTAGAAACACAAGCATTTAGCTAGGTATTACTGTTGGAGCTATGAACACAAGCATTTAGCTAGGTATTACTGTTGGAGCTGGAAACACACGCATTTAGCTAGGTATTACTGTTGGAGCTAGGAACAAGCATTTAGCTAGGCATTACTGTTTGAGCTAGAAACACACGCATTTAGCTAGGTATTACTGTTGGAGCTAGGAACACAAGCATTTTGCTAGGTATTACTATTGGAGCTAGAAACACAAGCATTTAGCTAGGTATTACTGTTGGAGCTAGAAACACAAGCATTTAGCTAGGTATCACTGTTGAAGCTATAAATACAAGCATTTAGCTAGGTATTACTGTTGGAGCTACAAACACAAGCATTTAGCTAGGTATTACTGTTGGAGCTAGAAACACAAGCATTTAGCTAGGTATTACTTTACTATTGGAGCTAGGAACACAAGCATTTAGCTAGGTATTACTGTTGGAGCTAGAAACACAAGCATTTAGCTAGGTATTACTGTTGGAGCTAGAAACACAAGCATTTAGCTAGGTATTACTGTACTGTTGGAGCTAGAAACACAAGCATTTAGCTAGGTATTACTGTTGGAGCTAGAAACACAAGCATTTAGCTGTACCTGTGATAACATCTGTGTAAGCGACCAATGAATGTGATTTGATTTCGATTAGATCTATACTTCTGCCATTTCCTGTCTGCCATTTCCTGCCTGTCGCCGAGGCTTTATAGCCCAAATGGTTAATATTGGCTGCCGTTGGTTACCATTGGTTGCCATTGGTTAACATTGGTTGCCATTGGTTACAGCCTGTCAGAATATCACTGTTTCCAGCTAAGGTATACAAGGGGATAGAAGGCCTAGTTGGACAAGGCTAGCTGTGCACATGATGAACGTTAAAGGTAAATATTAATTATTTAATGGAAAAAAAAGCACTATTATGATGACTGACTAAAACTAGAAAAAAAGAACCAGAGTTTTAATCAACTGGTAATAACTAAAACGAGACTAAAGTTGTCCAGAGATTTAGTGGACTGATAATTACTAAAAGGATGAAACAAAGGAGGAAATTACTCAAATGTGACTAAGACTAAAAGCTATTTTAGTCAAAAGACTAAAACAGCTGCCAAAATGAACACAGAAACACACACTCAACCTCTCCTCTCCTCTCCTCTCCTCTCCTCTCCTCTCCTCTCCTCTCCTCTCCTCTCCTCTCCTCTCCTCTCCTCTCATCTCCTCTCATCTCATCTCCTCTCCTCTAACCCTCTCCTCTCCTTTAACCCTGCCCTCTCCTCTAACCCTGCCCTCTCCTCTGTCCTCTCCTCCCCTTCCCTCCTCTAACTCTGCCCTATCCTCTCCTCTCATCTAACCCTGCCCCCTCCCCTGCCCCCACTCCTCCTCTCCTCTACCTCTGCCCTCTCCTCTCCTCTAACCCTGCCCCCTCCCCTGCCCCCTCTCCTCCCCTCCTCTAACTCTGCCCTCTCCTCTCCTCTAACCCTGCACCCTCCCCTGCCCACTCCCCTCCCCTCCTCTCTCCTCTCACTCTGCCCTCTCCTCTAACCCTGCCCCCTCCCCTCCCATCCTCTCCTCTCCTCTAACCCTGCCCCCTCTCCTCCCCTCCTCTCACTCTGCCCTCTCCTCTCCTCTAACCCTGCCCCCTCCCCTGCCCCCTCTCCTCCCCTCCTCTCCTCCCCTCCAGGACTCCAGCAGTACAACAGTCAAAGGGAACGTCACCAAACCAGACGTCACCAAACTCTCCAAAGCTCCAACCACCACAGAGTCTAAACCCCGAGACCCGGACAAGACAATAGAGTCAACCACTACTATGACCACTACTGCAGCTGTTAATAAACCTGAGAAGGCTGACTGGACCACAGAGAGCCACGCGGTCGCGGTTCACCACGGTCGAACCACCACCGTGTACGTTCAGTTTCAGCATTATTAGCGGTTATTTGAAAAATAGTTATTTAAAAATAATAATCATCTTAATTACTTTTCTGTTACATTAAAAAAAGACAGAAATCTTGAATGAATTGTAGACTATTTTTTTTAGTGCCAAATGGTACCCTATTGATCGAAAGAGTCCTGTAAGCCTGGTCTAAGGTAGTGTACTATATAGGGAATAGGGCCCTGGTCTATAGTAGTGTACTATATAGGGAATAGGGTGCCATTTTGGATACAATCTTAAATCTGTTTTGTTTAGGAGTCTGAGCAACACTATCGCCATCAAACCCAGAGTGGAAGAACCAGAGAGGACCGTAGAGGACCACGATCCAACCGTAGGACCAACCCAGGACCAACCTCTACCTCTCATCCCTCCCCTCTCATCCCTCCCCTTCACACAGACACCTTCACAGAACCTACTGGCTGTCGTCGCCCATGGCGGAGTTGGGGTGGGGCCTCAACCCGGAACACTCGGTCTGAGGTGCAAAACTACAGCTCCCATAATGCATCACACTGAGAATGTTGGACCAGGGTTGAAGAACATAACACTTGTTTTTGTTTTTGTTGTTGTTATTGTTTGTTTGTCCTCTCTAGGGTTATAGACAAAGCTTAGGCCTAGATTCAATCAGATAGCAGACACACATAGTGGTTGTTTTGTCGGAGGTGGAGATGTCAAATCGGTGGGGCAGCTGCTCTTGTGATCATTGTCACGAAGCCACACCCGCCCCACTCGCGTTAGAGGTGCAGAAGGAGGCCTCCCGAGTGGCGCAGTGGTTTAAGGCACTGCATCGCTAGCTGCCACCACTAGAGATTCTGGGTTCGAGTCCAGGCTCTGTCGCAGCCGGCCGCGACTGAGAGACCCTTGGTGCGGCGCACACTTGGCCCAGCGTCGTCCAGGTTAGGGGAGGGTTTGGCCCAGCGTCGTCCAGGTTAGGGGAGGGTTTGGCCCAGCGTTGTCCAGGTTAGGGGAGGGTTTGACCCAGCGTTGTCCAGGTTAGGGGAGGGTTTGGCCCAGCGTCGTCCAGGTTAGGGGAGGGTTTGGCCCGGTGTCGTCCGGGTTAGGGGAGGGTTTGTCCCAGCGTCGTCCGGGTTAGGGGAGTGTTTGGCCCAGCGTCGTCCGGGTTAGAGGAGGGTTTGGCCCAGCGTCGTCCGGGTTAGGGGAGGGTTTGTCCCAGCGTCGTCCGGGTTAGGGGAGGGTTTGTCCCAGCGTCGTCCAGGTTAGGGGAGTGTTTGGCCCAGCGTCGTCCGGGTTAGAGGAGGGTTTGGCCCAGCGTCGTCCGGGTTAGGGGAGGGTTTGTCCCAGCGTCGTCCGGGTTAGGGGAGGGTTTGTCCCAGCGTCGTCCAGGTTAGGGGAGTGTTTGGCCCAGCGTCGTCCGGGTTAGAGGAGGGTTTGGCCCAGCGTCGTCCAGGTTAGGGGAGGGTTTGGCCCAGCGTCGTCCGGGTTAGGGGAGGGTTTGGCCCAGCGTCGTCCAGGTTAGGGGAGTGTTTGGCCCAGCGTCGTCCAGGTTAGGGGAGTGTTTGGCCCAGCGTCGTCCGGGTTAGAGGAGGGTTTGGTCCAGCGTCGTCCAGGTTAGGGGAGTGTTTGGCCCAGCGTCGTCCGGGTTAGAGGAGGGTTTGGCCCAGCGTCGTCCGGGTTAGAGGAGGGTTTGGCCCAGCGTCGTCCAGGTTAGGGGAGTGTTTGGCCCAGCGTCGTCCGGGTTAGAGGAGGGTTTGGCCCAGCGTCGTCCAGGTTAGGGGAGGGTTTGGCCCAGCGTCGTCCAGGTTAGGGGAGGGTTTGACCCAGCGTTGTCCAGGTTAGGGGAGGGTTTGGCCCAGCGTCGTCCAGGTTAGGGGAGGGTTTGGCCCGGTGTCGTCCGGGTTAGGGGAGGGTTTGTCCCAGCGTCGTCCGGGTTAGGGGAGTGTTTGGCCCAGCGTCGTCCGGGTTAGAGGAGGGTTTGGCCCAGCGTCGTCCGGGTTAGGGGAGGGTTTGTCCCAGCGTCGTCCGGGTTTGGGGAGGGTTTGTCCCAGCGTCGTCCAGGTTAGGGGAGTGTTTGGCCCAGCGTCGTCCGGGTTAGAGGAGGGTTTGGCCCAGCGTCGTCCAGGTTAGGGGAGTGTTTGGCCCAGCGTCGTCCGGGTTAGAGGAGGGTTTGGCCCAGCGTCGTCCGGGTTAGAGGAGGGTTTGGCCCAGCGTCGTCCAGGTTAGGGGAGTGTTTGGCCCAGCGTCGTCCGGGTTAGAGGAGGGTTTGGTCCAGCGTCGTCTGGGTTAGGGGAGGAGGGTTTGGCCCGACAGGGATGTCCTTGTCCCATCGCGCACTAGCGACTCTTATGGCCGGCCGGGCGCGATAAACTCTGACACGGTCGCCAGCTGCACGGTGTTTCCTCCGACACATTTGTGCGGCTGGCTTCCGGGTTAAGCGGGCATTGTGTCAAGAAGCAGTGCGGCTTGGTTGGGTTGTGTTTCGGAGACCTTCGACCTTCGTCTCTCCAAAGTCGGTACGGGAGTTGCAGCGATGAGACAAGACTGTAATTACCAATTGGGGTAAAAAAAAAAATACAGAGAGAAAGTGTACGCTATATAGAAATAATGACACTCAAATTGAACAATCATGAAACTAAATAAAAGGATTTGTATGGTTGAGGTGGTGTTACATCACAGTGTTCCAAGAAACAAGGCAGCGTGGGATGTCTGTTAACGTTAACTCCAGCCAATGGCAACGTCCGCTTTAGCCACTTGTGGATTTGATTTGCTCACAATGCAGTTCCACCGCCAACACAACCGCTATGTGGATCTTGGCTAAAGCGGATCTGATTGTATCGAGCCCTAGAGATGATGGTGACTGTGTGTTTATGTGTCTGTCTGTCTGTCTGTCTGTCTGTCTGTCTGTCTGTCTGTCTGTCGTCTCTAGGTCAATGGACAAGTCCAAAAGACTCGTAAACATTTTCAACAGAATCTCACAGCAATCTCTCTCCAGTCATTTCACTGGCAATCTGATGGCTCAGGTAAGTGTAAGTGTGTGTGTGTGTGTGTGTGTGTGTGTGTGTATGTGTGTGTGTGTGTGTGTGTGTGTGTGCGTGCGCGACTGCTCAAGTGAAATGTTCTTCCACAAGTTAGTAGACATTAACCCCCCAGGCCCCTGTCTAGCTATATCATCTAACCACTCCTCTGTCGGGCTATATCATTATATTCTTGTCTCTCCTCTCCTCTCCTCTCCTCTCCTCTCCTCCTGTCTCTTCTCCTCTCCTCTTTTTCCTCCTCTCTCCTCTCTCCTGTCTCCTGTCTCTCCTCTCCTCTGTCTCTCCTCCTCTCTTTCTCCTCTTTCTCATCTTCTCCTCTCCTCTCCTCTCTCCTGTCTTCTTGTCTCTCCTCACTCCTCTTCTCTAGCTCCTCTCTCTCCTCTATCTCTTCTCTCTTCTTCTCTCTACTCTCTTTTCTCTGTCCTCTGCAGATGATATCAGAGAAGAGTGTGATCCACGAACGTTCCTTCCTGTCCGACCGCGAGCGTGACCGAGGAGACCGTGAGCGTATGGCTACAGTTGGGAAGAGGAAGCCAGACATTCTCTTCCCTGAACTAAGAACCTCTCTGCTGCCTGAGATACGAGGGGCTGAAGGTACGCTCTGCACACACACACACACACACACACACACACACACACACACACACACACACACACACACACACACACACGCTTTGTGGATTATATTGACCAGGTCCCCTTGTGTCTTCCAGGTAAACAGACTAAACCCACCAGGACCAGAAGAAGGAGAGACACATCCCCTCTATAGCCACAATGGATACACACCACTACAACACACACCACTTCAACACACTACAATACACACCACTACACACTACAATACACACCACTACAACACACACACTACAATACACACCACTACAACACACTACAATACACACCACTACACACTACAATACACACCACTACAACACACACCACTACACACTACAATACACACCACTACAATACACACCACTACAATACACACCACTACAACACACACCACTACAACACACACCACTACACACTACAATACACACCACTACAATACACACCACTACAACACACTACACCACTACACACTACAATACACACCACTACAACACACTACACCACTACAGCACACTACAATACACACCACTACAGCACACTACACACTACAATACACACCACTACAACACACACCACTACAACACACCAACACACACCACTACAATACACACCAACACACACACACTTTACCAAGGACCCACAGCATGACTGATACACACTGTCATTGTAAATAATAATTTGTTCTTAACTGACTTACCTTGTTAAATAAAGTTAAAAAAAAATAATAAAGATTGAAAAAACACTCAAACAGACCACTGTGAAAGGTACCAGAGCCGTTAACCAGAGTTTAACCAGAGACTTTAACCAGAGACTTTAACCAGAGACGTTAACCAGAGACTTTAACCAGAGACTTTAACCCCAGGAACGACTCCAGGAAAGACAGACATCATCACCTAGTCATCAATGATGCAATATAGTGACATCACTTAGTCATGGATGATGCAATATAGTGACATCACTTAGTCATCGATGATGCAATATAGTGACATCACTTAGTCATGGATGATGCAATATAGTGACATCACTTAGTCATCGATGATGCAATATAGTGACATCACTTAGTCATCGATGATGCAATATAGTGACATCACTTAGTCATCGATGATGCAATATAGTGACATCACTTAGTCATCGATGATGCAATATAGTGACATCACTTAGTCATCGATGATGCAATATAGTGACATCACTTAGTCATCGATGATGCAATATAGTGACATCACTTAGTCATCGTTGATGCAATATAGTGACATCACTTAGTCATCGATGATGCAATATAGTGACATCACTTAGTCATCGATGATGCAATATAGTGACATCACTTAGTCATCGATGATGCAATATAGTGGCATCACTTATGTTTAATCTCAACTTTGGTCACCACAGCAGTGTATTTTATGATTAATTCATTTAATTTTGATAGACATTTGATATGGCGATAGTTGATACATATACTAATGTTATAATGGTCATATAATTACAATATTATCTGTCCAATAAATGTGTTTTGTAAATGAGACAATGAATCTGTTTCTGAATATGTCCAGCGTCCAATAGAAGCAAAGCAAGAAGTAAAAACAGGAAGTGTACCAATCAATCTTTGTTGTGATTTGTTGAATGAACTCAACTGACATTACGAAAAAAATACAGTCCACAGCATGAGCCACATCAATTAGCATAATTTGAATAAACATTCTACATTACCATGGAAATGATTGCATTACAATACCAGGGAGCCTTCTGATTGGCTGAGAGAGAAGTCTGTGTCCAGACAAAAGCCAATGATCAAGGATGGTGGTGGTGGGGTTAGGGGGTATGACTCCTCCACAGGGGTGTGGTGGTAGGGTTAGGGGGTATGACTCCTCCCCAGGGTGGTGGTGGTGGGGTTAGGGGGTATGACTCCTCCCCAGGGTGGTGGTGGTGGTGGTGGGGTTAGGGGGTATGACTCCTCCCCAGGGTGGTGGTGGTGGTGGGGTTAGGGGGTATGACTCCTCCCCAGGGTGGTGGTGGGGTTAGGGGGTATGACTCCTCCCCAGGGTGGTGGTGGGGTTAGGGGGTATGACTCCTCCCCAGGGTGGTGGTGGTGGTGGGGTTAGGGGGTATGACTCCTCCCCAGGGTGGTAGTGGGGTTAGGGGGTATGACTCCTCCCCAGGGTGGTGGTGGTGGTGTTAGGGGGTATGACTCCTCCCCAGGGTGGTGGTGGTGGTGGGGTTAGGGGGTATGACTCCTCCCCAGGGTGGTGGTGGTGGTGGGGTTAGGGGGTATGACTCCTCCCCAGGGTGGTGGTGGTGGTGGGGTTAGGGGGTATGACTCCTCCCCAGGGTGGTGGTGGTGGTGGGGTTAGGGGGTATGACTCCTCCCCAGGGTGGTGGTGGTGGTGGGGTTAGGGGGTATGACTCCTCCCCAGGGTGGTGGTGGAGTTAGGGGGTGTGACTCCTCCCCAGGGTGGTGGTGGTGGTGTGGTTAGGGGATATGACTCCTCCCCAGGGTGGTGGTGGGGTTAGGGGGTATGACTCCTCCCCAGGGTGGTGGTGGTGGTGTTAGGGGGTATGACTCCTCCCCAGGGTGGTGGTGGTGGTGGGGTTAGGGGGTATGACTCCTCCCCAGGGTGGCGGTGGTGGGGTTAGGGGGTATGACTCCTCCCCAGGGTGGCGGTGGTGGGGTTAGGGGGTATGACTCCTCCCCAGGGTGGTGGTGGGGTTAGGGGGTATGACTCCTCCCCAGGATGGTAGGGGTGGGGTTAGGGGTTATGACTCCTCCCCAGGGTGGTGGTGGGGTTAGGGGGTATGACTCCTCCCCAGGGTGGTGGGGGTGGGGTTAGGGGGTATGTCTCCTCCCCAGGGTGGTGGTGGGGTATGACTCCTACCCAGGGTGGTGGTGTATGACTCCTCCCCAGGGTGGTGGTGGTGGTGGTGGGGTATGACTTCTCCCCAGGGTGGTGGTGGGGTATGACTCCTCCCCAGGGTGGTGGTGGTGGGGTTAGGGGTTATGACTCCTCCCCAGGGTGGTGGTGGGGGTGGGGTTAGGGGGTATGACTCCTCCCCAGGGTGGTGGGGGTGGGGTTAGGGGGTATGTCTCCTCCCCAGGGTGGTGGTGGGGTATGACTCCTACCCAGGGTGGTGGTGGGGTATGACTCCTCCCCAGGGTGGTGGTGGTGGTGGTGGGGTATGACTTCTCCCCAGGGTGGTGGTGGGGTATGACTCCTCCCCAGGGTGGTGGTGGTGGTGGGGTTAAGGGTTATGACTCCTCCCCAGGGTGGTGGTGGGGGTGGGGTTAGGGGGTATGTCTCCGCCCCAGGGGAACAGGGTTTCCAAACACACACAACCTGATATGCTTACGCTGTGTTGCCATGGACACAAGCCTTAGTCTTCTCATATGAGGGAACGTTGTGTGTCTGTGTGTGTGCGTGTGTTGATAGCAAAATATACACAGGAGAGAAAATAGAACAAAGTACAAAGTTGATATTAAATTTTATTCTTCCTTCTTTTTTTTTGTTGCATAATTATCATTATTATACTGTTCATCACAGGTGGCTGGTGGGGAGGATTGGCTCATAGTTATGGCAGGAACGGAATTAAGGGATTGGTAGCAAACACGTGGTTTCCATGTCGCTGATTCCATTCCAGCCATTATTATGCACGGTCCTCCCCCTCACCAGCCTCCTGTGCCGTCGATCATGTGTTAGTGTAGGAGTGTTTATACAGAGTGTACAAAACGTTAATAGAAACAATGTCTAGGACTGTGTCCTAAACAGCACCCTAGTCCCTTTATAGTAAACTTCTTGTGGCCAGAGTCCTAGGGGCCCTGTTCAACCGTAGGGAACTACTTATGTCCAGAGTCCTAGGGGCCCTGTTCAACCGTAGGGAACTACTTATGTCCAGAGTCCTAGGGGCCCTGTTCAACCGTAGGGAACTACTTGTATCCAGAGTCCCAGGGGCCCTGTTCAACCGTAGGGAACTACTTATGTCCAGAGTCCTAGGGGCCCTGTTCAACCGTAGGGAACTACTTATGTCCAGAGTCCTAGGGGCCCTGTTCAACCGTAGGGAACTACTTGTGTCCAGAGTCCTAGGGGCCCTGTTCAACCGTAGGGAACTACTTGTGGCCAGAGTCCTAGGGGCCCTGTTCAACCGTAGGGAACTACTTGTGGGCGGAGTCCTAGGGGCCCTGTTCAACCGTAGGGAACTATTGTGTCCAGAGTCCTAGGGGCACTGGTCAACTGTAGGGAACTACTTGTGGCCAGAGTCCTAGGGGCCCTGTTCAACCGTAGGGAACTACTTGTGGCCAGAGTCCTAGGGGCCCTGTTCAACCGTAGGGAACTACTTGTGGCCAGAGTCCTAGGGGCCCTGTTCAACCGTAGGGAACTACTTGTGGCCAGAGTCCTAGGGGCCCTGTTCAACCGTAGGGAACTACTTGTGGCCAGAGTCCTAGGGGCCCTGTTCAACCGTAGGGAACTACTTATGTCCAGAGTCCTAGGGGCCCTGTTCAACTGTAGGGAACTACTTGTGTAAAGAGTCCTAGGGACCCTGTTCAACCGTAGGGAACTACTTGTATCCAGAGTCCTAGGGGCCCTGTTCAACCGTAGGGAACTACTTGTATCTAGAATCCTAGGGGCCCTGTTCAACCGTAGGGAACTACTTGTGGCCAGAGTCCTAGGGGCCCTGTTCAACCGTAGGGAACTACTTGTGGCCAGAGTCCTAGGGGCCCTGTTCAACAGTAGGGAACTACTTGTGGCCAGAGTCCTAGGGGCCCTGTTCAACAGTAGGGAACTACTTGTGGCCAGAGTCCTAGGGGCCCTGTTCAACCGTAGGGAACTACTTGTGGCCAGAGTCCTAGGGGCCCTGTTCAACAGTAGGGAACTACTTGTGGCCAGAGTCCTAGGGGCCCTGTTCAACCGTAGGCATCAATACACGTTGTGTTGCATCAATAAAACATTTAACAAATTGAACGTCATAAAAACATGAATGGTTCAAAAATAAATCACATAGACATCTTGAGACGTGATTTAAAACATCTGTATAGATAAGACACATTGGTAGAGAAATCATTGCATTTATTGGTTTGGCACAATAGCTGTCGGATGATGATGATGATGATGATGGCGACGATGACCTCTAATGCCTAATTTCACCTTCCGCTTCGATCAAATTTTTGCTCCCTTAAAAAGTGTCCTGCGGACGCTGACATGTCAGTGGAAGTTGCAGCATTTAGTTTGAGAGGAGGACAAGGGAAGGTGTACAATAGGCTTAACCCGTGACCCCTGACCTCTATGTGAACTTCTTGATGAAGCGTAGTTTGAAGTACGCGATCAACAGGAAGATTACGGTCATGATCGCCAGGGCAACGTGATTCTGCCACAGCCCCCACGTGGTGTAGTCGATCCCCTGGTTCTTCAGAAAGTCTTCCCCCGTGCATCTGGACACAGGAGAGAAAGGTTCTTACCTCAGAAACAAAACACCTCAATTATGGATAAATTATTAAATAGGCATAGTTAGACATTATCACTTACGTCATACCAGGGGGCAAGGTGCCGTTGAGGGGAATGTCTCCACAGAACTGGAGACCTACAAACTCATTAATTTGGAGAGCTGTTAGTCCATACCGAGGGATGCTGAGGTACTGGAACCAGGCTAGCCACTCAACAATACTGGGCAGGTTCACCAGCAGGCCTGAGAAGATCTGATACGGGAGGGGAGGGAAAGAGGAGGGGAGGAGAAGGGAGCGAAGAGGAGATTTTAGGAGAGGAGGGGTGAGAAGAGGAGAGGAGGGAGGAGGGGAAGGGAGCAAAGAGGAGATTTTAGGAGGGGAGGGGAAGAGGAGGGGTGAGGAGAGGAGTGAGGAGGGGATGGGAAGATGAGGGGTAAGGAGAGGAGGGGGAGAAAGGGAAGAGGAGGGGAAGGGGAGAGAGGGAGAGGAAGAGGGGAAGGGGAGAGAAAGGGAGAGGAAGAGGGGAGAGGAAGGGGAGGGGGAGGAGAAAGGTGATGAGGGGAGAGGAGGAGGAAGAGGAGAGCAACATCATTTTTCATGTTTATAATCATCTTATATTAGTGTGTGTGTGTGTGTGTGTGTGTCTCAATTCAAAGGGGCTTCATTGGCATGGGAAAAACATGCTACCATCACAAATGATTTAGTCTCTCTCTCTCTGTCTGTCGCTCTCACCATCATGAAGACGAAGGCTATGGTCATGAAGATGTTGGCGATCGCCACAACACTCTGGTCAGCTGATATAGCCATGGTCATAGCAGTAGCTGTATAGGCTACCAGAGCTACGGTCAACATGAACAGGAAGAAGGCCTCCACTGTAGCTTTATACCCTGGAGAATATAGAAATGTCATACTAGATCAGAACAGAAATATACTAGATCAGACCATATTAATATTATACTAGATCAGAAATATACTAGATCAGAACAGAAATATACTAGATCAGAACATAGAAATATTATGCTAGATCAGAACAGAAATATACTAGATCAGACCATATTAATATTATACTAGATCAGAAATATACTATATCAGAACATAGAAATATAACACTAGATGAGAACATAAATATACTAGATCAGAACACAGTAATAGAATACCAGATCAGAACAGAAATATACTAAATCAGAACAGAGTAATAGAATACCAGATCAGAACAGAAATATACTAAATCAGAACAGAGTAATAGAATACCAGATCAGAACAGAAATATGCTAAATCAGAACAGAGTAATAGAATACCAGATCAGAAATATACTAAATCAGAACAGAGTAATAGAATACCAGATCAGAACAGAAATATGCTAAATCAGAACAGAGTAATAGAATACCAGAACAGAAATATACTAAATCAGAACAGAGTAATAGAATACCAGATCAGATTCAGTGTCTTCAGATATTTTTTGTCAGATGTTACTATGGAATACTGAAGTATAATTACAAGCATTTCATAAGTGTCAAAGGCTTTTATTGACAATTACATGAAGTTGATGCGAAGAGTCAATATTTGCAATGTTGACCCTTCTTTTTCAATATCTCTGCAATCCGCCCTGGCATGCTGTCAATTAACTTCTGGGCCACATCCTGACTGATGGCAGCCCATTCTTGCATAATCAATGCTTGGAGTTTGTCAGAATTTGTAGGTTTTTGTTTGTCCATCCACCTCTTGAGGATTGACCACAAGTTCTCAATGGGATTAAGGTCTGGGGAGTTTCCTGACCATGGACCCAAAATATTGATGTTTTGTTCCGAGCCACTTAGTTCTCACTTTTTCCTTATGGCAAGGTGCTCCATCATGCTGGAAAAGGCATTGTTCGTCACCAAACAGTTCCTGGATGGTTGGGAGAAGTTGCTCTCGGAGGATGTGTTGGTACCATTCTTTATTCATGGCTGTGTTCTTAGGCAAAATTGTGAGTGAGCCCACTCCCTTGGCTGAGAAGCAACCCCACACATGAATGGTCTCAGGATGCTTTACTGTTGGCATGACACAGAACTGATGGTAGTGCTCACCTTGTCTTCTCCGGACAAGCTTTTTTCCAGATGCCCCAAACAATCGTCAAGGGGATTCATCAGAGAAAATTACTTTACCCCAGTCCTCAGCAGACCAATCCCTGTACCCTTTGCAGAATATCAGTCTGTCCCTGATGTTTTTCCTGGAGAGAAGTGGCTTTTTTGCTGCCCTTCTTGACACCAGGCCATCCTCCAAAAGTCTTCGCCTCACTGTGCGTGCAGATGCACTCACACCTGCCTGCTGCCATTCCTGAGCAAGCTCTGTACTGGTGGTGCCCCGACCCCGCAGCTAAATCAACTTTAGGAGACGGTCCTGGCGCATGCTGGACTTTCTTGGGCGCCCTGAAGCCTTCTTCACAACAACTGAACCGCTCTCCTTGAAGTTCCTGATGATCCGATAAATGGTTGATTTAGGTGCAATCTTACTGGCAGCAATATCCCTGCCTGTGAAGCCCTTTTTGTGCAAAGCAATGATGACGCCACGTGTTTCCTTGCAGGTAACCATGGTTGACAAAGGAAGAGCAATGATTCCAAGCACCACCACTTCCACCTTACCCGACACCCTTCAAATGTTCTTATTGCCCCAACAGGTCCACAGACGATGCAATCGCCACCACATTGCCTTTCCCATCTGGATAAGAGGCATACTTTCGTAAAAATGCTGTTCATGGACAATAGTTCAGCCTTCAACACCATAGTACCCTCCAAGCTCATCATCAAACTTGAGGCCCTGGTTCTGAACCCTGCCCTGTGCAACTGGGTCCTGGACTTCCTGAATTTAATTGATGACCTACGATTACGATTATCCTACCAACGGGACAATAAGAACTGTAATATCTTATTTTTCACAGAGTCGTAGCTGAACGACGACATGGTTAATATAGAGCTGGAGGGATTTTCAATGCACCAGCAGAACAGAGAAGCTATGTCTGGTAAGACGAGGGTTCTCATCTATATTATTCGTAGCTGTCTATTTACCACCACAAACCGATGCTGGCACTAAGAGCGCTCTCAATGAGCTGTATAAGGCCATAAAGCAAACAAGAAAATGCTCACTCAGAAGCTGTGCTCCTAGTGGCCGGGGTCTTTAATGCTGGAAAATCACCAAATGTTTACAACCAGATGGAGAAAAAAAATGTAGACCACCTTTACTCCACACAGAGATGCATACAAAGCTCCCCCCACCCTCCATTTGGCAAATCTGACCATAACTCTATCCTCATGATTCCTGCTTACAAGCACAAACTTAAGCAGGAAGTACCAGTGACTCGCTCAACACGGAAGTGGTCAGATGACGCGGATGCTAAGCTACAGGACTGTTTTGCACACACTGGAATATGTTCCGGGATTCATCCAATGGCATTGAGGAGTATACCACCTCAGTCATCGGCTTCATCAATAAGTGCATCAACGATGTCGTCCCCACAGTGACCGTATGTACATATCCCAACTAGAAGCCATGGATTACAGGCAACATCCGCATCGAGCTAAAGGCTAGAGCTGCCGGTGTCAAGGAGTGGGAGACTAATCCAAACGCCTAGAAGAAATACCCTCAGACGAACCATCAAACAAGCAAAGCATCAATACAGGATTAAGATTGAATCCTACTACACCGGCTCTGACGCTCGTCTGATGTGGCAGGGCTTAAAAACTATTACAGACAACAAAGGGAAACCCAGACGCGAGCTGCCCAGTGACGCGAGCCTACCAGATGAGCTAAATGCCTTTTATGCTCGCTTCGAAGCAAGCAACACTGAAGCATGCATGAGAGCACCAGCTGTTCTGGATGACTGTGTGATAACGCTCTCGGTAGCCGATGTGAGCAAGAACTTTAAACAGGTCAACATTCACAAAGCCGTGGGGCCAGACAGATTACCAGGACGTGTACTCAAAGCATGCGCTGACCAACTGGCAAGTGTCTTCACTGACATGTTCAATACCTACACGTTTCAAGCAGACCACAATAGTCCCTGTGCCCAGGAAAGCGAAGGTAACCTGCCTAAATGATTAACGCCCCAGTAGCACTCACTTCGGTAGCCATGAAGTGCTTTGAAAGGCTGATCATGACTCACATCAACATAATCCTCACAGATAAAGATCCACTCCAATTCGGACACTGTCCCAATAGATCCACAGATGACGCAATCTCAAATCGCACTCCACACTGCCCTTTCCCACCTGGACAAAATAAACACCTGTGTGAGAATGCTGTTCATTGACTAGTGCCCACGAAGCTCATCCCTAAGCTAAGGATCCTGGGACTAAACACCTCACTCTGCACCTGGATGCTGAAGTTCCTGACAGGCCGCCCGCAGGTGGTAAGGGTAGGCAACATCATGTCTGCCACACTGATCCTCAACGCTGGGGCCACTCAGAGCTGTATGCTTAGTACCCTCCTGTACTCCCTGTTCACCTACGACTGCGTGGCCAAACACGACTCCAATACCATCACTAAGTTTGCTGACGACACAAGACTGGTAGGCCTGATCATCGACAATGAGAAGACAGCCTATAGGGAGGAGGTCAGAGAACTGGCAGTGTGGTGCCAGGACAACAACCTCTCCCTTAATGTGAGCAAGACAAAGGAGATGATCGTGGACTACAGGAAAAGGCGTGCCGAACAGGCCCCCATTAACATCGACAGGACAGTAGTGGAGCGGGTCGAGAGTTTCAAATTCCTTGGTGTCCACATCAACAACAATCTATCATGGTTCAAACACACCAAGACAGTCGTGAAGAGAGCACAACAAATTACATTGACCCCCCCCCCCATTTGTTTTGTACACTGCTGCTACTCGCTGTTTTATCTATGCATAGTCACTTCACCCCTACCTGCATGTACAAATTACCTCAACTAACCGGTACCCCCTGTGTATAAGAGAAGGTGGAGAGTTTCAAGTTCCTTGGCGTACACATCACTGACGATCTGAAATGGTCCACCCACACAGACGGTGTGGTGAAGAAGGCGCAACAGCACCACTGGAGGACAAAGAAATTAGGCTTAACACCTAAAACCCTCACAAACTTTTACACAATTGAAAGCATCCTGTATCACCGCGGCAACTGCACCACCCACCACCACAAAGCTCTCTCAAGGCCAACAGACTGCTGAACAGCTATAACGAGCGCTTCAGAGGCGGCTGCCTATAGACATCGATTAGGAATCACTGGTCACTTTAAGGAAATGAAACACTAGCCACTTTAATAATGTCTCCGTATCTCGCATTACTCATCTCATGTGTAAACTGTACTCTATACTATTCCACGATATCTTAGTCACTTTAATTGTGTGTAAATATTGCATCACCCATCTCATATGTATATACTGTATTCTATATATACTGTAGTCCAGTGCCGCTCTGACGTGTGTGTGTGTGTGTGTGTGTGTGTGTGTGTGTGTGTGTGTGTGTGTGTGTGTGTGTGTGTGTGTGTGTGTGTGTGTGTGTGTGTGTGTGTGTGTATATATATATTCTTAAACCATTCCTTACTTAGATTTATGTGTATTTTGGGCAATATGTTGTGAAACTGTTAGATATTACTGCACTGTCGGAGCTAGAAGCACAAGCATTACGCTACACCCACAATAACATCTGATAAACGTGTGTATGTGACCAATAAAATGTTATTTTATTTGATGTGAATAAATGAAAATGTGTTCTCAGTCAACTTCCCTGGTATACTAGATCAGAACATAGAAATAAAATACTAGATCTGAACATAGACACAGTCACACACACTAGTATTATATGTCTGTGTGTGTGTGTGGAGGGTCTACCCAGCGATCATGGGTTAGGGTTCACTGTGTCTACGAGGGTGGAGGGTCTACCCAGCGATCATGGGTTAGTGTTCACTGTGTCTACGAGGGTGGAGGGTCTACCCAGCGATCATGGGTTAGTGTTCACTGTGTCTACGAGGGTGGAGGGTCTACCCAGCGATCATGGGTTAGGGTTGACTGTGTCTACGACGGTGAAGGGTCTACCCACCGATCATGGGTTAGGGTTCACTGTGTCTACGACGGTGGAGGGTCTACCCAGCGATCATGGGTTAGGGTTCATTGTGTCTACCCACCGATCATGAAGTAAGCCACACAGCTGAAGACGATGGAAGGGAGTGTCCTTAAGGTGATGATGTCACTGAGAATCTTACACAGGAAGTAGACTGATACTCTGTAGTAACCACTGATGTACTCATGACTGGGGAGAGAGAGAGAGAGAGGGAGGTTAGACTGATACTCTATAGTAACCACTAATGTACTCATGACTGGAGATGGAGGGGGAGAAAGAGAGAGAGAATGAGAGAGAGGGAGGGTGTGTGCGCATGTGCGCATGTGTGCATGTCTGTATAGTATGTGTGTCAAGTATGTGTGTGTAGTATATGTGTATAATGTGTATAGTGTGTGTATAGTATGTGTGTATAATATGTGTGTACAGTATGTGTGTATATGTGTGTACAGTATGTGTGTGTATAATATGTGTGTACAGTATGTGTGTATAATATGTGTGTATAATATGTGTGTACAGTATGTGTGTGTACAGTATGTGTGTGTACAGTATGTGTGTGTACAGTATGTGTGTGTACAGTATGTGTGTGTACAGTATGTGTGTGTACAGTATGTGTGTGTACAGTATGTGTGTGTACAGTGTGCACACTACCATTCAAAAGTTTGGGGTCACTTATAAATGTCCTTGAAAGAAAAGCACACTTCTTTGTCCCCTAGTGGAAACCTGTTTAAAGGTAACAGATCTCAGTGTTCCCCTAGTGGAAACCTGCTTAAAGGTAACAGGGCTCAGTGTTCCCCAGTGGAAACCTGTTTAGAGGTAACATATCTCAGTGTTCTCCTATGGAAACCTGTTTAAAGGTAACAGAGCTCAGTGTTCTCCTATGGAAACCTGTTTAAAGGTAACAGGGCTCAGTGTTCCCCAGTGGAAACCTGTTTAAAGGTAACATATCTCAGTGTTCCCCAGTGGAAACCTGTTTAAAGGTAACAGATCTCAGTGTTCCCCTAGTGGAAACCTGTTTAAAGGTAACAGATCTCAGTGTTCCCCAGTGGAAACCTGTTTAAAGGTAACAGGGCTCAGTGTTCCCCAGTGGAAACCTGTTTAAAGGTAACAGATCTCAGTGTTCCCCAGTGGAAACCTGTTTAAAGGTAACAGATCTCAGTGTTCCCCTAGTGGAAACCTGTTTAAAGGTAACAGATCTCAGTGTTCCCCAGTGGAAACCTGTTTAAAGGTAACAGGGCTCAGTGTTCCCCAGTGGAAACCTGTTTAAAGGTAACAGATCTCAGTGTTCCCCAGTGGAAACCTGTTTAAAGGTAACAGATCTCAGTGTTCCCCTAGTGGAAACCTGCTTAAAGGTAACATATCTCAGTGTTCCCCTAGTGGAAACCTGCTTAAAGGTAACAGATCTCAGTGTTATCCTATGGAAACCTGTTTAAAGGTAACAGATCTTAGTGTTCCCCTATGGAAACCTGTTTAAAGGTAACAGATCTCAGTGTTCCCCTAGTGGAAACCTGCTTAAAGGTAACAGATCTCAGTGTTCCCCTAGTGGAAACCTGTTTAAAGGTAACAGATCTGTGTTCCCTAGTGGAAACCTGCTTAAATGTAACAGGGCTCAGTGTTCCCCTAGTGTCTGGTTACCACGTCATCTCAGACATGGATGGATGTCGAATACTGACTTGTATCATGGGTGACCTGGCTGTGTGTGTGTGTGTGTGTGTGTGTGTGTGTGTTACTCACATGAACAGTTTTCTCTCAGTGATGAAGAGCTCAGCAGAAGACAGGGAACTGAAACACTGATTGGTGGTGATGAAGAATAGAGCACCCATCCTGGTAGACAACACACACACACACACGTTCAACACACACACACACACGTTCAACACACACACACACACACACGTTCAACACACACACACACACACTTTAAAACACACGCATTAAGCACACACAGGCAGTCATGACTCATAACAGTTGTCAAATTCTACATGGCTTGAGTCACAGTAATCTCCTTTTATGCCCAACTCGTTAACGATCATCAGGTCCTTATGGCCTGGTACTCAGGGCTCTATTGTCCTTCAAAAAATATATATATATTTAAAATAAAATAATGATTGTGCCGTTATACAATACATAACCTACCGAATATTATTTGATTTCGAATATATTAATTATAGTGCATTTTTATAATGAATAAGTTGACATATGACTTTTTGCTACTGTGAGTATCCATCCCCTCCCCCCTTCATTCCTTTCTCCAGCGCGCAGAGAGAGTGGCTGTAAACACTTGAATTAAATAAAGGTTTCGTTTTGAAAATATATGTTACTATCGATGTTCCCAACCCGATTTCACTTGGTTTCGCAAATGAGGCTCTGGGTAGCTGCAGGAACAGGGGTTGGAGAGCCCATGGCATACAGCATTTTGGACGGAATATCACTTGTTGCGCAGCGAAATGACCGGAGTAGCCGACCTGACATCAGTGGGAAAAAAAATGATGTGGCCTCCATTCCTGTTCATACTGATGACGGGTCTTTGTCTTGCCTCTCTGTTCCTGCCCATGTGATAAAGGACCATTCTAAATCTAAAACTAATTTTGACGTATTAGTAAAAACAATATTAAAAATTGAGAATAGTTCGATGGGTGAAAATATGATGAGAGAATAGCGTGTGCAGACTGAGAACCTGTAACAGGAGAGCAAGCTCCGTTTTTGCGACGCTCGGATCGTCCATATCCTAAAGTCACATCATGCGTTTTGATTTCTAAAAGGCATTCTAAGGTTTGTGTCCTTCACAAAATAAAGTTGACAAATAACTCTAAATCTAGCGTATAGGATCTGTTTAAAATCATCACTTTTACGCTCAACATAGTCACTTCATATGCGCTCCGGTATGGGAAAAATATCCTTTCAAATTGTATTCTTCATACTATAAAATCCTATAATATAAAATAATGACATGGGACTTAAGCATATCTTGTCTGCTAAATGAACCTAGAGCATAGCCAGATAACATACAGTATCTAGTCTGATAAATGAACAAGCCTACAGTCTATAGCTAGATAACATACAGTATCTAGTCTGCTAAATGAACAGGCCTAGAGTCTATAGCCAGATAACATACAGTATCTAGTCTGATAAATGAACAAGCCTACAGTCTATAGCTAGATAACATACAGTATCTAGTCTTCTAAATGAACAAGCCTACAGTCTATATAGCATAGAGCATAGCCAGATAACATACAGTATCTATTCTGATAAATGAACAAGCCTACAGTCTATATAGCATAGAGCATAGAGCCAGATAACATACAGTAAGCCAACTCATATTCTGTTCTTCTGAAATACATGTTCTTCATATCATAATGTTTGTTTCTTTAGACCTGCCTAAAATAAATAATGGATTTAAAATGTAGCTTCCTGCTGGGGCCACGTATAAGAAAAAGGTCGCTATGGAAGAAAGAGTCTGCTAAATGGTATATATTACTATATTAAACACACACACACACACACACACACACACAAAAACATACACACAAACACACACAGACCTGTTCTGTAAGCCACTCTGGTCATTCTTCACTCCGAAGAATATGGCCCCAACGATGAGGGCCAGGAACACAGTCACTCCAATCTGGATGAGAGAGATTAGATAGATAGTTAGGTAGGTAGGTAGGTAGGTAGGTGGGTGGGTGGGTGGGTGAGTGGGTAGGTAGGTAGGTAGGTGGGTGGGTAGGTGGGTAGGTAGGTAGGTGGGTGGGTGAGTGGGTAGGTAGGTAGGTAGGTAGGTAGGTGGGTGGGTAGGTGGGTAGGTAGATGGGTAGGTAGGTAGGTAGGTAAGTTGATAGGTAGGTAGGTAGGTAGGTGGGTAGGTAGGTAGGTAGGTAGGTAAGTGGGTAGGTAGATGGGTAGGTAAGTGGGTAGGTAGGTAAGTAGGTGGGTAGGTAAGTAGGTAGGTAGATAAGTAGGTAAGTAGGTAGGTAGATGGGTAGGTAAGTGGGTAGGTAGGTAGGTAGGTAGGTAGGTAGGTAGGTAGGTAAGTAGGTGGGTAGGTAGGTAAGTGGGTAGGTGGGTGGGTAGGTAGGTAGGTAAGTGGGTAGGTACGTAGGTACGTAGGTAGGTAGGTAGGTAGGTAAGTAGGTAGGTAGATGGGTAGGTAAGTGGGTAGGTAGGTAGGTAGGTAGGTAGGTAGGTAAGTAGGTGGGTAGGTAGGTAAGTAGGTAGGTAGGTGGGTAGGTAGGTAGGTAGATGGGTAGGTAAGTGGGTAGGTAGGTAGGTAGGTAGGTAGGTAAGTGGGTAGGTAGGTAGGTAGGTAAGTGGGTAGGTAAGTGGGTAGGTAGGTAAGCAGGTGGGTAGGTAGGTAGGTAGGTAAGTGGGTAGGTAGGTAAGCAGGTGGGTAGGTAGGTAGGTAAGTAGGTAGGTAGGTAAGTGGGTAGGTAGGTAGGTAGGTGGGTAGGTAGGTAGGTAGGTAGGTAGATGGGTAGGTAAGTGGGTAGGTAGGTAAGCAGGTGGGTAGGTAGGTAGGTAAGTAGGTGGGTAGGTAGGTAAGTGGGTAGGTGGGTAGGTAGGTGGGTAGGTAAGTGGGTAGGTAGGTAGGTAGGTAGGTAAGTGGGTAGGTGGGTGGGTAGGCAAGTGGGTAGGTGGGTAGGTAGGTGGGTAGGTAGGTAAGTGGGTAGGTGGGTGGGTAGGTAGGTAGGTAAGTGGGTAGGTAGATAGGTGGGTAGGTAGGTAGGTGGGTGGGTAGGTAGATAGGTGGGTAGGTAGGTAGGTGGGTAGGTGGGTAGGTAGGTAAGTGGGTAGGTAGGTAAGTGGGTAGGTAAGTGGGTAGATAGATAGGTGGGTAGGTAGGTAGGTGGGTAGGTAGATAGGTGGGTAGGTAGGTAGGTGGGTAGGTAGGTAGGTGGGTAGGTAGATAGGTAGGTAGGTAAGTGGGTAGGTAGGTAAGTGGGTAGGTAGGTAGGTGGGTAGGTAAGTGGGTAGATAGATAGGTGGGTAGGTAGGTAGGTGGGTAGGTAGGTAGGTAGATAGGTGGGTAGGTAAGTGGGTAGGTAAGTCGGTAGGTAAGTCGGTAGGTAAGTCGGTAGGTGGGTGGGTAGGGAAGTGGGTAGGTAGGGAAGTGGGTAGGTAGGGAAGTGGGTAGGTAGGGAAGTGGGTAGGTAGGGAAGTGGGTAGGTGGGTGGGTAGGTAGGTAAGGAAGTGGGTAGGTAAGTGGCTAGGTAGGTAAGTGGGCAGGTCGGTGGGTAGGTAAGTGGGTAGGTAAGTGGGTAGGTAGGTAAGCGGGTAGGTAGGTGGGTGGGTGGGTAGGTAGGTGGGTGGGTGGTTAGGTAGGTGGGTGGGTGGGTAAGTGGGTATGTAGGTAAGTCCGAACCATGAAAAACAGCCCAAGACCATTATTCCTCATCCACCAAACTTTACAGTTTACACTATCTCCCCTTCCCCACACACACACCTGAGCGAAGGATGTCTGAGGGTTGAGGATGAGGTTAGTGAAGGTTCTCTTCAGGACCCATCTGAACTGAGTAGAAAAGGAGGTGTTGTACGTAATTGTCCGAGAGGGAGTCTTCACACTGGAGAACAACAACAAGAAGATGGTCCATTAACTTGCAGAGGACAGACCAGACCAGACCAGACCAGACAGACAGACAGACAGACCGTAGAGAGACTCCAAAAAACTCTCAGCATGCACTGCAAGAAAGATGGAGAGATGGATAGATATAGAGAGTTCCAGAGTTCCAAATTGAGTAGCAGCTGCTGGGAGAGAGAGAGTTCCAAAAGCATTTGATTCTGTTTGGCATACAGGACTGTTCTACAGAGTTATTGAAAGTGGTTGAGGGGGTAAAAAATATGACAAAATTAAATCAATGTATACTGGCAATGCGTGCAGCATTAAAATCGGCAAGAAAATAACAGAATTCTGTAACCAGGGGCGGGGCCTTCGTCAGGGTTGCAATCTGAGCCCTGCACTCTTCAATATTTACATCAACGAATTGGCTACTATTCTAGAAAAATCCTCAACCCCTGGTGTTAGTCTCCACAATTCAGAGGTTAAATGCCTACTCTTCGCAGATGACCTATGCCTGCTGTCACGCACAGCACCTGGCCTACAGCAGAGCCTGGACCTGCTAGAGCAGTACTGCCAGACCTGGGCCCTGGCAGTAAACCCCAAAAATACTAAAATAATGATTTTCCAGAGAAGATCTCAGGGAATAAGACCAAAGTTCTCAATTGGTACAAAATATATAGAGTACTGTACACACTACAATTACTAAGGTTTAAATATATAGCGTACTGCACACACTACAATTACTGAGGTTTAAATATATAGAGAGAGTACTGTACACACTACAATTACTGAGGTTTAAATATATAGAGTACTGTACACACTACAATTACTGAGGTTTAAATATAGAGTACAGCACACACTACAATTACTGAGGTTTAAATATATAGAGAGAGTACTGTACACACTACAATTACTGAGGTTTAAATATATAGAGAGTACAGTACACACTACAATTACTGAGGTTTAAATATATAGAGAGAGTACAGTACACACTACAATTACTGAGGTTTAAATATAGAGTACAGTACACACTACAATTACTGAGGTTTAAATATAGAGTACAGCACACACTACAATTACTGAGGTTTAAATATAGAGTACAGCACACACTACAATTACTGAGGTTTAAATATATAGAGAGAGTACAGTACACACTACAATTACTGAGGTTTAAATATATAGAGAGAGTACAGTACACACTACAATTACTGAGGTTTAAATATATAGAGTACAGTACACACTACAATTACTGAGGTTTAAATATATAGAGTACTGTACACACTACAATTACTGAGGTTTAAATATATAGAGTACAGTACACACTACAATTACTGAGGTTTAAATATATAGAGTACAGTACACACTACAATTACTGAGGTTTAAATATATAGAGTACAGTACACACTACAATTACTGAGGTTTAAATATATAGAGTACAGTACACACTACAATTACTGAGGTTTAAATATAGAGTACAGCACACACTACAATTACTGAGGTTTAAATATATAGAGTACAGTACACACTACAATTACTGAGGTTTAAATATATAGAGTACTGTACACACTACAATTACTGAGGTTGAGTTCACTAACCTGTTCTACTAACACACTGAAGCCTCAGTCCCCTCATCCAGCTGGTCCTGGGGTTGAGTTCACTAACCTGTTCTACTAACACACTGAAGCCTCAGTCCCCTCATCCAGCTGGTCCTGGGGCTATAGAGTACAGTACACACTACAATTACTGAGGTTTAAATATATAGAGTACTGTACACACTACAATTACTGAGGTTTAAATATATAGAGTACAGTACACACTACAATTACTGAGGTTTAAATATATAGAGTACTGTACACACTACAATTACTGAGGTTGAGTTCACTAACCTGTTCTACTAACACACTGAAGCCTCAGTCCCCTCATCCAGCTGGTCCTGGGGTTGAGTTCACTAACCTGTTCTACTAACACACTGAAGCCTCAGTCCCCTCATCCAGCTGGTCCTGGGGCTGAGTTCACTAACCTGTTCTACTAACACACTGAAGCCTCAGTCCCCTCATCCAGCTGGTCCTGAGGTTGAGTTCACTAACCTGTTCTACTAACACACTGAAGCCTCAGTCCCCTCATCCAGCTGGTCCTGGGGCTGAGTTCACTAACCTGTTCTACTAACACACTGAAGCCTCAGTCCCCTCATCCAGCTGGTCCTGGGGTTGAGTTCACTAACCTGTTCTACTAACACACTGAAGCCTCAGTCCCCTCATCCAGCTGGTCCTGGGGCTGAGTTCACTAACCTGTTCTACTAACACACTGAAGCCTCAGTCCCCTCATCCAGCTGGTCCTGGGGCTGAGTTCACTAACCTGTTCTACTAACACACTGAAGCCTCAGTCCCCTCATCCAGCTGGTCCTGGAGCTGAGTTCACTAACCTGTTCTACTAACACACTGAAGCCTCAGTCCCCTCATCCAGCTGGTCCTGGGGCTGAGTTCACTAACCTGTTCTACTAACACACTGAAGCCTCAGTCCCCTCATCCAGCTGGTCCTGGAGCTGAGTTCACTAACCTGTTCTACTAACACACTGAAGCCTCAGGACCAGAATATCCAATCATTCAGAATAAAACAAATTACAACACAGTCAAAACAAAACTACATTGCTTATTGGGAAACACAAACACAAAGCAAAATGCAGTGCTATCTGGCCCTAAATCGACAGTGCACCATGGCTAAATATTTGACCATGGTTACTGATCAACATCAAAACCTTGACAAAGTACAGGCTCAGTGAGCACAGTCTTGCCATTGAGAAGGGTAGACACATGAAAACCTGGCTCCCTGTAGAGGAAAGGCTGTGCAACCACTGGACAACAACAGAACCTGGTTCCCTGTAGAGGAAAGGCTGTGCAACCACTGCACAACAGTAGAACCTGGCTCCCTGTAGAGGAAAGGCTGTGTAACCACTGCACCACAGCAGAACCTGGCTCCCTGTAGAGGAAAGGCTGTGTAACCACTGCACAACAGTAGAACCTGGCTCCCTGTAGAGGAAAGGCTGTGTAACCACTGCACCACAGCAGAACCTGAGACGGAGCTGCATTTCCTGACAAAATGTCAAAAATATAAAACAGTTAGAGAGTGTCATTTCACCAAATGTAAAACCCTTAAAGGTTTCAAAGACCTCTCTGATGAGAGACCCGTCCTGTTAGGGGAGGGACAGGCTACCCGTCCTGTTGGGGGAGGGACAGGCTACCCGTCCTGTTAGGGGAGGGACAGGCTACCCGTCCTGTTGGGGGAGGGACAGACAGACAACGAGAGCGAGAGACAGACAGACAGACAGACGAGAGCGAGAGACAGACAGACAGAGCAACAGACAGACAGACAGACAGAGAGAGAGACAGAGAGAGAGACAGAGAGAGAGACAGAGAGAGAGACAGACAGACAGACAGACAGACAGAGAGTGTGTGTTGGTACCTGTACTCTCTGTTCATGGTGATGCGTTCTAACTGGGCCTTGGTCTCTCCATAGTACTGACTCCCCCGGTACTCCTGGACCAGATGGTCCTCGATGTTCTGCCTGGAACTGGTTACCCTGTCTGGGTCCGAGTCTGGGGGGGGGGGGGGAATAGAGGGGCCAGAACAGAGGTAAATGGGTAAATGGAGGGTAAACAAAGTTAGGGAGGGAGGATATGAAGGGACAAAATTGCCATTGGATGACCTGACTGATCCCGCCCACTGACTCTGCTCCTTAGCCAATCAGAACTCACCGTCTGCTTCCTTTATCCTGTCGAAGGCGATGGAGGTAGAATCTCCATTGATCACGTCCAGGAAGAAGTCAGCCGGGTTGTTGTGGGGTTCACAAGTGTATCCTGGGTAATGATGACATCATAGTTGTAATTACATTGTTTATAGATACAGAAAAGGTTTGGATACAGGAAAGGTTGAAACATTGATACACTGAATGGATCTCAAATGCATCTGTTCTTTGTAACCTCTGAAGAGAGACAATATAATGATGGATATAATAACTGTTCAGTAACTCTAGACATTTCATAACTTGGTTTGCCAGCAGAGAGCTGAGACTACACTGCCTGGTTAGCAGGAGGAGTGTGATTTAGAATCACTAGAAACATGACATTTCTAAGGATTTAGTCTCACCGATGTTAGAGAAGTAGTCTAGAGCACTCTGAGCGGGGCCGTGGTAAACCTGTTTACCGCTAACCAGCAGAGTCAGACTGTCAAACAGACGGAAGATGGAATAACGAGGCTGGTGGATGGACAGGATGATGGTACGGCCATGACTAGACATCCTGATAGAGAGAGAGGAGGAGGGTTAGTGTTACAATACCCAGACTACAATACCCAGACTGCAATACCCAGACTGCAACACTACAATACCCAGACTGCAATACCCAGACTACAATACCCAAACTGCAATACCCAGACTGCAATACCCAGACTGCAACACTACAATACCCAGACTGCAATACCCAGACTACAATACCCAAACTGCAATACCCAGACTGCAATACCCAGACTGCAATACCCAGACTGCAACACTACAATACCCAGACTGCAATACCCAAACTGCAATACCCAGACTGCAATACCCAGACTGCAATACCCAGACTGCAATACCCAGACTGCAACACTACAATACCCAGACTGCAATACCCAGACTACAATACCCAAACTGCAATACCCAGACTGCAATACCCAGACTGCAATACCCAGACTGCAACACTACAATACCCAGACTAACCCCCTCAGTATTAGAACTACAATACCCAGACTAACCTCCCAGTATTAGCACGACAATACCCAGACTACAATACACAGACTAACCCCCTCAGTATTATAACTACAATACCCAGGCTAACCCCTCAATTGAAATTGACTACAATACCCAGGTTCTACCTCTTGAGCAGTAGTAGTACAGAGTTAGCTGTGCTCGCGTCCAGGCCGGTGGTGGGTTCATCCAGAAATAGAACTACAATACCCAGACTAACCCTACAATATTAGAACTACAATACCCAGGTTCTACCTCTTGAGCAGTAGTAGTACAGAGTTAGCTGTGCTTGCGTCCAGGCCGGTGGTGGGTTCATCTAGAAAGAGAACTACAATACCCAGACTAACCCTACAATATTAGAACTACAATACCCAGGTTCTACCTCTTGAGCAGTAGTAGTACAGAGTTAGCTGTGCTTGCGTCCAGGCCGGTGGTGGGTTCATCCAGAAAGAGAACAGGAGGGTCGATGATCAGCTCCATACCGATGTTTGTCCTCTTCCTTTCCCCTCCTGATATTCCCCTGATCAACTGGGTACCAACCTGGGAGACAGAATACACACATTCATAGTCACACGCTCTCTCTGTCCTCTCCCCCACATCCCCCCCACATAAACCCGTCCACACTGACCCGTGAGTCTGCTACTTTAGTGAGGCCCAGTTCTGTGATGAGTCGGTTGACTTTGTCCTCTTTCTCCTTCTGGCTGACGGAGGACGGAAGACGCAACGCTGCAGAGAAACGGAAGTTCTCCCTCACAGTCAGAGTTCCCATCACCACATCATCCTGATAGGGGGTTGGGGGGAGAGAGAGAGAGAGAGAGAGAGAGAGGGGGGGGGGGGAGAGGGGGGGGGAGAGAGACAGAGAGAGAGAGAGAGAGAGACAGAGAGAGAGAGAGAGAGAGAGAGAGAGAGAGGGGGAGGGGGGGAGAGAGAGAGAGAGAGAGAGAGAGAGAGACAGAGAGACAGAGAGACAGAGAGACAGAGAGACAGACAGAGAGAGACAGAGAGAGAGAGACAGACAGAGAGAGAGAGAGACAGACAGACAGAGAGAGACAGACAGAGAGAGACCAGACACTCGTAACTATAGTATGGTCACTGGTGTGTGTGTGTGTGTGTGTGTGTGTGTCCAGTCCCCCACCTGGACCACGTATCCTGAGAGACATTTGAAGTTGGGAGGTTGAGGAGCTCCGTCTATCAACACCTCTCCAGCCAGACCTGCTGGGTCCTTCCTGGCTGCCAGCACATCCAGAAACCTACACACAACACATCCACAACCTTTACACAACTATAACACAACCCCAACCTTTACACAACTATAACACAACCACAACCTTTACACAACCCCAACCTTTACACAACTATAACACAACCACAACCTTTACACAACCCCAACCTTTACACAACTATAACACAACCACAACTATAACACAACCCCAACCTTTACACAACTATAACACAACCACAACCTTTACACAACCCCAACCTTTACACAACTATAACACAACCACAACCTTTACACAACCCCAACCTTTACACAACTATAACACAACCCCAACCTTTACACAACTATAATATAACACAACCCCAACCATTACACAATTATAATACAAACTTTTTTTTAAACAACCCCAACACAACCATTTGTTAGCTCACAACGTTCAATGAGAGTCACAGGTTTGTCAGAGTCAGCTGAAAATGTCACTTACGATGACTTCCCGCTTCCTGTGGCCCCCATGATAGCGTTCAGCCCTGGTTTCATCAGACCGCTGTAGAGACAGGAAACAAACGTCTGTTAGTGCTGAGCTGGACAACAGATCTGATGCCCCAGCAGATACTGCCAACCGTTCTCTTGGAGAGTATCTGCTGGGGCTGAGCTGGACAACAGATCTGATGCCCCAGCAGATACTGCCAACCGTTCTCTTGGAGAGTATCTGCTGGGGCTGAGCTGGACAACAGATCTCATGTTCTTCTGTTTCACTGAATGCTGTTTTCATTTCTATTATGACTCCATTTGTTTTCAGTTTTTTTTATATATATTCTTTAATTTGACCCCTTTTTTCTCCCCAATTTCGTGGTAGCTCTCTGGCTAATCCTCCATGGACATGATACATTTATATTTGTATCAGTTATAGGCATTGGTGTTAGCTAGCTAGCTACAATTTAGATTTATGTTTAGTAAATTATAGTGTGTGTGTGTGTGTGTGTGTGTGTGTGTGTGAGCGAGAGAGAAAGTGAGATGATTACAATAACTTCAGAAAACATTGTAATTTCAACGTTGTCATGCTAACTATTTGTGTATCTGTGTGTGAGAGATAGTAAGATGGTACATGAATAAAACTATAAATTAGGCTAATTCTTGAAACGTGTACCCCCCAATGAATGTGAAGATTTTCTTGATTCAGAGATCCTTGTGTATTTTGCATATGACAATACCATACACGTTGCCTGTCCCTGCTCCCCCTCAAAACTCATTCTGACATTACAATTCTTGAATTTTCTAGCTTAGATGCAAGGTCGGAACAAAGGAAACAATTAGAAAAGTTATCCAGCCTGCTGACTAAGAATGTAAATAGACTATGCTTCGCTGTCTAGCTCTCTCAGTCTGTCTGCCAGACTGCTGAGGGGCAACATAGTCAACGTACTTTCTAGCCTTAGGTAAAACGGTTAATCATGACTCGTCTGTCAATGGCCTGATGCCTCTACGTTAGCGCTTGCCTACCCACTCAGTTACCGGTGGCCTATTCTGCTACATTAAATCCCTACTCATTGACAGTAAGTTGTGTGCAAAATGTTGGATGTTTGATACTCTGATCTTCAATGTTTATAGATTCCTACTAACTAGCTTGGTAAGAGCTAGGTTTGTACTAGCTATGCTGATGATGATGAATGTTTTTTCTCTTTATTCCCAAAGATACATGCTATTCAGCTGTCCATGATTGTCTGATCTTACACTCTTAGGGGGAAAAAAAGGTGGTACAGTATCTAGAACCTAAAGAACCCTTTTTTTGGTTCCAGGTAGAATTATTTTGGGTTCCATGTAGACCCCTTTCCACAGAGGGTTCCACATGGAACCCAAAACGGTTCTCCCTGGAACTAAAATAGCACCGCTTCTAATAGCATATCCAGTTGAAATAGCACCGCTTCTAAAAAAAATATAAGATTGTAAAGCAAATCAAATCCTATTTTAACTCAGCTTTTTTTTTCAAGTGCAAACCCGTCGTGTCCTGATTCAACAGAATGTGAAGTCATGTAAAGTTTCTCTCATTTCTCTCTAGCTCTTTCTCCCTGTCGCTATAGTAACACCAGGTGGTTAAAGCTCACTCAAACACGTGCACGATTGCAGAGGAGAGGAAGATATTTGACAATTACACCCATTTACAACAGCGTTTGTTGCAGGTTTCACATGACAGAAATACCTTTTGAACAATAATATTTTATTATCTCTTTATTGCTTCTTTACTCACACTTACATTTTTGCATCTAACGTCTGCCCGGGACATTGTCCTCAGGATTATGGAGAGGTGTGTTTATAAAAAGTTGTTAGAATATTACAACATGTATTAAGGATTAAGTAAAAATTTATATGGACATTGGAGATAATATAAGACAAAATCTGGGAAACCAGGCCTGGTATTCAGAGTCGACTTTGAAAAGGCTTTTGATAAAGTACGGCTGGAATTTATATATAAATGCCTGGACTATTTTACATTTTGGAGAATCTCTTATATAAATGGGTTAAAGTGATGTAACACCAGGTGGTTAAAGTGATGTATAGTACCACCAGGTGGTTAAAGTGATGTATAGTAACACCAGGTGGTTAAAGTGTAGTAACACCAGGTGGTTAAAGTGATGTATAGTAACACCAGTTGTAAAATAGTAAATAATGGCTACTTCTCAGAAAGTATAAATTCTCAAGACGAGTAAAACAAGGTTGTCCACTATCAGCATATATATTTATTATGTCCATCGAAATGTGATCTAACAATAATATCAGGGTTTTAAAACAAAAAAGGTGTCATTGTACGCTGACGATTCACGTTTTCTTTCAAATCCGCAATTTGTCTCCCTGCACATTCTCATAGAGGATCTCGATATTTTTTCTACGCTCTCTGAATTAAAATCAAATTATGATATTACGTATGGGATCACAATTTATTATTTTATTACATTACCCTTTAGTTCACCAATAAAATGGACTGACGGGAATGTGGACATATCCCGAAATAAACAAATTCTCACTGCAATACATTTTAATAGAAAGTTTGCAAAATTAGATGTCCTTTCCATGGTAGCAAAAGTGTAACACCTGTCTATTTGTGGAAAAATTGCCCTGATGAATTATTTAGTCATATCCCAGTTTACCTATTTACTTATGGCCCTGTCTACCACTTGTTGTTTTTTTTAAATATTATGAGCAAAATAATATTCCACTTTATTTGAGTGGCAAGCCAGACAAAATTAAACAGGCCTATTTACATAATGAATACGGAGGGCAGACATAATTAAATATGAAAGCATTAGACCTCTCACTAAAGGCTTCAGTCATACAAAAAGCTACACATAGATCCAAACTGGTTCTCTAGCAGATTAGTAAGAATTTCTCACCCCATGTTCAGTAACAGCCCGTTTCCCTTTATTCAGATTACAATCTCTCACTTCCGGTTATTTCAAAACGTAATTATCTCCAAAATATCGTTTTTTTTTATTTTTTTTTTAATAAAGTTGGTTGCAATTTCAGTTTAATCCACCAGAAAATACAGAACAAATATTAAAATAAATATTGTGGTTAAACTCAAATATACGAATTGATTAAAAACAAATATTGTTTTTAAGATTACATTTTTTTTGAAACGGTATACTTTTTTTGTAAATTATAATCATAAATAGGACTGGTGGAATTATGTAAAAAAAAAATATATATATATATGGAAATGTCCGCTCTATCCAAAAGTACAATCAACTGATTACATCAACAATTGAAGATGCAAGTGGAAAGAGAAGAAGGCAAAGGACTTAAAAAGACCAAAATTGTCCGAATTAAATTGTGGTAAATTAAAAAAAAAAAAATACCAGTTTCATTTAAGGACCAACATCTTGTACAGCTGCGCCGTACGGGAGATTTTTGATGTACCGATACCATGGCAACATGGAACTGATACACAAAACGACGGCAGATTCAAAACTTTTTAGATTTTCCAATTATTATGCAACACTCTTGCAACCGATATAGCTGAAGGATGGGACTGGATGGTGTTCAAGAGATAGATGGGAGGGGTGGATGTAGGGAGTATATAATGGGGTATATCAGGTGATGTTGCTGTAGGTAGGGAGTATATAATGGGGTATATCAGGTGATGTTGCTGTAGGTAGGGAGTATATAATGGGGTATATCAGGTGATGTTGCTGTAGGTAGAGAGTATATAATGGGGTATATCAGGTGATGTTGCTGTAGGTAGAGAGTATATAATGGGGTATATCAGGTGATGTTGCTGTAGGTAGAGAGTATATAATGGGGTATATCAGGTGATGTTGCTGTAGGTAGAGAGTATATAATGGGGTATATCAGGTGATGTTGCTGTAGGTAGAGAGTATATAATGGGGTATATCAGGTGATGTTGCTGTAGGTAGAGAGTATATAATGGGGTATATCAGGTGATGTTGCTGTAGGTAGAGAGTATATAATGGGGTATATCAGGTGATGTTGCTGTAGGTAGGGAGTATATAATGGGGTATATCAGGTGATGTTGCTGTAAGTAGAGAGTATATAATGGGGTATATCAGGTGATGTTGCTGTAGGTAGGGAGTATATAATGGGGTATATCAGGTGATGTTGCTGTAGGTAGGGAGTATATAATGGGGTATATCAGGTGATGTTGCTGTAGGTAGGGAGTATATAATGGGGTATATCAGGTGATGTTGCTGTAGGTAGGGAGTATATAATGGGGTATATCAGGTGATGTTGTAGGTAGGGAGTATATAATGAGGTATATCAGGTGATGTTGCTGTAGGTAGGGAGTATATAATGGGGTATATCAGGTGATGTTGCTGTAGGTAGAGAGTATATAATGGGGTATATCAGGTGATGTTGTTGTAGGTAGGGAGTATATAATGAGGTATATCAGGTGATGTTGCTGTAGGTAGGGACTATATAATGGGGTATATCAGGTGATGTTGTAGGTAGGGAGTATATAATGAGATATATCAGGTGATGTTGTGATGTTGCTGTAGGTAGGGAGTATATAATGGGGTATATCAGGTGATGTTGCTGTAGGTAGAGAGTATATAATGGGGTATATCAGGTGATGTTGTAGGTAGGGAGTATATAATGAGATATATCAGGTGATGTTGTGATGTTGCTGTAGGTAGGGAGTATATAATGGGGTATATCAGGTGATGTTGCTGTAGGTAGGGAGTGTATAATGAGGTATATCAGCTGATGTTCACCTCTCACACACACTATAGTTAATAATTACACACAGCAGCTCAACGAGGGAAAAAAAACGCAGCTGGTTATATGACTATGTAATGCCTACTGTACAAACAGACTGCTCTCTCTTACGCAACACACACACGATCACTCAGGTGAGGGGTCAACACCGACAACACAGCACAGCACCTACAGTTTTTAAAATGGAATCCACCTCAATTAATTAATAGGACATCATTTGGAAACGTCCCACAGTTGACAGTGAATGTCAGAGTTAAAACGAAGCCATGAGGTCGAAGGAATTGTCCGTAGAGCTCTGAGACAGAATTGTGTCAAGGCACAGATCTGGGGAAGGGTACCAAATCATTTCTGCAGCACTCAAGGTCTCCAAGAACAGTGGCCTCTTCTTAAATGAAACAAGTTTGGAACCACTCTGACTTTCGTACAGCTGGCCGCCCGGCAAAACTGAGAAATAGGGGGAGAAGAGCCTTGATCAGGGAGGTGACCAAGAACCTGATGGTCACTCTGACAGAGCTCTAGAGTTCCTCTATGGAGATGGGAGAACTTTCCAGAAGGACAACCATCTCTGTAGCGTTCCACCAATCAGGTCTTTACGGTAGAGTGGTTGACGGAAGCCGCTCCTCAAGAAAAGGAACATCACAGCCCGCTTGGAGTTTGCCAAAAGGCGCCTAAAGACTCTCAGACTATGAGAAACAAGATTCTCTGGTCTGATGAAACCAAGATTTAACTCTTTGGCCTGAACGCCAAGCATCACATCTGGAGGAAACCTGGCACCATCCCTACGGTGAAGCATGGTGGTGGCAGAATCATGCTGCTGGGACTGGGAGAGTAGTCAGGACCTCAGAATGGGGCGAAGGTTCACCTTCCAACAGAACAACGACCCTAAGCACACAGCCAAGACAACGCAGGAGTGGATTCGGGACACATCTCTGAATGTCCTTGAGTGGCCTAGCCAGAGCCCGGACATGAACCCGATCAATCTCTGGAGAGACCTGAAAATAGCTGTGCAGCAACGCTCCTCATCCATCCTGAAAGAGCTTGAGAGGATCTGCAGAGAAGAATGGGTTTACCAAGCTTGTAGCGTCATACCCAAGACTCGAGGCTGTAATCGCTGCCAAAGGTGCTTCAACAAAGTACTGAGTAAACGGTCGGAATACTTACGTAAATGTGATATTTCTAAGAACCTGTTTTTGCTTTGTCATTATGGGGTATTGTGATGTCATTATGGGGGTATTGTGATCTCATTATGGGGTATTGTGATGTCATTACTTTCTGGAGGCACTGTTTAATTTCTTCTGTATCTTTCCTCATGCTCTCCTCCTCTCAACTTTTTTCCTTCCCTTGTGGACTTCAGCTTTATGTGACCAGGCAAGAAAAAAAACACATTTCCAAGCCAAACCTTCATATCATAACCACTAATCGCTACACACAGCCTACATCGTTGTCACGTCATAGTCAACATAGCCACTCAAATGAACATGTTAGTAAACCCGCTACAATTATGCAGTACAGGTCACAGTCAACAGCAAGCAGTTTATCAGATATGTTGGCGGGTCCCGGTGGCAATACATTTATAAAACTAAAAGCTTACCATGACTTGGAAGAGTTCTAGTGTCGGATAGCCATAGCCAGCTAGCTAACATAGCATCCCTCTCTGTTGGATAGCCATAGCCAGCTAGCTAACATAGCATCCCTCTCTGTTGGATAGCCATAGCCAGCTAGCTAACATGGCATCCTTCTTTGTTTGAGCCGGGTGTTTGAGTAGGCTAAACTAGCTAGCTTCATTTGACACTAGCTAAGCAAGTGAAAACATTTGTTTTACTATGAAATATAGCTAGCTCTCCCACTCTTTTTCTCTCTCTTGCTTCTCTTTAGTTTTTGAAAAAAAAAAAAAAATTCTAAACTGTTAAGACTATTGTCTTTCTCTCTCTGAGTCAACTAATCATCACATTTGATGCACTGCAGTGCTAGCTAGTTGTAGCTTATGCTTTCAGTACTAGATTCGTTCTCTGATCCTTTGGGTGGACATGTCAGTTCATGCTCTGATAGGTTGGAGGATGTCCTCCGGAAGTTGTCCTAATTACTGTGTAAGTCTATGGAAGGGGGGTGAGAATCATTAGCCTCATAGGTTTTGTATAGAAGTCAATGTACCCAGAGGAAGATGGAAGCAAGCCGTCCTCTGGCTACACCATGGTGCTAGCCTACAGAGTGCTGTTGAGGCTACTGTAGACCTTCAATGCAAAACAATGTGTTTTAGCATTTGGTGATGTGAATATATTTAGTATAGTTTTAGTACAGTAATAGTAACATCCGCTGGAAGACACGCCTACTCCCTGCTCCCATGGTGACCCGCTGGAAGACACACCTACTCCCTGCTCCCATGGTGACCCGCTGGAAGACACGCCTACTCCCTGCTCCCATGGTGACCCGCTGGAAGACACGCCTACTCCCAGCTCCCATGGTGACCCGCTGGAAGACACGCCTACTCCCTGCTCCCATGGTGACCCGCTGGAAGACACGCCTACTCCCTGCTCCCATGGTGACCCGCTGGAAGACACGCCTACTCCCTGCTCCCATGGTGACCCGCTGGAAGACACGCCTACTCCCTGCTCCCATGGTGACCCGCTGGAAGACACGCCTACTCCCAGCTCCCATGGTGACCCGCTGGAAGACACGCCTACTCCCTGCTCCCATGGTGACCCGCTGGAAGACACGCCTACTCCCTGCTCCCATGGTGACCCGCTGGGAGACACGCCTACTCCCAGCTCCCCCTCTCGACGTGACTCCCAATGGATCAACATGGGAGATTGTTTGTTGTTACATGTTGAAAGTAATGTCCTTATATAAGATAATGGATTTATGAAAGCAGGGGGTTTCAGGATAGTAATGGCCCATGACCCCAGCGTGTGTGTGTGTGTGTAAGTGTATGTGCATGTGTGTGTGTGTGTGTGTGTGTGTTTGAGTGTGTGTGTGTAAGTGTGTGTGTCCTCCTGCTGAGCCTCTGAACCAGTCCCTTTCCTTCCTCTGATTCAATAGGTATTATTTAGGAAATGTCTGGGTTTAATATTATTTAGGTTAGAGTGTGTGTGTGTGTGTGTGTCTCCTCCTGCTGGTCTCCTGAACCTGCTTCCTTCCTCTGATACAGAAGGTAATATTTTGTGTTTGATCTGAGTTGTCATGTACGTCCCCTCCTCCCCAGGTGAATTCGCTTCACACACACAGTAGCACAACACATACGTTGGGTCATTTAGCAGACGCTCTTATCTACAGCCACTTAGTGAGTATAGAATTCAACCATAGAATTATAGTCTCCCCATTATAATAGGATCAGAAAGCATTCTCTCAGACTGACATGGTTCCTCTGTAAAGGCTACAGTCTATAGTAAATTGATATGGTAGGGGTGGTAAACAGAAGATAGCCCTATTTGGTAAAAGACCAAGTCCATATTATGGCTAGAACAGCTCAAATAAGCAAAGAGAAACGACAAGTGTGATGGTGCTTTGCTGGTGCCACCGTCACTGATTTATGTAGAATTCAAGGCACACTTAACCAGCATGGCTACCACAGCATTGTGCAGCGACACGCCATCCAATCAGGATTGGGCTTATTGGGACTATCATTTGTTTTTCAACGGGACAATGACCCAACATTGATGGAATGCTGCATCAGATGACCTGGCCTCCACAATCACCCGACCTCAACACAATTGAGATTGTTTGGGATGAGTTGGACAGCAGAGTGAACGAAAAGCAGCCAACAAATGCTCAGCATATGTGGGAACTCTTTCAAGACTATTGGAAAAGCATTCCAGGTGAAGCTGGTTGAGATAATTGCCAAGTGTGCAAAGCTGTCATCAAGGCAAAGGGTGGCTACTTTGAAGAATCTCAAACATAAAAAAAAATATTTGTTTCTTTTTTGATGTCTTCACTATTATTCCACAATGTAGAAAATATTAAAAATATAGAAAATCCCTTGAATGAGTAGGTGTGTCCAAACTTTTGACTGGTACTGTATATTATATAGATATATAGATATAGATATAGGCCTGATTAAATCTCAACAACAGCGTCTAGTCGACTTACTTCAGATCTATGAGAATGTCTTTGGTGGTGGTCTTCCTCTTGATACACAGACAGCCGCTCCTCTGCGTCACCTTATAGTGGATGTTATGGAAACTAACGGTTGAACCTTGAAGGGACTTGGCGGTACCAGTAGACTCATATTTAGGAGTCCCGTTAGTTTTGGTGTCCTCCATCCCCGGGATCTGGCTGTTTAACGGCTGCGACATTCTGACGGTGCTCTCCTATTAGGGAAATAATTATAGGGACATGTCCTGTCAGAAATGAGACAGAGGTAGCCTGTGGGAAATAATTATAGGGACATGTCCTGTCAGAAATGAGACAGCAAGGTAACCTGTGGGAATAATTATAGGGACATGTCCTGTCAGAAATGAGACAGCGAGGTAGCCTGTGGGAATAATTATAGGAACATGTCCTGTCAGAAATGAGACTGAGGTATCCTGTGGGAAATAATTATAGGGACATGTCCTGTCAGAAATGAGACAGCGAGGTAGCCTGTGGGAATAATTATAAGGACATGTCTGTCAGAAATGAGACAGCGAGGTAGCGTGTGGGAATAATTATAGGGACATGTCTGTCAGAAATGAGACAGCGAGGTAGCCTGTGGGAATAATTATAAGGACATGTCTGTCAGAAATGAGACAGCGAGGTAGCCTGTGGGAATAATTATAAGGACATGTCTGTCAGAAATGAGACAGCGAGGTAGCCTGTGGGAATAATTATAAGGACATGTCTGTCAGAAATGAGACAGCGAGGTAGCCTGTGGGAATAATTATAAGGACATGTCTGTCAGAAATGAGACAGCGAGGTAGCCTGTGGGAATAATTATAAGGACATGTCTGTCAGAAATGAGACAGCGAGGTAGCCTGTGGGAATAATTATAAGGACATGTCTGTCAGAAATGAGACAGCGAGGTAGCCTGTGGGAATAATTATAAGGACATGTCTGTCAGAAATGAGACAGCGAGGTAGCCTGTGGGAATAATTATAAGGACATGTCTGTCAGAAATGAGACAGCGAGGTAGCCTGTGGGAATAATTATAAGGACATGTCTGTCAGAAATGAGACAGCGAGGTAGCCTGTGGGAATAATTATAAGGACATGTCTGTCAGAAATGAGACAGCGAGGTAGCCTGTGGGAATAATTATAGGGACATGTCTGTCAGAAATGAGACAGCGAGGTAGCCTGTGGGAATAATTATAAGGACATGTCTGTCAGAAATGAGACAGCGAGGTAGCCTGTGGGAATAATTATAAGGACATGTCTGTCAGAAATGAGACAGCGAGGTAGCCTGTGGGAATAATTATAAGGACATGTCTGTCAGAAATGAGACAGCGAGGTAGCCTGTGGGAATAATTATAAGGACATGTCTGTCAGAAATGAGACAGCGAGGTAGCGTGTGGGAATAATTATAAGGACATGTCTGTCAGAAATGAGACAGCGAGGTAGCCTGTGGGAATAATTATAAGGACATGTCTGTCAGAAATGAGACAGCGAGGTAGCCTGTGGGAATAATTATAAGGACATGTCTGTCAGAAATGAGACAGCGAGGTAGCCTGTGGGAATAATTATAAGGACATGTCTGTCAGAAATGAGACAGCGAGGTAGCCTGTGGGAATAATTATAAGGACATGTCTGTCAGAAATGAGACAGCGAGGTAGCCTGTGGGAATAATTATAAGGACATGTCTGTCAGAAATGAGACAGCGAGGTAGCGTGTGGGAATAAATACGACGGGTGTATTTGGCTGGTTTCTTTCTGCAACAGTAAAGTGATATCATGTAAACATTGCCTATTGCTCTCTACCGTTCCCGTCTATAAGTTAAACAACTGTACCATCTAGTCACATGAATTCATTATCGTTAAAAACAAACATTTTCATGCGCTAATAATTGTTCAAACAAAAATAGGCTACATATTTAGTGTCACTTACCCTGCGCCTGTAACGGAAAGTTGCCGCTAAACTACGAACGTTACTCTGTGTCAACGAGTGTAATCCTCCTTGCGGTGGACTTAGTACTATGTGTTGTCTAACCTATCTGGAGAGACTATGTATGTGTTTACAGCCCTGCGGTGCGGTCAGAGTTTGATAAGAGGAAACCGCGACATAACAGGAGGACAGCGGCTTGATCAGCGGCTGGATATATCACCTCCCAAATGGCGCCCTATTCCCTATACAGTGTAAACCCCATTGTGCTGTCAATGCTCCATTTTGGGGGGGGGTGTATCTGTTTTACTTAATATATCTGAGTACAGGTTACTAAAAGTGATTTTGTAGTCAATACTCAAACTGATAAGCATTTTTGCATAAGTTTGGACATTTTGAATGACGCCCCCACTAAGCCACGCCTCCAATATAATTTCCCCATGACTGAATTTGTTAGTGATAGAAGCTAGATTTCCCCCATGACTGAATTTGTTAGTGACAGAAGCTAGATTTCCCCATGACTGAATTTGCTAGTGACAGAAGCTAGATTTCCCCATGACTGAATTTGCTAGTGACAGAAGCTAGATTTCCCCCATGACTGAATTTGTTAGTGACAGAAGCTAGATTTCCCCATGACTGAATTTGGTAGTGACAGAAGCTAGATTTCCACATGACTGAATTTGCTAGTGATAGAAGCTAGATTTCCCCATGACTGAATTTGTTAGTGACAGAAGCTAGATTTCCCCATGACTGAATTTGCTAGTGATAGAAGCTAGATTTCCCCATGACTGAATTTGTTAGTGACAGAAGCTAGATTTCCACATGACTGAATTTGCTAGTGATAGAAGCTAGATTTCCCCCATGACTGAATTTGCTAGTGATAGAAGCTAGATTTCCCCCATGACTGAATTTGCTAGTGATAGAAGCTAGATTTCCCCATGACTGAATTTGTTAGTGACAGAAGCTAGATTTCCACATGACTGAATTTGCTAGTGACAGAAGCTAGATTTCCACATGACTGAATTTGCTAGTGATAGAAGCTAGATTTCCCCCATGACTGAATTTGCTAGTGATAGAAGCTAGATTTCCCCCATGACTGAATTTGCTAGTGAACGAAGCTAGATTTCCCCCATGACTGAATTTGCTAGTGATAGAAGCTAGATTTCCCCATGACTGAATTTGTTAGTGACAGAAGCTAGATTTCCACATGACTGAATTTGCTAGTGACAGAAGCTAGATTTCCACATGACTGAATTTGCTAGTGATAGAAGCTAGATTTCCCCCATGACTGAATTTGCTAGTGACAGAAGCTAGATTTCCCCATGACTGAATTTGCTAGTGATAGAAGCTAGATTTCCCCCATGACTGAATTTGCTAGTGATAGAAGCTAGATTTCCCCCATGACTGAATTTGCTAGTGATAGAAGCTAGATTTCCCCCATGACTGAATTTGCTAGTGATAGAAGCTAGATTTCCCCATGACTGAATTTGTTAGTGACAGAAGCTAGATTTCCACATGACTGAATTTGCTAGTGACAGAAGCTAGATTTCCACATGACTGAATTTGCTAGTGATAGAAGCTAGATTTCCCCGATGACTGAATTTGCTAGTGACAGAAGCTAGATTTCCCCATGACTGAATTTGCTAGTGACAGAAGCTAGATTTCCCCATGACTGAATTTGCTAGTGACAGAAGCTAGATTTCCACATGACTGAATTTGCTAGTGACAGAAGCTAGATTTCCACATGACTGAATTTGCTAGTGACAGAAGCTAGATTTCCCCATGACTGAATTTGCTAGTGATAGAAGCTAGATTTCCCCCATGACTGAATTTGCTAGTGACAGAAGCTAGATTTCCCCATGACTGAATATGTTAGTGATAGAAGCTAGATTTCCCCATGACTGAATATGTTAGTGATAGAAGCTAGATTTCCCCATGACTGAATATGTTAGTGATAGAAGCTAGATTTCCCCATGACTGAGATTTCCATGTGAATATTCTACAGACAGCATAAAGAAAACTAGCATACCCCCCCCCGCCCCCATGAAAATCAGTGCGTGATGACGTATAAACACAACATGTATGTTTTTTTAACTTAAGCTTTCATGTACTAAATAGAAACAATTTAAAGTTCAACGTTTCGTGTGCACTGAGGTTCTAATATCCATCATCATGTTGCCAGATTAAGACCTTTTATATTTATTGGAAAGGAGAATCAAGATCCCCGTGCCTTTTCACCCCCCCCCCCCCCCCCCCCCTGTAGAAGTTCATCATAATTGATTTCATAAGTCTGTAGCCTATCAAAACTATAGTGAGAGGGCCTCACACAGTATCATCCCGTGACTCGAAGTTTACTTCGATTTGATGGTTATTATATACATATTTACGCACAAAGGCCTTTCCGCTACCATTTCTCGCATAATTAATTTTACTAACACATTTCCCACCATGTCGAATAAACAAATGATCTGTTGGCATTTATAAAATTGGACCCGGAACTTCCTGTTTCCGTCACAGCTGTTGTGATTTTTTAAATTTTAAATACAGTATGACTTTACTTCCATGGAAACTGTGGATGGAAACATGGTTAGAGACAAGGTTGTTGATTTCGTTCATGTTCAGTCCTGTGGTCTTCACCAAGTGAGTTGTTATTTTTACGCTTTACCCTAATACGGTGGCATGAAACTCATGGTTTACAGGCCACATCAGGCCTGCATGTAGGGTTTCAAAATTCCAGTAACTTTCCCAGATCTTTCAAAAAATGTTGGTTGAAGGATTTCCATTTTACCTTCCAAACTGGATATTATGAGGAAAACATTTGGTAAATTTACCCTTCCTTCAAGTCAAAGTGGCAAAGTGATATGTGATTCCTATTGTAATCCAGCCAGAGTTAGGATATCCAACGGGTTACATTTTTATTTAACCACAAACTGCATTCAGAATGACTGCCAGGGTTAGGAACAGTGTGAGGAGACGACCATTTAAACAACAACAAATTATTGGATTAGTTTAGAAAAAAAATGATGTTATTTATCTTTGTGTGGCATTCGATTAATCAATCAATCATTCAATGTACATGCAAAAAACACAGATATTAAAAAACAATTCCCCCCAAAATCTATCTACAGTAGAGCATGCTGGGTAAAACGTTTATTTGTTATCATGAAATGTAATTGTTTAAGTTTATGTGACTTCAGTACCACAAACATTTTTAAGTAATAATTACTTTTCATTTAGTTTGAATATAATTTTATAAAATTATTTAATTTAAAAATGCCTTGGGGTTAACATTTCTGACCAGGGCCCATTTAGGAAATGTGGTGCCATTTGGAATTTATGACCGGAACACATGTACCCACCTCTGGCTGGCTGTAAAATGGGATTGAATAATTCCCTTTTATAGCGAGGGTTTTGTAACAAGAAATATAGGCTGTGCTTCTTAACTACACGCGTCGTGGACCTAACGCCTTGGACCAGAGCTACCTTAAATAAGGGTTACACCTTATTGCACGCACGCACACACACACACACACACACACACACACACACACACACACACACACGCACGCACGCACGCACACACACACACACACACACACACAGTGACACCTGTTTATGGCAGGAGTTCATGACCTCTCACATAAAATCCCATTGTGTGTGTGGCCGTGCAGCACCAGGTCCTCTTATGTCAAATGTTGTACACGTGTTATCTGGCAGATAGTCTGTATCAGGAGAGAGAGTTTGTTCAATGTACTAAGGGCGTGGACAGGCTCTTCCTTTTGTTAACTATCTATCTGAGTGTTAATTATCTATCTGAATGTGTATTCTTGTACAATACTACTGACCAGGGCCCATTGGCATTATATTCCCTATGTAGTGCACTACTTTTGACCAGGGCCCATAGGGACTTTCCAGGGCCAAAGGAAGGGACCAACATCGTAAAGTACAGTTACACAACCTCAATAATAATAAATAATAATCATCTCTACCATTGAGCCACTAGAGGGTGCTATCGATCTATCCAGCTCACCACCAGAGAAAGATTGAGATATAAGATTTAGATATTTTGTCAGATGTTTCTATGGAATACTGAAGTATAAATACAAGCATTTCATAAGTGTCAAAGGATATTATTGACTATCACAACAATTGAACCGCTCTCCTTGAAATTCACGATGATCCGATAAATGGTTGATTTAGGTGCAATCTTACTGGCAGCAATATCCTTGCCTGTGAAGCACCTTTTTGTGCAAAGCAATGATGTTTCCTTGCAGGTAACCATGGTTGACAGAGGAAGAACAATGATTCCAAGCACCACCCTCCTTTTGAAGCTTCCAGTCTGTTATTCCAACTGAATCCGCATGACCGAGTGATCTCCAGCCTTGTCCTCATCAACACTCACAACGGTGTTAACGAGAGAATCACTGACATGACATGATGTTAGCTGGTCCTTTTGTCGCAGGGCTGAAATGCAGTGGAAATAGTTTTCTTTGAGATTCAGTTCGTTTCCATGGCAAAGAGGATTTTTGCAATTAATTGCAATTCATCTGATCACTCTTCATAACATTCTGGAGTATATGCAAATTGCTATCATACAAACTGAGGCTGCAGACTTTGTGAAAATTAATATTTGTGTCTCAAAACTTTTGGCCACGACTGTACAGTAACAGTCAAAGTTTGGACTAGTTTGGACTAGTTAGGGCTAGTTAGGGCTAGTTAGGGCAAGTTATGGCTAGTTAGGACTAGTTTGGACTAGTTAGGGCAAGTTATGGCTAGTTAGGACTAGTTTGGGCTTGTTTGGACTAGTTTGGGCTTGTTTGGGGGCACCTACTCATTCAAGGGTGTTGTTTTTCATTACTATGTTCTACATTGTAGAATAATAGAACACATCAAAACGATGAAATAACAGATATGGAATCATGTAGAAACCAAACAAGTGTTAAACAAATCCTAATATTTTTTTTTATATTTGAGATTCTTCAAAGTAGCCACCCTTTGCCTTGATGACATATTTGCACACTCTTGGCATTCTCTCGACCAGCTGCACCTTGAATGTCTTTCCAATAGTCTTGAAAGAGTTCCCACATATGCTGAGCACTTGTTGGCTGCTTTTCATTCACTCTTCAGTCCAACGCATCCCAAACCATCTCAAATGGATTGAGGTCAGGTGATTGTGGAGGCCAGGTAATCTGATGCAGCACTCAGTCACTCTCCTCATTGGTCAAATAGCCCGTACACAGCCTGGAGGTGTGTTGGGTCATTGTCCTGTTGAAAAACAAATGATAGTCTCACTAAGCACAAACCAGATGGGATGGCGTATCGCTGCAGAATGCTGTGGTAGCCATGCTGGTTAAGTGTGCCTTGAATTCTAAATAAATCACTGACAGTGTCACCAGCAAAGCACCCCCACACCATCACACCTCCTCCTCCATGCTTCACGGTGGTAACATGTGGAAATAATCCGTTTACCTACTCTGCACCTCACAAAGACTCGGAGGTTGGAATCAAAAATCTCAAATTTGGACTCATCAGACCAAAGGACAGATTTCCACCGGTCTAATGTCCATTGCTCGTTGTTCTTGGCCCAAGCAAGTCTTTTTTTATTGGTGTCCTTTAGTCGTGCTTTCTTTGCAGTAATTCGACCGCCTGATTCACTCCTCTGAACATGTTGAGATGCTCTAAACAGTTGATGTTGAGATGTGTCTGTTACTTGAACTCGGTGAAGCGTTTATTTGGGCTGCAATTTCTGACGCTGCTAACTCTAAAGATCTTCTCCTCTGAATCAAAGGTAACTCTGGGTCTTCCTTTCCTGTGGCGATCCTCATGAGAGTCAGCTTCATCATAGTGCTTGGTTTTTTGTGACTGCACTTGAGGAAACGTTCAAAGTTCTTGAAATGTTCCGTATTGACTGACCTTTATGTCTTAAAGTAATGCTGGACTGTCATTTCTCTTTGCTTATTTGAGCTGTTCTGGACATAATATGGAGTTGGTCTTTTACCAAATAGGGTTATCTTCTGTACACCACCCCTACCATATCAATTTACTATAGACTGTAGTCTTTACAGAGGAACCACATCATATAATTATTTGATCTGTTTGGTATTTTACCAAATAGGGCTAGCTTCTGTATACCAACCCTACTTTATCACAACACAACTGATTGGCTCAAACACATTAAGAAGGAAAGAAATTGCACAAATTAACTTTTAACAAGGCACACCTGTTAACTGAAATGCATTCCAGGTGAATACCTCATAAAACTGGTTGAGAGAATGCCAATAGTGTGCTAAGCTGTCATCAAGGTAAAGGGTGGCTACTTTGAAGAATCTAAAATATAATTTGATTTGTTAAATACTTTTTTGGTTACTATGTGGTTTCATATGTGTTGTTTCATAGTGTCATGTCTTCAGCATGATTCTACAATGTACAAAATAGTTAAAATAAAGTAAAACCTTTGAATGAGTAGTGTGTTCAGACTTTTGACTGGTACTGTAAGTATTCAGACCCTTCGCTATGAGACTCGAAATTGAGCTCAGGTACATCCTGTTTCCATCCTTGTGCTGTTTCCACAACTTGACTGGAGTGCAACTGTGGTAAATTCAATTGATTGGCCATGATTAGGAAGGGCAAAAAGCAAGCCATTTGGATGAAGGAATTGTCGGTAGAGTTCCTAGACAGGATTGTGTCGAGGCACAGATCTGGGGAAGGGTACCCCAAAAATGTATGCAGCACTCAAGGTCCCCAAGAACACAGTGACCTCCATCATTCTTAAATTAAACAAGTTTGGAACCACTCAGACTTTTCGTACAGCTGACCGCCCGGCCAAACTGAGCAATCGGGGGAGAAGAGCCTTGATCAGGGAGGTGACCAAGAACCCGATGGTCACTCTGACAGAGCTCCAGAATTCCTCTGTGGAGATGGAAGAACCTTCCAGAAGGACAACCATCTCTGTAGCACTCCACCAAACAGGCCTTTATGGTAGAGTGGCCAGATGGAAGCCACTCCTCAGTAAAAGGCACATGACAGGACGCTTGGAGTTTGCCAAAAGGCACCTAAAGACTCTCAGACCATGAGAAACAAGATTCTCTGGTCTGATGAGACCAAGATTGAACTATTTGGCCTGAACACCAAGCGTCACATATGCAGGAAACCTGGTACCAAATCAAATCAAATGTATTTATATAGCCCTTCGTACATCAGCTGATATCTCAAAGTGCTGTACCGAAACCCAGCCTAAAACCCCAAACAGCAAGCAATGCAGGTGTAGAAGCATGGTACCATCCATACGGTGAAGCATGGTGGTGGCAGCATCATCCTGTGGCATTGTTTTTCAGCGGCAGGGACTGGGTGACTAGTCAGGATAGAGGCAAAGATGAGGCAAAGATGAGTGGAGCAAAGTACAGAGAGATCCTTGATAAAAACTTGTTCACCTTCCAACAAAACAACAACCCTAAGCACACAGCCAAGACAAAGCAGGAGTGACTTCGGGACAAGTCTCTGAATGTCCTTGAGTGGTCCAGCCAGTTCCTGGACTTGAACCCAAGTGAACATCTCTGGAGAGACCTGGAAATAGCTGTGCTGCAATGATCCCCTTCCAATCTGACAGAGTTTGAGAGGATCTGCAGAGAGCAATGAGAGAAACCCCCCAAATACAGGTGTGCCAAGCTTGTAGCGTCATACCCAAGAAGACTTGAGGCTGCAATCGCTGCCAAAGGTGCTTCAACAAAGTACTTAGTAAAGGGTCTGAAATGTGATATTTCAGTTTTGTATTTTTTAAAATAAATTTGCAACAATTTCTAAAAACCTGTTTTTGCTTTGTCATTATGGGGTATTGTGTGTAGATTGATGGGGGCGGGGGGGGACAATTTAACCCATTTTAGATTTAAGGCTGTAATGTAACAAAAAGTCAAGGGGTCTGAATACTTTCCGAATGCACCGTAGAGCAGAAATAGGCCGGGAAAAAATCCAGAATAAATCCATTAAATTCTATAACCACCTAAAAGGAAGTGATTCCCAAACCTTTCATAACAAAGCCATCACCTACAGAGAGATGAACCTGGAGAAGAGTCCCCTAGGCAAGCTGGTCCTGGGGCTCTGTTCACAAACACAAACAGACCCCACAGAGCCCCAGGACAGAAACACAATTAGACCCAACCACATTATGAGAAAACAAAAAGATAATTACTTGACACATTGGAAATAATTAAAACAGAGCAAACTTGAATGGTAATTGGCCCTTAACAGAGACAGAATACTTCACCACTGTGACTGACCCAAACTTAAGGGAAGCTTTGACTATGTACAGACTCAGTGTGCATAGCCTTGCTATTGAGAAAGGCCGCTGTAGGCAGACCTGCCTCTCAAGAGAAGACAGGCTATGTGCTCATTACCCACAAAATTAGATAAAAACTGAGCTGCACTTGCTAACCTCCTGACAAATGCATGACCATGTTAGAGACATGTATTTCCCTCAGATTAAATAGACCCACAAAGACTGAAAACAAATCCCATTTTGATAAACTCCCATATATATTGGGTGAAATACCAGAGTGTGCAATCACAGCTGTCACGCTTACTCAAATCCATTTGTATTTGTCACATGTGCCGAATACAACAGGTGTAGACCTTACAGTGAATTGCTTGCTTACAAGCCCTTAACCAACAATGCAGTTCAATATATAGAGTTAAGAAAATATTTACTTAATAAATCCATAATAGTTTGCAAGCCCTGCCACATCCGACGAGCTTCAGAGCCGGTATTTTAGGATTTAATCTTAGTCCTGTATTGATGCTTTGCCTGTTTGATGGTTCGTCTGCGGGATTTCTTATAAGCCTCCGGATTAGTGTCCCACTCCTAGCCTTTAGATCAGTGCAGATGTTGTCTGTAATCCATGGCTTCTGGTTGGGATATGTACGTACGGTCACTGTGCGGACAACGTTGTCAATGCACTTATTGATGAAGCCGGTGACTGAGGTGGTATACTCCTCAATGCCATTGGATGTATCACAGAACACATTCCAGTCTGTGCTAGCAAAACAGTCTTGTAGTCATCTGTGTCATCTGACCACTTTTGTATAAAGCAAATCATTGGTTCTTCCTGCTATAGTTTTTGCAAGCAGGAATCTGGAGGATACAGTTATGGTCAGATTTGCCAAATGGAGGGCGAGGGAGAGCTTTGTATGTGTCTCTGTGTGGAGTAAAGGCGGTCAGGAGTCCCCCCCCCCCCCCCCCCCCTCTGGTTGCACATGTGACATGCTGGTAGAAATGAGGTGAAACAGATTTAAGTTTGTCTACATTAAAGTCCTCAAGGCCACAAGGAGCGTCGCTTCTGGATGAGCAAATAATATAGATGAGAACTCTCTTGGTAGATAGTGTGGTCTACAGCTTATCATGAGGTACGTACATCAGGCGAGCAATACCTCAAAACCTTTTAAATGTTAGACATCGCGTAGCAGCTGTTATTGACAAATGGACACACATCACCGCCCCTCGTCTTACCAGACGCAGCTGCCCTGTCCTGCCGATGCCCTGAAAACCCAGTCAGCTCTATATTATATGTGTCGTCGTTCAGCCACTACTGGGCGTAACATAAGATATTACAGTTTTTAATGTCCTGTTGATAGTCTCGACCGTAGATAATAAAGTTTGTTTTGGTAATGGCGTTTTACTCACTCGCCTACGAATCCTATCAAGACACCGCAACCTTCTCCCTTTGTATCGATTACATTTCTTCATGCAAATGACAGGGATTTGGGCCTGATCTCCAGAGAGCAGTATATCCTCCTGCTCTCTCCCTTCGGCGCTGGCAACTATGCCGGTCTACTAACCACCGGCCCTGGCAACTATGATTACGCACACCTGTTCCCCATCATTACGCACACCTGTTCCCCATCATTACGCACACCTGTTCCCCATCATTACGCACACCTGTTCCCAATCATTACGCACACCTGTTCCCCATCATTACGCACACCTGTTCCACATCATTACGCACACCTGTTCCCCATCATTATGCACACCTGGTCATAATTTTCTCCGTGATTACTTCCCCTTTATTTAGCCCTCAGTAGACATCAGTCATTAGGTTTTTCTCTCACGATCAGTACGCTTCTCATGTTTGTTCATCTGTATCGTTTCATCTTTAAACTCACCTTCTGCACCTGCTTCCTGACTCCCGGCATATTATGTTACAGATGGAAACACCATCTTCCAGACGTTCAAGGAATAGGGTCATCTGCTCCAACAACACCACGACCAGCTGGCACGGCCATGGAGTAGGTCCTCCGCGTTCTCCACCGACCTCGACAACACCAGCGAGGTTCTCCATACATCCCTAACAGAGGGCCGCCTACCACGGGTCGTCACAGTGAACCAGTCCCCCAGCCTACCCATCCGTCCACCCAGGTCAACGATGCCCGACTGTCCCTTCCGGAGAAGTATGACGATATTCCATCGAAATGCCATGGCTTCCTACTCCGGTGCTCCATCTATTTCGCCATCAGATGGAAGCCCCCACCACCGAGAGGTCCAAGGTTGCCACGGTAATTTCCCTGCTGACCGGACGAGCATTGGAGTGGGCTACCGCCGTCCGGGAGAGAGTACAGGAGGAACTGGGTTCCTATGAGAGGTTCATGACTCTGTTCAGGGCGGTCTTCGACCATCCTCCAGAGGTCATGAAGGGAGATGAGTGACTTTTACAACTCCAGCAGGATGCCCTGCGGTCTGCTGGAGTACACCCTCACCTTTCAGACTGTGGCAGCCTTCAGTGGATGGAATGAGTCGGCGCTCCGCACTCTATTTCAGAGAAGACTGAGCGTAGGGGTCCAGACGGAGTTGGCATGTCGGGATGACAACCTATCCTTGGACGCACTCATCGTGATGGCCATCCATCTGAATAACATTCTTCGGGAGCGCCAGTCCCCACCTCGCCACTCACCTCCCTCCTGTGGTTGTGCTGAGGCAGAGCCTGAACCCATAGAGGTAGGGGGCACATACCTTTCCGCGGCAGAGACAGCTGGGGCTCTGTCCCTATTGCGGCCTGGACAGTGTGTCCCACACCGGGGTCAACTAAAGCAGAGGGGCGGCCCTGTGACCTTCCGTCTCCCAGGGTAGTTGTGAGTATTACATCATCATCATCGTTTTCCACCAAACCCTTCCTGGTTCCCATTTCACTGGCTGGCTGTGCCTCAGATGTTGACTCCGGTGCCGCAGGAAATTTCATCGACCAGGCTCTCGCCTCCTCCTTGACTATAACTTCATGCCCACTCTCCTCTCATTTTCCTTTCCAAGCCCTGGATACTAGGCCGTTGGGACCCAGCACATCACAGCACCACTCACCCTCACCGTGGAACCCATGCACCAGGAAGGCCTTCCCTTCCTCATCATCACTGTAGACGTACACAACGTCATCCTCTGGCCTCCCAGGATCCAACTTCATAACCACACCATCTCCTGGTCGAGGATAAGAATCACTGCCTGGGGACCAGGATGCCGGAGGACCTGCTGTCCCTCACCATGTGGTTCCACATCGATGGAGAGCCCTGTGAGTGTCCTCCAGTCCATCAATCTGTCCTTCCGTATCGCTGGCCCCGGATTTTGTGACATCCACCAGGCTCTGGAGAGGGAACCTGCTCCTGCGACCTGCCCTCCAGAGCACATCTACGTCCCCATGGGCGGAGAGATTGGATGTTGACCTGGGCACACACATCCCTCACCGCTGGACACCCAGGTATCACCCGCACCAATCCCTCTCCGATAAGTGCTGGTGCCCAACCTTGGCGCAGGACATTTCCCGCTAAACTCCTGTTCAGTATGTGCACAAACCAAATCCTCCCAGCACGCTCCAGCAGGGAAACTTATCCTGCCATTTTATCCCTCTCTCTGGTCTACCTACCGCTCTCCAGGTCGCTGAGGCACTATTCCAGCACTATGGCCTTCCGGAGGACATCGTTTTCCGACCGTGGTCCCCAATTCACGTCGCAGTTCTGGAAAGCCTTTATGGAACCTGGTCAGCTTCACATCTGGGTACCGACCTCAGTCTGACAGGCAGGTGGAGAGGACCAATCAGGAGCTGAAAAAATCCTAAGGAGTCACTGCCAGGATCCCGGTTCCTTCCCTGGGTGGAATACGCCCATAACTTACTTCGCCACTCCTCCACCAGGCTGTCTCCCTTCCAGTGAGTCCTGGGATATCAGCCGGCCCTGGGTCCGTGGAGTCCAAGCCAGACCGAGGAACGCCGCACACGTACGTTGACTCCCATCAAAGGATCAGGCAGACAACCACCACAGTGAGGCTTCCATGTTCCATCCTGGTGATTGCGTCTGGCGTCTGTTCCAACAGGAACCTGCCGCTCTGCTAGAAGCTGAGCCCCCAGTTTGTGAGGCGATTCAAGGTCCTCCAGGAGGTCTATCGTCTAAAACTCCCCACCAACTACCGGATCTCATGTTTCCCTCCTCAGGCCATTGGTTCCTGGTCCCCTGGCTGATGCCATCCCCTGCAACACCCCTCCACTTCCCCTGGACATCAAGGGGACCCCCGCCTCTGCTGTTAGGTCCCTCCTGTACTCCCAACATCAGCTCCAGTACCTGGTGGACTGGGAGGGGTGTGGTCCTGTTAGGTCCCTCCTGTACTCCCAACATCAGCACCTGGTGGACTGGGAGGGGTGTGGTCCTGTTAGGTCCCTCCTGTACTCCTGGTGGCAAATCAAATCAAATCAAATTTATTTATATAGCCCTTCGTACATCAGCTGATATCTCAAAGTGCTGTACAGAAACCCAGCCTAAAACCCCAAACAGCAAGGTGGCAGACATCCTGAATTTTAACATCATCCAGGATCGACAGTGGGGGGGGTTACTGTCACACCGACTCCTGCTCCCTCCCTCCGTCACCTATCATTACACACACCTTGTCATAATTTTCTCTCCCTCTCCCTTAGCCCTCAGTTGACATCAGTCATTATATATTGTTTTATTTAACCTTTATTTAACTGGGCAAGTCAGTTCTTGGCTTGTTAAATTCTTATTTACAATGACGGCCTAGGAACAGGGGCAGAACGACAGATTTTTACCTTGTCAACTCGGGGATTCGATCAAGCGACCTTTCAGTTACTGGCCCAATGCTCTTAACCACTAGGCTACCTGCCGCCCCATGATGTGGAACAGGTGTGCGTAATGATGGGGAACAGGTGTGCGTAATGATGGGGAACAGGGTAGTATTGTTTTCTCTCAGTACGTTCCTCATGTTTGTTCATATTCTGTACCGTTTCATTATTAATGAAACTCACCTTCTGCACCTGCTTGACTCCCTGTGTATTACGTTACAACAGCAGCAAGATTTGTGAACTGTAGCCTCAAGAAAATTGTAAATACAACCCATATTTGAGTTGATTTATTTTCCCTTTTGTACTTTAACTATTTGCACATCGTTACAACACCGTATATAGGCATAATAGGACATTTGAAATGTTCCTTTGGAACTTTTGTGAGTGCAATGTTTGCTGTTCATTTGTTATTGTTTATTTTATTTTTGCTGAGTATCTATTTCAGTGGCTTTGGCAATGTAAACATGTGTTTCCCATGGCAATAATGCCCATTGAATTAAGAGCGAGAGAGGGATGAGAGAGAGGGGGGGGGGGTAGAGAGAGAGGGGTATAGAGAGAGGGGGGGTAGAGAGAGGGGGTGGGTAGAGAGAGAGATGGGGGTATAGAGAGAGGGGGGGTAGAGAGAGATGGGGGGTAGAGAGATGGAGGGTCAGAGAGAGAGAAGGAAGGGAAGAGAGAGACCAGAGTGACATTGATGTTACAAAAACCAGACAAATCATAGTTAACAGCCCTGGCAAGAAAACTTGGTCCAGCTCTAGTCACATCATAGTCTTTCTAAATGTTACATCTTTGAATGTTACTCTACATTGACCCCGACTTAGTCTTCCCACCGCCCCTGGGTTTAGAATGTTTGCATTAGCCAGACCTAGATGAATTATGAAACCACTGCTGTGTTTGGTTGCTGGAGAGAGACCAGGCATACATAACATTCACCACCCCCCGACACCCCACTTTAAGTAAATACTTGGCACACACACCGTCCTCAACCGCCCTTCCTCAGGTGGAGGGGTGTCTGTCCTGAACTTGGTCCAGCTCCAGCCGTGTTCATGGTCTTCCTTCCTCAGTTCCAGAAAGCTAAGAACTAAACATAGTACAGTACAGGTTTTTGTTGTGTTATGAGAACATTTTGCCGTGACCTAACAAACGTTCTTGTCACGTCCTGACCTTAGTTCCTTTGTTATGTTTCTTGTTTAGGTTGGTCAGGGCGTGAGTTAGGGTGGGCATTCTATGTGTTGTTCTAGTTTTGGTTTTCTATGTGTTTGGCCTGGTATGGTTCTCAATCAGAGGCAGCTGTCAATCGTTGTCTCTGATTGAGAATCATACTTGGGTAGCCTGTTTTTCCCACTTGATTTGTGGGTAGTTGTTTTCTGGTTTGTGTGTTTGCACCTTACAGGATTGTCTCTTTGTTGTTTTGTTATCCTCTAGCGTCGAGCAATCCCGTATCCGGGAGCGTAATCATAGCCTCAAGCTCATTACCATAACGCAACGTTAACTATTCATGAAAATCGCAAATGAAATGAAATAAATATATTGGCTCACAAGCTTAGCCTTTTGTTAACAACACTGTCATCTCAGATTTTCAAAATATGCTTTTCAACCATAGCTACACAAGCATTTGTGTAAGAGTATTGATAGCTAGCATAGCATTAAGCCTAGCATTCAGCAGGCAACATTTTCACAAAAACAAGAAAAGCATTCAAATAAAATAATTTACCTTTGAAGAACTTCGGATGTTTTCAATGGGGAGACTCTCAGTTAGATAGCAAATGTTCAGTTTTTCCAAAAAGATTATTTGTGTAGGAGAAATCGCTCCGTTTTGTTCATCACGTTTGGCTAAGAAAACCCCCCGAAAATTCAGTCCTTACAACGCCAAACTTTTTTCCAAATTAACTCCATAATATCGACAGAAACATGGCAAATGTTGTTTAGAATCAATCCTCAAGGTGTTTTTCACATATCTATTCGATGATAAGTCATCCGTGCCAGTTGGGTTTCTCCTCTGGAACAAATGGAAAAATACACGCAGGTGGAGATTACGCAATAATTCCAACGGAGGACACCAAGCGAGTACCTGGTAAATGTAGTCTCTTATGGTCAATCTTCCAATGATATGCCTACAAATACGTCACAATGCTGCAGACACCTTGGGGAAACGACAGAAAGTGTAAGCTCATTCCTGGCGCATTCACAGCCATATAAGGAGACATTGCAACACAGCGCTTTCAAAATCTGGGGCATTTCCTGTTTGAAATGTCATCTTGGTTTCGCCTGTAGCATCAGTTCTGTGACACTCGCAGATAATATCTTTGCAGATTTGGAAACGTCAGAGTGTTTTCTTTCCAAATCTGTCAATTATATGCATAGTCGAGCATCTTTTTGTGAAAAAAATATCTTGTTTAAAACAGGAACGTTTTTTTATCCAAAAATTAAAAGAGCACCCCCTATATCAAATTATTCAGTGTTCAGTTAATTTATTAAAGATTAACATGGACACATACCACGCTGCGGCATTGGTCCGATCTTTGACTACTCTTCCTCAGATGACGAGGAGAACCGATACAGTTCTGGGAACTTTCATAGAACCAATTTTGGTTTGCGGATAAATTTTTTTTTGGTGTGTACTGTGTTTTTACATGACCTGGAAACCTAAGGAGAAGTTTTGTCTCTGTCGTGGTTGTAAACAGATGTTTTGAACAACATTTATGTGAATGTTAAGGACAAAATGTAACAATAAAAATATTTAGTTATCGAAAAACATTTTGACTGTATAGCACGGGAGGTTGGTGGCACCTTAATTGGGGAGGACGGGCTCATGGGAAAGGTTTGAGTGGAATGCTATCCACCTAACACATGGTTTCCAGGTGTTTAAAAATGTTAAAATATATATATTTAACCAGGTAGTGTCACGAATCTCGCCGAAGATGGTGCCTCTTCCTGTTCGGGCGGCGCTCGGCGGTCGTCGTCGCCGGCCTATTAGCTGCCATCGATTCCCTTTCCGTTTGTTTCTGTTTATTGGGTTTAATTGGTTACACCTGTTTTTAGTTAGTGTTTGTTTGTAGGCTATTTAAGGGCACTAGGCCCGCTGGGTATTTGTGCGGGCTTGTTTCCTGTTATCTATGTATGAGTGTTATCAGTATTTTTACGGACAGTTTTTAGTCCGTTGTATTTTGGGACGGGTTGTTTCATGTGCCCTGGTGTTTTGCATGTCGTGGTTCCACAGTCTATGGAATAAAATATCCACGTACTGAATTACCTGCTCTCTGCGCTTGACTCCTCCACTCACCATCGTTAGAAGTTGTAACAGGTAGGCCAAAAACATTGTTTTGGGGATTTGTTATCATCCTAATGTTAGATAAAATCCTAACTAGAACTTAATGGGAACTTGAGCTAATGTTCCGGGAATGTTCCCTGTTTGCTGGGTAACAGTCTTCCTAAAGGCTTCCTCATGCTTCGGTTTAGCTGAACACGGCATACTGAACGAGTGTGCTCGCATTGTCACGGTCGTTGTTGTAAATGGACTGAGGCGCAGCGTATGTAGAGTTCCACATGTTTAATTTATGAAACTCACCAATACGGAAGAAAGAAACGAACGTGAAGCTATGCTAGTGCACTGCTCACAAGGCATCTATACACAAACAAGATCCCACAACAAACAAGGCTGCCTAAATATGATCCCCAATCAGAGACAACGATTGGGAACCATACCAGTCCAACATAGAAATAACAAAACTAGAATGCCCACCCGAGTCACACCCTGACCTAACCCAAAATAGAGAATAAAGGATCTCTAAGGTCAGGGTGTGACAGTACTCCACCCCCCCCTCCCTCAAAGTTGCGGACTCCGGCCACAGAACCTGACTCTATAGGGGAGGGTCCAGGTGGGCATCTAGCCTCTGTGGCGGCACCGGTGCGGGACGTAGACCCCGCTCCGCTCGCTTCGGTGGCGACTCTGGTGCGGGGATCATCGCCGGAAGCTCCGGCCGGAAGATAGTCGCCAGAGGAACCGGACTGTGGATCATCGCCGGAGACTCCGGGCCGTGGATCGTTGCCGGAGGAACCGGGCCGCGGATCGTCGCCGGAGGAACCGGACTGGGAACCTTCGCAGGACGCTCCGGGCCATGGATCATCACTGGTGGCTCCGGACTTGGAACCGCCGGGAGACGCACTGGAGGTCTGGAGCGTAGTAGTGCTGGCACAACATGTCCTGGACAGATGACAATCTTCGCACGGCAAGGCAGAAATTTAACAAACTGAATTGTTGGAAAGGTGGCATCCGATGATTGTGCCTGTTCTTTCTTAGCTAGGCTTGAGGTTAGGGTTAAGTTTAGGAGTGAGATTAAAGGGTTAAGGTTAGGGGAAGCGTTAGCTAACATGCTAAGTAGTTGCAAAGTAGTTCAAAGTAGTTTAAAAGTAGTATGTAGTTGAAAAGTTGCTAATTAACCAAAATGCTACATTTGAATTCACAACCTTTGGGTTGCTAGGCATTCACATTATACACCCCGACCAACCACCGACATTGAAACTCACTGAGCTCTTCAGTAAGGCAATTCTACTGCCAATGTTTGTCTATGGAGATGGCATGGCTGTGTGATCGATTTTATACACCTGTCAGCAATGGGTTTTGGCTGAAATAGCCGAATCCACTAATTTGAAGGGGTGTCCACATACTTTTGTGTATATATATATGTTGAAGAGGTTGTGGCTCAAGATTTATCCCTGTCTCACCCCCCCCGGTGTGTGTGTTTTTTGGCAAGCTTCACCGCACACTTGTTGTTTGTGTTTATGGATTTTATAATGACAAATGCAACCCCTCTTTCCATCAATTTGTATAGCAGATCCTCATGCCAAATTTAATCAATTTTTTTGTTGTTGTTGAAAATCAACAAACATGAGAAGGCTTTGCTTTTGTTTGGTTTTGTTTTGTCTGTCAATTAGGGTGTGCAGGGTGTATACGTGGTGTGTTGTACATTAGTTTGGTAAAAAGCCAATTTTGACATTTGCTCAGGACATGGCTTTCACTGAGGGAATGTAGGAGTCTGCTGTCTGCATCTCACTACAGACACCCTGTTTCAATTCCAGGTTGTATCACAACCGGCCGTGATTAGGAGTCCCATAGGGCGGTGCACAATTGGCCCTCCATTGTTCGGGTTTGACCGGTGTAGGCCGTCATTGTAAATAATAATTTATTTTTAACTGACTTGCCTCGTTAAATAAAGGTTAAATAAATAGTGATACAAATTCTTAACTTCTCTTAACACCTCTCTCTCATTTTTTCTCTCTCCCCTCTCTCTCTATCCCTTATCTGCTCTCTCTCCATTCTCTCTCTTTCTCGCTTCTCTCTCTCTGTCTCTCCTTCTCTCTTCCCTCCCCCTCTCTGGCTCTCTCCCTTCTTTCTCTTTCTCTCTCACCCCTCTGTGTGTGTGTGTGTGTGTGTGTGTGTGTGTGTGAGTGTCAGTGTACTATGTGTGAGTGTGTGGGTAGACCCCATTGAGTGTACTATGTGTGAGTGTGTGGGTAGAGTCCATTGAGTGTACTATGTGTGAGTGTGTGTGAGTGTGTGGGTAGAGTCCATTGAGTGTACTATGCGTGTGTGTGTGTGTGAGTGTGTGGGTAGAGTCCATTGAGTGTACATGGACCACGATGTTTCAAGAGAGTCAGTGCAAAAAAATAATCAGAAATAATAATAAAATAAGGGGATCAATTCAAATAGTCCGTTAACCTGTTAACTTGGTGCTCGGTACCGCTTGCCGTGCGGTAGCAGAGAGGACAGTCGATGACTTGGTGCTCGGTACCGCTTGCCGTGCGATAGCAGAGAGAACAGTCGATGACTTGGTGCTCGGTACCGCTTGCCGTGCGGTAGCAGAGAGAACAGTCGATGACTTGGTGCTCGGTACCGCTTGCCGTGCGGTAGCAGAGAGAACAGTCGATGACTTGGTGCTCGGTACCGCTTGCCGTGCGGTAGCAGAGAGAACAGTCGATGACTTGGGTGGCTGGATTCTTTGACAATTTTTAGGGCCTTCCTCTGACAGTCATCACTTCCTGCCTCTGACATGATGTTGTGGGCCGTACGCCCTCTGTAGCGCCTTGCGGTTGGATGCCGAGCGGTGATGCAACCAGTGCAGCTGTAGAGCTTTTTTGAGGATCTGAGGTCCCACGCCATATCTTTTCAGCCTCCTGAGGGGGAATAGGCTTTGTCGTGCCCTCTTTACGACTGTCTTGGTGTGTTTGGACCATGATAGGTCCTTCGTGATGTGGACACCAAGGACCTTGAAGCTCTCGACCGCTCCACTACAGCCCCATTTATGTGAATCGGGGCGCACTTGGCCCTCATTTTCCTGTAGTCCACAATTAGTTCCTTTTTCTTGCTCACCTTGAGGGAGAGATTATTGTCCTGGCACCACACCGCCAGGTGTTTGACCTCCTCCCTATAGGCTGTCTCATCAGTGTCGGTGATCAGCCCTACCACCGGTGTGTCGTCGGCAAACTTAATGATGGTGTTGGAGTCGTGTGTGGCCATGCAGTCTTGGGTGAACAGGGAGTACAGGAGGGGACTGAGCATGCACCCCTGAGGGGCCCCCGTTTTGAGGATCAGCGTGGCAGATGTGTTGTTGCTTGCCCTTACCACATAGGGGCGGCCCATCAGGCAGTCCAGTATCCAGTTGCAGAGGGAGGTGTTCAGTCCCAGGGTCCTTAGCTCAGTGATGAGCTTGCAGGGCACTATGATGTTGAACGCTGAGCTGTAGTCAATGAACAGCATTCTCACATAGGTGTTCATTTTGTCCAGGTTGGAAAGGGCAGAGTGAAGTGCAATGGAGATTGCATCATCTGTGGATCTGTTGGGGCGGTATGAAAATTGGAGTGGGTCTAGGGTTTCTGGAATGATGGAATTGATGTGAGCCATAACCAGCCTTTCAAAGCATTTCATGGCCACAGATGTGAGTGCTACGGGTCAGCAGTCATTTTGGTAGGTTACCTTGGTGTTCTTGGGCACAGGGACAATGGTGGTCTGCTTGAAACATGTGGGTATTACAGACTGGGTCAGGGAGAGGTTGAAAATGTCAGTGAAGACACTTGCCAGCTAGTCGGCGCATGCTCCGAGTACACGTCCTGGTAATCCATCGGGCCTTGCGGCCTTGTGAATGTTAACCTTTTCAAAGTTCTTACTCACATCGGCTACGGAGAGCGTTATCAAGCAGTCATCCTGAACAGCTGATGCTCTCATGCATAGTTCAGTGTTGGAAAATACACTAATAATGAAAGATTCAATTAAATGAATGACAATCATGTTGGAGGTAAATAAAATAATCAAAAGATGTGTTGTTTATGCTTTACAGAGACTCCACACCGCTGCCTTTGTCACATGAGATGGCCGCAGCTTTCCACAAAAGTGTTTGTGTCCCGGTAAAACTATTATCCTCTGCATGGTTGTTAATGAAGTACACAATTCAATGCAAGTCCTCATGCTTCAGGTGTAACTTGGGCCGGATCTCTTTTTTAGACTATTCTCCTTGTAGGAGGAGAGTCAGGTTCTGCTGATACTGTAACGGCTGTCGTCGGTGGAAGAAGGTGAGGACCAAGGTGCAGCGTGGTAAGGGCTCATGATTTTTAATATCAAAACTGAACACTGACTAACAAAAGAACAAAGAAACAACCGAAACAGTTCTGTCTTGTGCAAACACACAAAGACTGAAAACAACCACCCACCCAACTCTCTCAGTTGTAAATTCTTGGTTATCTTCACGAACCCTGGCTAACAAGTTGAATCAGCAATACAACATTTGGTTTCATTATTTATTTATTTAAATACCTAAACAATCACACAGAATTACACATACACAGGATGGGTCAGACATGAAAAACATCCCTGGTGGACGGAACCGTTATGACGGCCGGTTACACAAAGAGAGGGGGCTGGGCTTGAATGAAAGAGCGGGAGGACTGAAGAAGAAAGGGAGAAGCTATGCTATCGTAAATACAGAACCTTATGCATTCTAAATAACCGCCCATTTGGAAAAGGAAAATGCAATGAATGTTTACTCTGAGCTGCGCTTCGATAGGTTGGTCGTAGATAGAAGGCCGGGTTGTCCAGCATGGATCTCTTGTCCTTTGAAGAATGTCTAGTGGTGAACTGGAGTGTGGTAGAATGGATCCTTTGTCCGTCCTCTCCGAGTGCACATTCACAGTTGCTGTGGCTAACTCAATCAGCTTTGAGGTGTCACTTCTTTAGTGAACAAGAGTTCAAAGTTCATACCAAGTTGCCATACTTTAAGCTCATGCTATATTCTGGCTGGTATATTCAAAATTCATCCTTTTGGCGTGTCAATCGTCATCTTCATGTTGAAATTCGATGCAAATTTCGTTAGGTTCTTATCTTAGCCCTTTCAACGTGGGGACCGTCGTCCTCTCGTCCTCGGAACACAAAGTTAGATTTCCGTCAACGGGCTTATATCGTGGTGAAGAGAAGGGCGTGTTTCATAGTTTGCAACCAATGTCTGTTCACTTGGGCGGGGCCTCTGAGTGAGCAGAGTTTACAACCAATGTCTGTTCACTTGGGCGGGGCCTCTGAGTGAGCAGAGTTTACAACCAATGTCTGTTCACTTGGGCGGGGCCTCTGTGTGAGCAGAGTTTACAACCAATGTCTGTTCACTTGGGCGGGGCCTCTGAGTGAGAAGAGTTTACAACCAATGTCTGTTCACTTGGGCGGGGCCTCTGTGTGAGCAGAGTTTACAACCAATGTCTGTTCACTTGGGCGGGGCCTCTGAGTGAGCAGAGTTTACAACCAATGTCTGTTCACTTGGGCGGGGCCTCTGAGTGAGCAGAGTTTACTCTATGACAAACCGTTCTCTCATTAAGAAGCTAAAATTACATTTAATCTTTTCACGAATAGTTTCATATTTATACATTTAAATTGCACAACAATTCCATGTGAATCTGATAACTAGAATGTGTAGACTTTCCCAGATACAGTTTATGTCGTCCTGTCATCAGTCATAATGTCTCAGACGACAACTGATCTGACATCATATTCATTAAGTACCAACTCGTATTTGCAACTGGTTGGATTACCGAAATATGGTTCCGTTTCCCACCTTTCGATGTTACCAGACTCTCTGTTACAAAGGGCTTTCCAAGAGTCAACTCTATAAAGTAGAGAGAGAGAAAGGGGGAAAGGTATTTATGGAGGTCATAAACCTCCCCCAACAGGCCATCGTCATGACAGTATAATATCTGAAAATTAAGCTAGCTAGACTAGCTAGACTCTTACCTGTATACATGGATGAACGCTTCTCCCTCTCTGTCATGGATGCCATGGTTGCCCTTAGGTTTGAAGATGTAATCCGAAGACAGGTGTTTTATAAAAACAGCCTTCTGTGTTCTCTTTTTGACTCCCTCCATTCAAATGCCTGAATTTCTTCCATCTCCTTAGCTATCAAGTTCTGCTTCCACTGGGCATTTTATTGATTTACAAACCTGGGTCTTCCGTGACAACATCACCATCACGCTCATCAGAAGACTACAATGTCTGGTTCAATAAAAAAAACGTTTTAACTTTAAAATCAGGGATCTCCTCATCATCTGACTCATTTTCAAAGTCAGAGAGTCAGCATAGCGCCGATCGTCCTCCAGAAGAGGACATCACAAGGTTTTCACACCCTAGTCCCTTTATATTAAACCTCTTGTGTCCAAAGTCCTAGGGGCCCTGTTCAACAGTAGGGGACAGGGTACCGTTTGGGACTCACCTGCATAAGTATGTATTATCTGTCTTTACAGAGCACCAAATAATCAATATATTTGGTATCAATACACGTTAATTGTGTTGCATCGATAAAATATTGAACAAATTGCACGTCATAAAAACACGAATGGTTCAACAATAATCACATAGATATCTTGAGACATGATTTAAAACATCTGTAGATAAGACACATTGGTAGAAGAAATCATTGAAAGTATTGGTTTGGAACAATGATTGATGGTGATGATGATGATGATGATGGTGATTTCCCTAACCCCTTGACCCCTCCAGGACTGCCACGCATAAGAAATACCAGGACTCGCAGCTTTACGCAAGAGATTGAAATTCACTGAACTCACTGAGTTCATTTTAGTTTGCACGCAGAAAAAATACCAGGACGCGCAGAGTCCTGAGTTCACCCCATTTAGTTTGCACTACATGGATCAATGTTTAATTCTGTAATCTAATCAACGTTAATGCAACAAAACAAAAAAACAAATCTAACTTTGATTGAGATTAAGTGATTTTGTTGTTGGCAGAGCCAGAGAGCAACGGAATAGAATTCTATTGACCTGGAGGTCAGGAATGGTCTTTCAGTCACCCTCGGGTGTCAAGGCACTTTTCAGATCAGAGTGCATTTCCGTGTGCGAAATCAAAAGCTATTATGTGATTTACTCCATTGGTTTTGTTGGTAGGCCTACATTATGCTCCTATAGCCACAATAGCCTGTTGGCTACTGTCTAAAACTGTACGGGTACAGCCTGTTGGCTACTGTCTACAACTGTAAGGGTTCAGCCTATTGGCTACTGTCTAAAACTGTAAAGGGTACAGCCTATTGGCTACTGTCTAAAACTGTAAAGGATACAGCCTATTGGCTACTGTCTAAAACTGTAAGGATACAGCCTATTGGCTACTGTCTAAAACTGTAAAGGATACAGCCTATTGGCTACTGTCTAAAACTGTAAGGATACAGCCTATTGGCTACTGTCTAAAACTGTAAAGGTACAGCCTATTGGCTACTGTCTACAACTGTAAGGGTTCAGCCTATTGGCTACTGTCTAAAACTGTAAGGGTTCAGCCTATTGGCTACTGTCTAAAACTGTACGGGTTCAGCCTCAGTGGAAACGTGCGCTGAAAGTTGCACAGAATACCTCTCACTAAACCTGAAATTTGCCCAGTACCCAAAAAACTATTAAAAGGAACATTGCCCCTGACCTCTAAATACCTAATTTCAACTTCCGCTTCAATCGAAACATCTGCTCCTGTCCACATCTGCGTACCTCCCTTGAAAAGTGTCCTTCGGACGCTGACATTTCAGAGTCCCACACTGACATTTCAGAGTCCCACACTGACATTTCAGAGTCCCACACTGACATTTCAGAGTCCCACACTGACATTTAAGAGTCCCATGCTGACATTTCAGAGTCCCACGCTGACATTTCAGAGTCCCATGCGGACAGAAGTGGAAGTTGGATATTGCAGCATTTCGTTTGAGCGGACCAAGGGGACGGCAAGGAACGGGAAGGTGTACAATAGGCTTAACCCATGACCCCTGACTTCTATGTGAACTTCTTAGTGAAGCGTAGTTTGAAGTATGCGATCGCCATGAAGATTACGGTCATGATCGCCAGGGCAACGTGATTCTGCCACAGCCCCCACGTGGTGTAGTCGATCCCCTGGTTCTTCAGAAAGTCTTCCCCCGTGCATCTGGACACAGGAGAGAAAGGTTCCTACCTCAGAAACAAACACCTCAATTATGGAGAATCTCACTGAGAGACAGATCTCCCTTGTAAAATAACTCTCCTGACATCAATGGGTAATTTTAAAAGGTATAGTGAGACATTATCACTTACGTCATACCAGGGGGCAAGGTGCCGTTTAGGGTAATGTCTCCACAGAACTGGAGACCTACAAACTCATTAATTTGGAGAGCTGTTAGTCCGTACCGAGGGATGCTGAGGTACTGGAACCAGGCTAGCCACTCAACAATACTGGGCAGGTTCACCAACAGGCCTGAGAAGATCTGATAAGGGAGGGGAGAGAAGAGGGAGGGGAGGGAGGAGAAGAGGAGGGGGAGGGGAGAGGAGGGGAGGGGAGAGAAGAGGAGGGGTGGGAGGAGAGGAGGGGAGGGGAGAGAAGAGGAGGAAGAGGATTGGGAGGTGTAGGGAGAGGGGAATGGGAGAGAAGAGGAGGAAGGGGAGAGGTTAGGAAGGAAAGCGAGAGGAGGGGAGGGGAGTGGGGGGCAGAAGAGGAGAGCAACATTATTTTTGATGTTTATAATAATCTCATATTAGTGTGTGTGTGTGTGTGTGTGTGTGTGTGTGTGTGTGTGTGTGTGTGTGTGTGTGTGTGTGTGTGTGTCAATTCAAAGGGGCTTCATTGGCATGGGAAAAACATGCTAACATTGCCAAAACAAACCATCACAAATGATTTAGTCTCTCTCTCTCTGTCGCTCTCACCATCATGAAGACGAAGGCTATGGTCATGAAGATGTTGGCGATCGCCACAACACTCTGGTCAGCTGATATAGCCATGGTCATAGCAGTAGCTGCATAGGCTACCAGAGCTACGGTCAACATGAACAGGAAGAAGGCCTCCACTGTAGCTTTAAACCCTGGAGAATAGAGAAATGTCATACTAGATCAGAACAGATATATACTAGATCAGACCATATTAATATTAAACTAGATCAGAACAGAAATATACTAGATCAGAACAGAGTATTACAATACCAGATCAGAACAGAAATATACTAGATCAGACCATATTAATATTAAACTAGATCAGAACAGAAATATACTAGATCAGAACAGAGTATTACAATACCAGATCAGAACAGAAATATACTAGATCATAACATATAAATATTATGCTAGACCAGAACAGAGTAATAGAATACCAGATCAGAACAGAAACATACCAGATCAGAACAGAAATATACTAGATCAGACCATATAAATATTAAACTAGATCAGAACAGAAATATACTAGATCAGACCATATAAATATAATACTAGATCAGAACAGAGAAGTGTAATACTAGATTACAACATAGAAATATAAGACTAGAGCAGAACATAGAAATATAACACTAGATGAGAACTGAAATATAATACTAGATCAGAACAGATAAATATAATAAATGATCGGAACAGAGAAACGTAATACTGGATCGGTAAATAAAAATACGTTATGAGATTGGAACAGAGAAACGTAATACTGGATCGGTAAATAAAAATATATTATGAGATTGGAACAGAGAAATATAATACTAGACGAGAACTGACATTTAACACGAGATTAGGACACAGAAATACAATGCTAGATCAGAACACAGAAACACAATGCTAGATCAGAACACAGAAATACAATGCTAGATCAGAACACAGAAATACAATGCTAGATCAGAACACAGAAACACAATGCTAGATCAGAACACAGAAACACAATGCTAGATCAGAACACAGAAACACAATGCTAGATCAGAACACAGAAATACAATGCTAGATCAGAACACAGAAACACAATGCTAGATCAGAACACAGAAACACAATGCTAGATCAGAACACAGAAATACAATGCTAGATCAGAACACAGAAATACAATGCTAGATCAGAACACAGAAACACAATACTAGATCAGAACACAGAAATACAATGCTAGATCAGGACACAGAAACACAATGCTAGATCAGAACACAGA